>NW_027473331.1:1015620-1354160 GCF_050947335.1 Megachile rotundata | reverse complement strand
TATGATTGCGATTGTATGATTGTGATTGTATGATTGTGATTGTATGATTGTGATCGTATGATTGTGATTGTATGATAGTGATTGTATGATTGTTTCTGTATGATCGTGATTGCATGATTGCGATTGTATGATTATGATTGTATGATTGTGATTCTATGATTGTGATTGTATGATTGTGATTGTGTGATTGTGATTGTGAGATTGTGATTGTATGATCGTGATTGTATGATCGTGATTGGTAGATTGTCATTGTATGATTGCGATTGAATGATTGTGATTGTATGATTGTGATTGTATGATTGTGATTGCATGATTGTGATTGTCTGATTGTGATTGTATGATTGTGATTGTATGATTGTGATTGTATGATTGTGATTGTATGATTGTGATTGTATGATTGTGACTGTCTGATCGTGATTGTATGATTGTGATTGTATGATTGTGATTGTATGATTGCGATTGTATGATTGTGATTGTATGATTGTGATTGTATGATTGTGATCGTATGATTGTGATTGTATGATAGTGATTGTATGATTGTTTCTGTATGATCGTGATTGCATGATTGCGATTGTATGATTATGATTGTATGATTGTGATTCTATGATTGTGATTGTATGATTGTGATTGTGTGATTGTGATTGTGAGATTGTGATTGTATGATCGTGATTGTATGATCGTGATTGGTAGATTGTCATTGTATGATTGCGATTGAATGATTGTGATTGTATGATTGTGATTGTATGATTGTGATTGCATGATTGTGATTGTCTGATTGTGATTGTATGATTGTGATTGTATGATTGTGATTGTATGATTGTGATTGTATGATTGTGATTGTATGATTGTGATTGTATGATAGTCATTGTATGATTGTGATTGTATGATTGTGATTGTATGATTGTGATTGTATGATTGTGATTGTATGATTGTGATTGTATGATTGTGATTGTATGATTGTGATTGTATGATTGTGCTCGTATGATTGTGATTCTTTGATTGCGATTGTATGATTGTGATTGTATGAATGTGATTGTGTGATTGTGATTGTATGATTTTGATTGTATGATTGTGATTGTATGATTGTGATTGTATGATTGTGATTGTATGATTGTGATTGTATGATTGTGATCGTATGATTGTGATTGTAAGATTGTGATTGTGTGATTGCGATTGTATGACTGTGACTGTATGATTGTGATTGTATGATTGTCATTGTATGATTGTGATTGTATGAATGTGATTGTGTGATTGTGATTGTATGATTTTGATTGTATGATTGTGAATGTATGATTGTGATTGTATGATTATGATTCTATGATTGTGATTGTTTGATTGGGATTGTATGATTGCTATTGTATGATTGTGATTGTATGTATGTGATTGTATGATTGTGATTCTTTTATTGCGATTGTATGATTGTGATTGTATGATTGTGATTGTATGATTGTGATTGTATGATTGTGATTCCATGATTGTGATTGTATGATTGTGATTGTATGATTGTGACTGTATGATTGTGATTGTATGACTGTGATTGTATGGTTGTGATTGTATGACTGTGATTGTATGATTGTGATTATATGATTGTGATTGTATGATTGTGATTGTATGATTGTGATTGTATGATTGTGATTGTATGACTGTGATTGTATGATTGTGATTGTATGATCGTGATTGTATGATTGTGATTGTATGATTGTGATTGTATGATTGTGATTGTATGATTCTGATTGTATGATTCTGGCTGTTTGATTGTGATTGTATGATTGTGATTGTATGATTGTGATCGTATGATTGTTATTGTATGATTGTGATTTTATGATTGTGATTGTATGATTGTGATTGTATGATTGTGATTGTATGATTGTGATTGTTTGATTGTGATTGTATGATTGTGATTGTATGATTGTGATTGTATGATTGTGATTGTATGATTGTGGTTCTTTTATTGCGATTGTATGATTGTGATTGTATGATTGTGATTGTATGATTGTGATTGTATGATTGTGATTGTATGATTGTGATCGTATGATTGTTATTGTATGATTGTGATTTTATGATTGTGATTGTATGATTGTGATTGTATGATTGTGATTGTTTGATTGTGATTGTATGATTGTGATTGTATGATTGTGATTCTATGATTGTGATTGTTTGATTGTGATTGTATGATTGCTATTGTATGATTGTGATTGCAAGATTGTGGTTGTGTGATTGCGATTGTACGATTGCGACTGCATGATTGTGATTTTATGATTGTCCTTGTATGATTGTGATTGTATGATTATGATTGTATGATTGTGATTGTATGATTGTGATTGTATGATTGTGATTGTATGATTGTGATTGTATGATTGTGATCGTATGATTGTGGTTGTATAATTAAGGTTGTTTGTTTGTTTCTGTATGATTGTGATTGTATGATTGCGATTGTATGATTGTGATTGTATGATTGTGATTGTATGATTGTGATTCTTTGATTGCGATTGTATGATTGCGATTGTATGATTGCGATTGTATGATTGCGATTGTATGATTGCGATTGTATGATTGCGATTGTATGATTGCGATTGTATGATTGCGATTGTATGATTGCGATTGTATGATTGCGATTGTATGATTGCGACTGTATGATTGTGATTGTATGATTGTGATTGTATGACTGTGATTGTATGACTGTGATTGTATGACTGTGATTGTATGACTGTGATTGTATGACTGTGATTGTATGATTGTGATTGTATGATTGTGACTCTATGATTGTGATTGTATGATTGTGATTGTATGACTGTGATTGTATGACTGTGATTGTATGACTGTGATTGTATGATTGTGATTGTATGATTGTGATTGTATGGTTGTGATTGTATGATTGTGATTTTTTGATTATGATTGTATGATTGTGATTGTATGATTGTCATTGTATGACTGTGATTGTATGATTGTGATTGTATGATCGTGATTGTATGATTGTGATTGTATGATTGTGATTGTGTGATTGTGATTGTATGATTTTGATTTTATGATTGTGATTGTATGATTGTGATTGTATAATTGTGATTGCTTGATTGTGATTGTATGATTGTGATTGTATGATTGTGATTCTATGATTGTGATTGTTTGATTGGGATTGTATGATTGCTATTGTATGATTGTGATTGTATGATTGTGATTGTATGATTGTGATTGTATGATTGTGATTGTATGATTGTGATTGTATGATTGTGATTGCATGATTGTGATTGTATGATAGTAATTGTATGATTTTGATCGTATGACTGTGATTGTATGATTGTGATTGTATGATAGTGATTGTATGATTGTGATTGTATGATTGTGGTTGTGTGATTGTGATTGTATGATTTTGATTTTATGATTGTGATTGTATGATTGTGATTGTATAATTGTGATTGCTTGATTGTGATTGTATGATTGTGATTGTATGATTGTGATTGTATGATTGTGATTGTATGATTGTGATTCTATGATTGTGATTGTTTGATTGGGATTGTATGATTGCTATTGTATGATTGTGATTGTATGATTGCGATTGTATGATTGTGATTCTTTTATTGCGATTGTATGATTGTGATTGTATGATTGTGATTGTATGATTGTGATTGTATGATTGTGATTGTATGATTGTGATTCTATGATTGTGATTGTATGATTGTGATTGTATGATTGTGACCGTATGATTGTGATTGTATGACTGTGATTGTATGGTTGTGATTTTATGATTGTGATTGTATGATTGTGATTATATGTTTGTGATTGTTTGATTGTGATTGTATGATTGTGATTGTATGATTGTGATTCTATGATTGTGATTGTTTGATTGTGATTGTATGATTGCTATTGTATGATTGTGATCGTAAGATTGTGGTTGTGTGATTGCGATTGTATGATTGTGACTGCATGATTGTGATTGTATGATTGTCCTTGTATGATTGTGATTGTATGATTATGATTGTATGATTGTGATTGTATGATTGTGATTGTATGATTGTGATTGTATGATTGTGATTGTATGATTGTGATCGTATGATTGTGGTTGTATAATTAAGGTTGTATGTTTGTTTCTGTATGATTGTGATTGTATGATTGCGATTGTGTGATTGTGATTGTATGATTGTGATTGTGTGATTGTGATCGTATGATTGTGATTCTTTGATTGCGATTGTATGATTGTGACTGTATGATTGTGATTGTATGATAGTGATTGTATGATTGTGATTGTATGACTGTGATTGTATGATTGTGATTGTATGACTGTGATTGTATGATTGTGATTGTATGATTGTGATTGTATGATTGTGATTTTATGATTGTGATTGTATGATTGTGATTGTATGACTGTGATTGTATGATTGTGATTGTATGATTGTGATTGTATGATTGTGATTGTATGGTTGTGATTGTATGATTGTGATTGTATGATTGTGATTTTTTGATTATGATTGTATGATTGTGATTGTATGATTGTCATTGTATGACTGTGATTGTATGATTGTGATTGTATGATCGTGATTGTATGATTGTGATCGTATGATTGTGATTCTTTGATTGCGATTGTATGATTGTGATTGTACGATTGTGATTGTATGATTGTGATTGTATGATTGTGATTGTATGATTGTGATTGTATGATTGTGATTGTATGATTGTGATTGTATGATTGTGATTCTATGATTGTGATTGTATGATTGTGATTGTATGATTGTGATTGTATGATTGTGACTGTATGATTGTGATTGTATGATTGTGATTGTATGATTGTGATTGTATGATTGTGATTGTATGACTGTGATTGTATGATTGTGATTGTATGACTGTGATTGTATGATTGTGATTGTATGATTGTGATTGTATGATTGTGATTTTATGATTGTGATTGTATGATTGTGATTGTATGACTGTGATTGTATGATTGTGATTGTATGATTGTGATTGTATGATTGTGATTGTATGGTTGTGATTGTATGATTGTGATTGTATGATTGTGATTTTTTGATTATGATTGTATGATTGTGATTGTATGATTGTCATTGTATGACTGTGATTGTATGATTGTGATTGTATGATCGTGATTGTATGATCGTGATTGTATGATTGTGATTGTGTGATTGTGATTGTATGATTTTGATTTTATGATTGTGATTGTATGATTGTGATTGTATAATTGTGATTGCTTGATTGTGATTGTATGATTGTGATTGTATGATTGTGATTCTGTGATTGTGATTGTTTGATTGGGATTGTATGATTGCTATTGTATGATTGTGATTGTATGATTGTGATTGTATGATTGTGATTCTTTTATTGCGATTGTATGATTGTGATTGTATGATTGTGATTGTATGATTGTGATTGTATGATTGTGATTGTATGATTGTGATTCTATGATTGTGATTGTATGATTGTGATTGTATGATTGTGACTGTATGATTGTGATTGTATGACTGTGATTGTATGATTGTGATTGTATGATTGTGATTGTATAATTGTGATTGCTTGATTGTGATTGTATGATTGTGATTGTATGATTGTGATTCTATGATTGTGATTGTTTGATTGGGATTGTATGATTGCTATTGTATGATTGTGCTTGTATGATTGTGATTGTATGATTGTGATTCTTTTATTGCGATTGTATGATTGTGATTGTATGATTGTGATTGTATGATTGTGATTGTATGATTGTGATTGTATGATTGTGATTGTATGATTGTGATTGTATGATTGTGATTCTATGATTGTGATTGTATGATTGTGATTGTATGATTGTGATTGTATGATTGTGATTGTGTGATTGTGATTGTGAGATTGTGATTGTATGATCGTGATTGTATGATCGTGATTGGTAGATTGTCATTGTATGATTGCGATTGAATGATTGTGATTGTATGATTGTGATTGTATGATTGTGATTGCATGATTGTGATTGTCTGATTGTGATTGTATGATTGTGATTGTATGATTGTGATTGTATGATTGTGATTGTATGATTGTGATTGTATGATTGTGATTGTATGATAGTCATTGTATGATTGTGATTGTATGATTGTGATTGTATGATTGTGATTGTATGATTGTGATTGTATGATTGTGATTGTATGATTGTGATTGTATGATTGTGATTGTATGATTGTGCTCGTATGATTGTGATTCTTTGATTGCGATTGTATGATTGTGATTGTATGAATGTGATTGTGTGATTGTGATTGTATGATTTTGATTGTATGATTGTGATTGTATGATTGTGATTGTATGATTGTGATTGTATGATTGTGATTGTATGATTGTGATCGTATGATTGTGATTGTAAGATTGTGATTGTGTGATTGCGATTGTATGACTGTGACTGTATGATTGTGATTGTATGATTGTCATTGTATGATTGTGATTGTATGAATGTGATTGTGTGATTGTGATTGTATGATTTTGATTGTATGATTGTGAATGTATGATTGTGATTGTATGATTATGATTCTATGATTGTGATTGTTTGATTGGGATTGTATGATTGCTATTGTATGATTGTGATTGTATGTATGTGATTGTATGATTGTGATTCTTTTATTGCGATTGTATGATTGTGATTGTATGATTGTGATTGTATGATTGTGATTGTATGATTGTGATTCCATGATTGTGATTGTATGATTGTGATTGTATGATTGTGACTGTATGATTGTGATTGTATGACTGTGATTGTATGGTTGTGATTGTATGACTGTGATTGTATGATTGTGATTGTATGATTGTGATTGTATGATTGTGATTGTATGATTGTGATTGTATGATTGTGATTGTATGACTGTGATTGTATGATTGTGATTGTATGATCGTGATTGTATGATTGTGATTGTATGATTGTGATTGTATGATTGTGATTGTATGATTCTGATTGTATGATTCTGGCTGTTTGATTGTGATTGTATGATTGTGATTGTATGATTGTGATCGTATGATTGTTATTGTATGATTGTGATTTTATGATTGTGATTGTATGATTGTGATTGTATGATTGTGATTGTATGATTGTGATTGTTTGATTGTGATTGTATGATTGTGATTGTATGATTGTGATTGTATGATTGTGGTTCTTTTATTGCGATTGTATGATTGTGATTGTATGATTGTGATTGTATGATTGTGATTGTATGATTGTGATTGTATGATTGTGATTGTATGATTGTGATCGTATGATTGTTATTGTATGATTGTGATTTTATGATTGTGATTGTATGATTGTGATTGTATGATTGTGATTTTTTGATTGTGATTGTATGATTGTGATTGTATGATTGTGATTCTATGATTGTGATTGTTTGATTGTGATTGTATGATTGCTATTGTATGATTGTGATTGTAAGATTGTGGTTGTGTGATTGCGATTGTACGATTGCGACTGCATGATTGTGATTTTATGATTGTCCTTGTATGATTGTGATTGTATGATTATGATTGTATGATTGTGATTGTATGATTGTGATTGTATGATTGTGATTGTATGATTGTGATTGTATGATTGTGATCGTATGATTGTGGTTGTATAATTAAGGTTGTTTGTTTGTTTCTGTATGATTGTGATTGTATGATTGCGATTGTATGATTGTGATTGTATGATTGTGATTGTATGATTGTGATTCTTTGATTGCGATTGTATGATTGCGATTGTATGATTGCGATTGTATGATTGCGATTGTATGATTGCGATTGTATGATTGCGATTGTATGATTGCGATTGTATGATTGCGATTGTATGATTGCGATTGTATGATTGCGATTGTATGATTGCGACTGTATGATTGTGATTGTATGATTGTGATTGTATGACTGTGATTGTATGACTGTGATTGTATGACTGTGATTGTATGACTGTGATTGTATGACTGTGATTGTATGATTGTGATTGTATGATTGTGACTCTATGATTGTGATTGTATGATTGTGATTGTATGACTGTGATTGTATGACTGTGATTGTATGACTGTGATTGTATGATTGTGATTGTATGATTGTGATTGTATGGTTGTGATTGTATGATTGTGATTTTTTGATTATGATTGTATGATTGTGATTGTATGATTGTCATTGTATGACTGTGATTGTATGATTGTGATTGTATGATCGTGATTGTATGATTGTGATTGTATGATTGTGATTGTGTGATTGTGATTGTATGATTTTGATTTTATGATTGTGATTGTATGATTGTGATTGTATAATTGTGATTGCTTGATTGTGATTGTATGATTGTGATTGTATGATTGTGATTCTATGATTGTGATTGTTTGATTGGGATTGTATGATTGCTATTGTATGATTGTGATTGTATGATTGTGATTGTATGATTGTGATTGTATGATTGTGATTGTATGATTGTGATTGTATGATTGTGATTGCATGATTGTGATTGTATGATAGTAATTGTATGATTTTGATCGTATGACTGTGATTGTATGATTGTGATTGTATGATAGTGATTGTATCATTGTGATTGTATGATTGTGGTTGTGTGATTGTGATTGTATGATTTTGATTTTATGATTGTGATTGTATGATTGTGATTGTATAATTGTGATTGCTTGATTGTGATTGTATGATTGTGATTGTATGATTGTGATTGTATGATTGTGATTGTATGATTGTGATTCTATGATTGTGATTGTTTGATTGGGATTGTATGATTGCTATTGTATGATTGTGATTGTATGATTGCGATTGTATGATTGTGATTCTTTTATTGCGATTGTATGATTGTGATTGTATGATTGTGATTGTATGATTGTGATTGTATGATTGTGATTGTATGATTGTGATTCTATGATTGTGATTGTATGATTGTGATTGTATGATTGTGACCGTATGATTGTGATTGTATGACTGTGATTGTATGGTTGTGATTTTATGATTGTGATTGTATGATTGTGATTATATGTTTGTGATTGTTTGATTGTGATTGTATGATTGTGATTGTATGATTGTGATTCTATGATTGTGATTGTTTGATTGTGATTGTATGATTGCTATTGTATGATTGTGATCGTAAGATTGTGGTTGTGTGATTGCGATTGTATGATTGTGACTGCATGATTGTGATTGTATGATTGTCCTTGTATGATTGTGATTGTATGATTATGATTGTATGATTGTGATTGTATGATTGTGATTGTATGATTGTGATTGTATGATTGTGATTGTATGATTGTGATCGTATGATTGTGGTTGTATAATTAAGGTTGTATGTTTGTTTCTGTATGATTGTGATTGTATGATTGCGATTGTATGATTGTGATTGTATGATTGTGATTGTGTGATTGTGATCGTATGATTGTGATTCTTTGATTGCGATTGTATGATTGTGACTGTATGATTGTGATTGTATGATTGTGATTGTATGATTGTGATTGTATGACTGTGATTGTATGATTGTGATTGTATGACTGTGATTGTATGATTGTGATTGTATGATTGTGATTGTATGATTGTGATTTTATGATTGTGATTGTATGATTGTGATTGTATGACTGTGATTGTATGATTGTGATTGTATGATTGTGATTGTATGATTGTGATTGTATGGTTGTGATTGTATGATTGTGATTGTATGATTGTGATTTTTTGATTATGATTGTATGATTGTGATTGTATGATTGTCATTGTATGACTGTGATTGTATGATTGTGATTGTATGATCGTGATTGTATGATTGTGATCGTATGATTGTGATTCTTTGATTGCGATTGTATGATTGTGATTGTATGATTGTGATTGTATGATTGTGATTGTATGATTGTGATTGTATGATTGTGATTGTATGATTGTGATTGTATGATTGTGATTGTATGATTGTGATTCTATGATTGTGATTGTATGATTGTGATTGTATGATTGTGATTGTATGATTGTGACTGTATGATTGTGATTGTATGATTGTGATTGTATGATTGTGATTGTATGATTGTGATTGTATGACTGTGATTGTATGATTGTGATTGTATGACTGTGATTGTATGATTGTGATTGTATGATTGTGATTGTATGATTGTGATTTTATGATTGTGATTGTATGATTGTGATTGTATGACTGTGATTGTATGATTGTGATTGTATGATTGTGATTGTATGATTGTGATTGTATGGTTGTGATTGTATGATTGTGATTGTATGATTGTGATTTTTTGATTATGATTGTATGATTGTGATTGTATGATTGTCATTGTATGACTGTGATTGTATGATTGTGATTGTATGATCGTGATTGTATGATCGTGATTGTATGATTGTGATTGTGTGATTGTGATTGTATGATTTTGATTTTATGATTGTGATTGTATGATTGTGATTGTATAATTGTGATTGCTTGATTGTGATTGTATGATTGTGATTGTATGATTGTGATTCTGTGATTGTGATTGTTTGATTGGGATTGTATGATTGCTATTGTATGATTGTGATTGTATGATTGTGATTGTATGATTGTGATTCTTTTATTGCGATTGTATGATTGTGATTGTATGATTGTGATTGTATGATTGTGATTGTATGATTGTGATTGTATGATTGTGATTCTATGATTGTGATTGTATGATTGTGATTGTATGATTGTGACTGTATGATTGTGATTGTATGACTGTGATTGTATGATTGTGATTGTATGATTGTGATTGTATAATTGTGATTGCTTGATTGTGATTGTATGATTGTGATTGTATGATTGTGATTCTATGATTGTGATTGTTTGATTGGGATTGTATGATTGCTATTGTATGATTGTGCTTGTATGATTGTGATTGTATGATTGTGATTCTTTTATTGCGATTGTATGATTGTGATTGTATGATTGTGATTGTATGATTGTGATTGTATGATTGTGATTGTATGATTGTGATTGTATGATTGTGATTGTATGATTGTGATTCTATGATTGTGATTGTATGATTGTGATTGTATGATTGTGATTGTATGATTCTGGCTGTTTGATTGTGATTGTATGATTGTGATTGTATGATTGTGATTGTATGATTGTGATTGTATGATTGTGATTGTATGATTGTGATTGTATGATTGTGATTGTATGATTGTGATTGTATGATTGTGATTGTATGATTGTGATTGTATGATTGTGATGGTATGATTGTGATTGTATGATTGTGATTGTATGATTGTGATTGTATGATTGTGATTGTATGATTGTGATTGTATGATTGTGATTGCATGATTGTGACCGTATGATTGTGATTGTATGATTGTGATTGTATGATTGTGATTGTATGATTGTGATTGTATGATTGTGATTGTATGATTGTGATTGTATGATAGTGATTGTATGATTGTTTCTGTATGTTTGTGATTTTATGATTGCGATTGTATGACTGTGATTGTATGATTGTGATTGTATGATCGTTATTGTATGATCGTGATTGTGAGATTGTGATTGTATGATTGTGATTGTATGATTGTGATTGTATGATTGTGATTGTATGATTGTGATTGTATGATTGTGATTGTATGATTGTGATTGTATGATTGTGATTGTATGATTGTGATTGTATGATTGTGATTGTATGATTGTGATTGTATGATTGTGATTTTATGATTGTGATTGTATGATAGTGATTGTATGACTGTGATTGTATGATTGTGATTGCATGATTGTGATTGTATGATTGTGATTGTATGATTGTGACTGTATGATTGTGATTGTATGATTGTGATTGTATGATTGTGATTGTATGATTGTAATTGTGTGACTGTGATTGTGTGATTGTGATTGTATGACTGTGATTGTATGATTGTGATTGTATGATTGTGATTGTATGATTGTGATTGTATGATTGTGATTGTATGACTGTGATTGTATGATTGTGATTGTATGATTTTGATTGTATGATTGTGATTGTTTGATTGGGATTGTATGATTGCTATTGTATGATTGTGATTGTATGATTGCGATTGTATGATTGTGATTCTTTTATTGCGATTGTATGATTGTGATTGTATGATTGTGATTGTATGATTGTGATTGTATGATTGTGATTCTATGATTGTGATTGTATGATTGTGATTGTATGATTGTGACTGTATGATTGTGATTGTATGACTGTGATTGTATGGTTGTGATTTTATGATTGTGATTGTATGATTGTGATTATATGTTTGTGATTGTTTGATTGTGATTGTATGATTGTGATTGTATGATTGTGATTCTATGATTGTGATTGTTTGATTGTGATTGTATGATTGCTATTGTATGATTGTGATCGTAAGATTGTGGTTGTGTGATTGCGATTGTATGATTGTGACTGCATGATTGTGATTGTATGATTGTCCTTGTATGATTGTGATTGTATGATTATGATTGTATAATTGTGATTGTATGATTGTGATTGTATGATTGTGATTGTATGATTGTGATTGTATGATTGTGATCGTATGATTGTGGTTGTATAATTAAGGTTGTATGTTTGTTTCTGTATGATTGTGATTGTATGATTGCGATTGTATGATTGTGATTGTATGATTGTGATTGTGTGATTGTGATCGTATGATTGTGATTCTTTGATTGCGATTGTATGATTGTGACTGTATGATTGTGATTGTATGATTGTGATTGTATGATTGTGATTGTATGACTGTGATTGTATGATTGTGATTGTATGACTGTGATTGTATGATTGTGATTGTATGATTGTGATTGTATGATTGTGATTTTATGATTGTGATTGTATGATTGTGATTGTATGACTGTGATTGTATGATTGTGATTGTATGATTGTGATTGTATGATTGTGATTGTATGGTTGTGATTGTATGATTGTGATTGTATGATTGTGATTTTTTGATTATTATTGTATGATTGTGATTGTATGATTGTCATTGTATGACTGTGATTGTATGATTGTGATTGTATGATCGTGATTGTATGATTGTGATCGTATGATTGTGATTCTTTGATTGCGATTGTATGATTGTGATTGTATGATTGTGATTGTATGATTGTGATTGTATGATTGTGATTGTATGATTGTGATTGTATGATTGTGATTGTATGATTGTGATTGTATGATTGTGATTCTATGATTGTGATTGTATGATTGTGATTGTATGATTGTGATTGTATGATTGTGACTGTATGATTGTGATTGTATGATTGTGATTGTATGATTGTGATTGTATGATTGTGATTGTATGATTGTGATTGTATGACTGTGATTGTATGATTGTGATTGTATGACTGTGATTGTATGATTGTGATTGTATGATTGTGATTGTATGATTGTGATTTTATGATTGTGATTGTATGATTGTGATTGTATGACTGTGATTGTATGATTGTGATTGTATGATTGTGATTGTATGATTGTGATTGTATGGTTGTGATTGTATGATTGTGATTGTATGATTGTGATTTTTTGATTATGATTGTATGATTGTGATTGTATGATTGTCATTGTATGACTGTGATTGTATGATTGTGATTGTATGATCGTGATTGTATGATCGTGATTGTATGATTGTGATTGTGTGATTGTGATTGTATGATTTTGATTTTATGATTGTGATTGTATGATTGTGATTGTATAATTGTGATTGCTTGATTGTGATTGTATGATTGTGATTGTATGATTGTGATTCTATGATTGTGATTGTTTGATTGGGATTGTATGATTGCTATTGTATGATTGTGATTGTATGATTGTGATTGTATGATTGTGATTTTTTGATTATGATTGTATGATTGTGATTGTATGATTGTCATTGTATGACTGTGATTGTATGATTGTGATTGTATGATCGTGATTGTATGATCGTGATTGTATGATTGTGATTGTGTGATTGTGATTGTATGATTTTGATTTTATGATTGTGATTGTATGATTGTGATTGTATAATTGTGATTGCTTGATTGTGATTGTATGATTGTGATTGTATGATTGTGATTCTGTGATTGTGATTGTTTGATTGGGATTGTATGATTGCTATTGTATGATTGTGATTGTATGATTGTGATTGTATGATTGTGATTCTTTTATTGCGATTGTATGATTGTGATTGTATGATTGTGATTGTATGATTGTGATTGTATGATTGTGATTGTATGATTGTGATTCTATGATTGTGATTGTATGATTGTGATTGTATGATTGTGACTGTATGATTGTGATTGTATGACTGTGATTGTATGATTGTGATTGTATGATTGTGATTGTATAATTGTGATTGCTTGATTGTGATTGTATGATTGTGATTGTATGATTGTGATTCTATGATTGTGATTGTTTGATTGGGATTGTATGATTGCTATTGTATGATTGTGCTTGTATGATTGTGATTGTATGATTGTGATTCTTTTATTGCGATTGTATGATTGTGATTGTATGATTGTGATTGTATGATTGTGATTGTATGATTGTGATTGTATGATTGTGATTGTATGATTGTGATTGTATGATTGTGATTCTATGATTGTGATTGTATGATTGTGATTGTATGATTGTGATTGTATGATTCTGGCTGTTTGATTGTGATTGTATGATTGTGATTGTATGATTGTGATTGTATGATTGTGATTGTATGATTGTGATTGTATGATTGTGATTGTATGATTGTGATTGTATGATTGTGATTGTATGATTGTGATTGTATGATTGTGATTGTATGATTGTGATTGTATGATTGTGATGGTATGATTGTGATTGTATGATTGTGATTGTATGATTGTGATTGTATGATTGTGATTGTATGATTGTGATTGTATGATTGTGATTGCATGATTGTGACCGTATGATTGTGATTGTATGATTGTGATTGTATGATTGTGATTGTATGATTGTGATTGTATGATTGTGATTGTATGATTGTGATTGTATGATAGTGATTGTATGATTGTTTCTGTATGTTTGTGATTTTATGATTGCGATTGTATGACTGTGATTGTATGATTGTGATTGTATGATCGTTATTGTATGATCGTGATTGTGAGATTGTGATTGTATGATTGTGATTGTATGATTGTGATTGTATGATTGTGATTGTATGATTGTGATTGTATGATTGTGATTGTATGATTGTGATTGTATGATTGTGATTGTATGATTGTGATTGTATGATTGTGATTGTATGATTGTGATTGTATGATTGTGATTTTATGATTGTGATTGTATGATAGTGATTGTATGACTGTGATTGTATGATTGTGATTGCATGATTGTGATTGTATGATTGTGATTGTATGATTGTGACTGTATGATTGTGATTGTATGATTGTGATTGTATGATTGTGATTGTATGATTGTAATTGTGTGACTGTGATTGTGTGATTGTGATTGTATGACTGTGATTGTATGATTGTGATTGTATGATTGTGATTGTATGATTGTGATTGTATGATTGTGATTGTATGACTGTGATTGTATGATTGTGATTGTATGATTTTGATTGTATGATTGTGATTGTTTGATTGGGATTGTATGATTGCTATTGTATGATTGTGATTGTATGATTGCGATTGTATGATTGTGATTCTTTTATTGCGATTATATGATTGTGATTGTATGATTGTGATTGTATGATTGTGATTGTATGATTGTGATTCTATGATTGTGATTGTATGATTGTGATTGTATGATTGTGACTGTATGATTGTGATTGTATGACTGTGATTGTATGGTTGTGATTTTATGATTGTGATTGTATGATTGTGATTATATGTTTGTGATTGTTTGATTGTGATTGTATGATTGTGATTGTATGATTGTGATTCTATGATTGTGATTGTTTGATTGTGATTGTATGATTGCTATTGTATGATTGTGATCGTAAGATTGTGGTTGTGTGATTGCGATTGTATGATTGTGACTGCATGATTGTGATTGTATGATTGTCCTTGTATGATTGTGATTGTATGATTATGATTGTATAATTGTGATTGTATGATTGTGATTGTATGATTGTGATTGTATGATTGTGATTGTATGATTGTGATCGTATGATTGTGGTTGTATAATTAAGGTTGTATGTTTGTTTCTGTATGATTGTGATTGTATGATTGCGATTGTATGATTGTGATTGTATGATTGTGATTGTGTGATTGTGATCGTATGATTGTGATTCTTTGATTGCGATTGTATGATTGTGACTGTATGATTGTGATTGTATGATTGTGATTGTATGATTGTGATTGTATGACTGTGATTGTATGATTGTGATTGTATGACTGTGATTGTATGATTGTGATTGTATGATTGTGATTGTATGATTGTGATTTTATGATTGTGATTGTATGATTGTGATTGTATGACTGTGATTGTATGATTGTGATTGTATGATTGTGATTGTATGATTGTGATTGTATGGTTGTGATTGTATGATTGTGATTGTATGATTGTGATTTTTTGATTATTATTGTATGATTGTGATTGTATGATTGTCATTGTATGACTGTGATTGTATGATTGTGATTGTATGATCGTGATTGTATGATTGTGATCGTATGATTGTGATTCTTTGATTGCGATTGTATGATTGTGATTGTATGATTGTGATTGTATGATTGTGATTGTATGATTGTGATTGTATGATTGTGATTGTATGATTGTGATTGTATGATTGTGATTGTATGATTGTGATTCTATGATTGTGATTGTATGATTGTGATTGTATGATTGTGATTGTATGATTGTGATTGTATGATTGTGATTTTATGATTGTGATTGTGTGATTGTGATTGTATGACTGTGATTGTATGATTGTGATTGTATGATTGTGATTGTATGATTGTGATTGTATGATTGTGATTGTATGACTGTGATTGTATGATTGTGATTGTATGATTTTGATTGTATGATTGTGATTGTATGGTTGTGATTGTATGATTGTGATTGTATGATTGTGATTTTGTGATTATGATTGTATGATTGTGATTGTATGATTGTAATTGTGTGACTGTGATGGTATGATTGTGATTGTATGATCGTGATTGTATGATCGTGATTGTATGATCGTGATTGTATGATTATGATTGTATGATTGTGATTGTATGATTGTAATTGTATGACTGTGATTGTATGATTGTGATTGTATGATCGCGATTGTATGATTGTGAATGTATGATTGTGATTGTATGATTGTGATTGTATGATTGTGATTGTACGATTGTGGTTGTATAATTAAGGTTGTATGATTGTTTTTGTATGATTGTGATTGTATGATTGTGATTGTATGATTGTGATTGTATGATAGTGATTGTATGATTGTGATTGAATGATTGTGATTCTTTTATTGCGATTGTATGATTGTGATTGTATGATTATGATTCTATGATTGTGATTGTATGATTGTGATTGTATGATTGTGATTGTATGGTTGTGATTGTATGATTGTGACTGTATGATTGTGATTGTATGACTGTGATTGTATGATTGTGATTGTATGATTGTGATTGTATGATTGTGATTCTATGATTGTGATTGTTTGACTGTGATTGTATGATTGCTATTGTATGATTGTGATTGTATAACTGTGATTGTATGATTGTGATTGTATGATTGTGATTGTATGATTGTGATTGTATGATTGTGATTGTATGATTGTGATTGTATGATTGTGATTGTATGATTGTGCTTGTATGATTGTGATTGTATGATTCTGATTGTATGATTGTGATTGTATGATTGCGATTGCATGATTGTGACTGTATGATTGTGATTGTGTGAATGTGATTGTATGATTGTGATTGTATGATTGTGATTGTATGGTTGTCCTTGTATGATTGTGATTGTATGATTGTGATTGTATGATTGTGATAGTATGAATGTGACTGTATGATTGTGATTGTATGGTTGTCCTTGTATGATTGTGATTGTATGATTGTGATTGTATGATTGTGATTGTATGACTGTGATTGTGTGATTGTGATTGTATGATTGTGATTGTATGCTTGTGATTGTATGATTGTGATTGTATGACTGTGATTGTGTGATTGTGATTGTATGATTGTGATTGTATGCTTGTGATTGTGTGATTGCGATTGTATGAATGTGACTGTATGATTGTGATTGTATGGTTGTCCTTGTATGATTGTGATTGTATGATTGTGATTGTATGATTGTGATTGTATGATTGTGATTGTATGATTGTGATTGTATGATTGTGATTGTATGATTGTGATTGTATGATTGTGATCGTATGATTGTGATTCTTTGATTGCGATTGTATGATTGTGATTGTATGATTGTGATTGTATGATTGTGATTGTATGATTGTGATTGTATGATTGTGATTGTATGATTGTGATTGTATGATTGTGATTGTATGATTGTGATTGTATGATTGTGATTGTATGATTGTGATTGTATGATTGTGATTGTATGATTGTGATTGTATGATTATGAGTGTATGATTGTGATTGTATGATTGTGATTGCATGATTGTGATTGTATGATATTAATTGTATGACTGTGACCGTATGATTGTGATTGTATGATAGTGATTGTATGATTGTGATTGTATGGTTGTGATTGTGTGATTGTGATTGTATGATTTTGATTTTATGATTGTGATTGTATGATTGTGATTGTATGATTGGGATTGCTTGATTGTGATTGTATGATTGTGATTGTATGATTGTGATTCTATGATTGTGATTGTTTGATTGGGATTGTATGATTGCTATTGTATGATTGTGATTGTATGATTGTGATTGTATGATTGTGATTCTTTTATTGCGATTGTATGATTGTGATTGTATGATTGTGATTGTATGATTGTGATTCTATGATTGTGATTGTATGATTGTGATTGTATGATTGTGATTGTATGATTGTGATTGTATGATTGTGATTGTATGATTGTGATCGTATGATTGTGATTCTTTGATTGCGATTGTATGATTGTGATTGTATGATTGTGATTGTATGATTGTGATTGTATGATTGTGATTGTATGATTGTGATTGTATGATTGTGATTGTATGATTGTGATTCTATGATTGTGATTGTATCATTGTGATTGTATGATTCTGATTGTATGATTGTGATTGTATGATTGTGACCTTATGATTGTGATTGTATGATTGTGATTGTATGATTGTGATTGTATGATTGTGATTGTATGATTGTGATTGTATGATTGTGATTGTATGATAGTGATTGTATGATTGTGATTGTATGATTGTGATTGTATGATTGTGATTGTATGATTGTGATTGTATGGTTGTGATTGTATGATTGTGATTGTATGATCGTTATTGTATGATCGTGATTGTGAGATCGTGATTGTATGATTGTGATTGTATGATTGTGATTGTATGATTGTGATTGTATGATTGTGATTGTATGATTGTGATTGAATGATTGTGATTGTATGATTGTGATTGTATGATTGTGATTGTATGATTGTGATTTTATGATTGTGATTGTATGATAGTGATTGTATGATTGTGATTGTATGATTGTGATTGTATGATTGTGATTGTATGATTGTGACTGTATGATTGTGATTGTATGATTGTGATTGTATGATTGTGATTGTATGATTGTAATTGTATGACTGTGATTGTGTGATTGTGATTGTATGACTGTGATTGTATGATTGTGATTGTATGATTGTGATTGTACGATTGTGGTTGTATAATTAAGGTTGTATGATTGTTTTTGTATGATTGTGATTGTATGATTGTGATTGTATGATAGTGATTGTATGATTGTGATTGTATGATAGTGATTGTATGATTGTGATTGTATGATTGTGATTCTTTTATTGCGATTGTATGATTGTGATTGTATGATTGTGATTCTATGATTGTGATTGTATGATTGTGATTGTATGATTGTGATTGTATGAATGTGATTATATGATTGTGATTGTATGATTGTGATTGTATGATTGTGACTGTATGATTGTGATTGTATGACTGTGATTGTATGATTGTGATTGTATGATTGTGACTGTATGATTGTGATTGCATGATTGTGACTGTATGATTGTGATTGTATGATTGTGATTGTATGATTGTGATCGTATGATTGTGGTTGTATAATTAAGGTTGTATGATTGTGATTGTATGATTGTGATTGTATGATTGTGATTGTATGATTGTGATTGTATGATTGTGATTGTATGATTGTGATCGTATGATTGTGATTCTTTGATTGCGATTGTATGATTGTGATTGTATGATTGTGATTGTATGATTGTGATTGTATGATTGTGATTGTATGATTGTGATTGTATGATTGTGATTGTATGATTGTGATTGTATGATTGTGATTGTATGATTGTGATTGCATGATTGTGATTGTATGATTGTGATTGCATGATTGTGATTGAATGATTGTGATGGTATGATTGTGATTGTATGATTGTGATTGTATGATAGTGATTGTATGATTGTTTCTGTATGATTGTGCTTGCATGATTGCGATTGTATGATTATGATTGTATGATTGTGATTGTATGATTGTGATTGTATGATTATGATTGTATGATTGTGATTGTATGATTGTGATTGTGTGATTGTGATTGTATGATTGGAATTGCTTGATTGTGATTGTATGATTGTGATTGTATGATTATGATTGTAAGATTGTGATTGTTTGATTGGGATTGTATGATTGCTATTGTATGATTGTGATTGTATGATTGTGATTGTATGATTGTGATTCTTTTATTGCGATTGTATGATTTTGATTGTATGATTGTGATTGTATGATGGTGATTGTATGATTGTGATTCTTTTATTGCGATTGTATGATTTTGATTGTATGATTGTGATTCTATGATTGTGATTGTATGATTGTGATTGTATGATTGTGATTGTATGATTGTGAGTGTATGATTGTGACTGTATGATTGTGATTGTATGACTGTGATTGTATGATTGTGATTGTATGATTGTGATTGTATGATTGTGATTCTATGATTGTGATTGTTTGACTGTGATTGTACGATTGCTATTGTATGATTGTGATTGTATAATTGTGATTGTATGATTGTGATTGTATGATTGTGATTGTATGATTGTGATTGGATGATTGTGATTGTATGATTGTGATTGTATGATTCTGATTGTATGATTGTGATTGTATGATTGTGATTGCATGATTGTGACTGTATGATTGTGATTGTGTGAATGTGATTGTATGATTGTGATTGTATGATTGTGATTGTATGATTGTGATTGTATGATTGTGATTGTATGATTGTGATTGTATGATTGTGATGGTATGATTGTGATCGTATGATTGTGATCGTATGATTGTGATTGTAAGATTGTGGTTGTGTGATTGCGATTGTATGATTGTGACTGTATGATTGTGATTGTATGATTGTCCTTGTATGATTGTGATTGTATGATTATGATTGTATGATTGTGATTGTATGATTGTGATTGTGTGATTGTGATTGTATGATTTTGATTGTATGATTGTGATTGTATGATTGTGATTGTATGATTATGATCGTATGATTGTGATTGTAAGATTGTGGTTGTGTGATTGCGATTGTATGAATGTGACTGTATGATTGTGATTGTATGGTTGTCCTTGTATGATTGTGATTGTATGATTGTGATTGTATGATTGTGATTGTATGATTGTGATTGTATGATTGTGATTGTGTGATTGTGATTGTATGATTGTGATTGTATGATTGTGATTGTATGATTGTGATTGTATGATTGTGATTGTATGATTGTGATTGCATGATTGTGATTGTATGATAGTAATTGTATGACTGCGATCGTATGATTGTGATTGTATGATTGTGATTGTATGATAGTGATTGTATGATTGTGATTGTATGATTGTGATTGTATGATTGTGATTGCATGATTGTGATTGTATGATAGTAATTGTATGACTGTGATCGTATGATTGTGATTGTATGATTGTGATTGTATGATTGTGATCGTATGATTGTTATTGTATGATTGTGATTTTATGATTGTGATTGTATGATTGTGATTGTATGATTGTGATTGTTTGATTGTGATTGTATGATTGTGATTGTATGATTGTGATTCTATGATTGTGATTGTTTGATTGTGATTGTATGATTGCTATTGTATGATTGTGATTGTAAGATTGTGGTTGTGTGATTGCGATTGTACGATTGCGACTGCATGATTGTGATTTTATGATTGTCCTTGTATGATTGTGATTGTATGATTATGATTGTATGATTGTGACTGTATGATTGTGATTGTATGATTGTGATTGTATGATTGTGATTGTATGATTGTGATCGTATGATTGTGGTTGTATAATTAAGGTTGTTTGTTTGTTTCTGTATGATTGTGATTGTATGATTGCGATTGTATGATTGTGATTGTATGATTGTGATTGTATGATTGTGATTCTTTGATTGCGATTGTATGATTGCGATTGTATGATTGCGATTGTATGATTGCGATTGTATGATTGCGATTGTATGATTGCGATTGTATGATTGCGATTGTATGATTGCGATTGTATGATTGCGATTGTATGATTGCGATTGTATGATTGCGATTGTATGATTGCGACTGTATGATTGTGATTGTATGATTGTGATTGTATGACTGTGATTGTATGACTGTGATTGTATGACTGTGATTGTATGACTGTGATTGTATGACTGTGATTGTATGATTGTGATTGTATGATTGTGACTCTATGATTGTGATTGTATGATTGTGATTGTATGACTGTGATTGTATGACTGTGATTGTATGACTGTGATTGTATGATTGTGATTGTATGATTGTGATTGTATGGTTGTGATTGTATGATTGTGATTTTTTGATTATGATTGTATGATTGTGATTGTATGATTGTCATTGTATGACTGTGATTGTATGATTGTGATTGTATGATCGTGATTGTATGATTGTGATTGTATGATTGTGATTGTGTGATTGTGATTGTATGATTTTGATTTTATGATTGTGATTGTATGATTGTGATTGTATAATTGTGATTGCTTGATTGTGATTGTATGATTGTGATTGTATGATTGTGATTCTATGATTGTGATTGTTTGATTGGGATTGTATGATTGCTATTGTATGATTGTGATTGTATGATTGTGATTGTATGATTGTGATTGTATGATTGTGATTGTATGATTGTGATTGTATGATTGTGATTGCATGATTGTGATTGTATGATAGTAATTGTATGATTTTGATCGTATGACTGTGATTGTATGATTGTGATTGTATGATAGTGATTGTATGATTGTGATTGTATGATTGTGGTTGTGTGATTGTGATTGTATGATTTTGATTTTATGATTGTGATTGTATGATTGTGATTGTATAATTGTGATTGCTTGATTGTGATTGTATGATTGTGATTGTATGATTGTGATTGTATGATTGTGATTGTATGATTGTGATTCTATGATTGTGATTGTTTGATTGGGATTGTATGATTGCTATTGTATGATTGTGATTGTATGATTGCGATTGTATGATTGTGATTCTTTTATTGCGATTGTATGATTGTGATTGTATGATTGTGATTGTATGATTGTGATTCTATGATTGTGATTGTATGATTGTGATTGTATGATTGTGACTGTATGATTGTGATTGTATGACTGTGATTGTATGGTTGTGATTTTATGATTGTGATTGTATGATTGTGATTATATGTTTGTGATTGTTTGATTGTGATTGTATGATTGTGATTGTATGATTGTGATTCTATGATTGTGATTGTTTGATTGTGATTGTATGATTGCTATTGTATGATTGTGATCGTAAGATTGTGGTTGTGTGATTGCGATTGTATGATTGTGACTGCATGATTGTGATTGTATGATTGTCCTTGTATGATTGTGATTGTATGATTATGATTGTATGATTGTGATTGTATGATTGTGATTGTATGATTGTGATTGTATGATTGTGATTGTATGATTGTGATCGTATGATTGTGGTTGTATAATTAAGGTTGTATGTTTGTTTCTGTATGATTGTGATTGTATGATTGCGATTGTATGATTGTGATTGTATGATTGTGATTGTATGATTGTGATCGTATGATTGTGATTCTTTGATTGCGATTGTATGATTGTGACTGTATGATTGTGATTGTATGATTGTGATTGTATGATTGTGATTGTATGACTGTGATTGTATGATTGTGATTGTGTGACTGTGATTGTATGATTGTGATTGTATGATTGTGATTGTATGATTGTGATTTTATGATTGTGATTGTATGATTGTGATTGTATGACTGTGATTGTATGATTGTGATTGTATGATTGTGATTGTATGATTGTGATTGTATGGTTGTGATTGTATGATTGTGATTGTATGATTGTGATTTTTTGATTATGATTGTATGATTGTGATTGTATGATTGTCATTGTATGACTGTGATTGTATGATTGTGATTGTATGATCGTGATTGTATGATTGTGATCGTATGATTGTGATTCTTTGATTGCGATTGTATGATTGTGATTGTATGATTGTGATTGTATGATTGTGATTGTATGATTGTGATTGTATGATTGTGATTGTATGATTGTGATTGTATGATTGTGATTGTATGATTGTGATTCTATGATTGTGATTGTATGATTGTGATTGTATGATTGTGATTGTATGATTGTGATTGTATGATTGTGACTGTATGATTGTGATTGTATGATTGTGATTGTATGATTGTGATTGTATGATTGTGATTGTATGATTGTGATGGTATGATTGTGATTGTATGATTGTGATTGTATGATTGTGATTGTATGATTGTGATTGTATGATTGTGATTGTATGATTGTGATTGCATGATTGTGACTGTATGATTGTGATTGTATGATTGTGATTGTATGATTGTGATTGTATGATTGTGATTGTATGATTGTGATTGTATGATTGTGATTGTATGATAGTGATTGTATGATTGTTTCTGTATGTTTGTGATTTTATGATTGCGATTGTATGACTGTGATTGTATGATTGTGATTGTATGATCGTTATTGTATGATCGTGATTGTGAGATTGTGATTGTATGATTGTGATTGTATGATTGTGATTGTATGATTGTGATTGTATGATTGTGATTGTATGATTGTGATTGTATGATTGTGATTGTATGATTGTGATTGTATGATTGTGATTGTATGATTGTGATTGTATGATTGTGATTGTATGATTGTGATCTTATGATTGTGATTGTATGATAGTGATTGTATGACTGTGATTGTATGATTGTGATTGCATGATTGTGATTGTATGATTGTGATTGTGTGATTGTGACTGTATGATTGTGATTGTATGATTGTGATTGTATGATTGTGATTGTATGATTGTAATTGTGTGACTGTGATTGTGTGATTGTGATTGTATGACTGTGATTGTATGATTGTGATTGTATGATTGTGATTGTATGATTGTGATTGTATGATTGTGATTGTATGACTGTGATTGTATGATTGTGATTGTATGATTTTGATTGTATGATTGTGATTGTATGGTTGTGATTGTATGATTGTGATTGTATGATTGTGATTTTGTGATTATGGTTGTATGATTGTGATTGTATGATTGTAATTGTGTGACTGTGATGGTATGATTGTGATTGTATGATCGTGATTGTATGATCGTGATTGTATGATCGTGATTGTATGATTATGATTGTATGATTGTGATTGTATGATTGTAATTGTATGACTGTGATTGTATGATTGTGATTGTATGATCGCGATTGTATGATTGTGAATGTATGATTGTGATTGTATGATTGTGATTGTATGATTGTGATTGTACGATTGTGGTTGTATAATTAAGGTTGTATGATTGTTTTTGTATGATTGTGATTGTATGATTGTGATTGTATGATTGTGATTGTATGATAGTGATTGTATGATTGTGATTGTATGATTGTGATTCTTTTATTGCGATTGTATGATTGTGATTGTATGATTATGATTCTATGATTGTGATTGTATGATTGTGATTGTATGATTGTGATTGTATGATTGTGATTGTATGATTGTGACTGTATGATTGTGATTGTATGACTGTGATTGTATGATTGTGATTGTATGATTGTGATTGTATGATTGTGATTCTATGATTGTGATTGTTTGACTGTGATTGTATGATTGCTATTGTATGATTGTGATTGTATAATTGTGATTGTATGATTGTGATTGTATGATTGTGATTGTATGATTGTGATTGTATGATTGTGATTGTATGATTGTGATTGTATGATTGTGCTTGTATGATTGTGATTGTATGATTCTGATTGTATGATTGTGATTGTATGATTGCGATTGCATGATTGTGACTGTATGATTGTGATTGTGTGAATGTGATTGTATGATTGTGATTGTATGATTGTGATTGTATGATTGTGATTGTATGATTGTGATTGTATGATTGTGATTGTATGATTGTGATGGTATGATTGTGATCGTATGATTGTGATCGTATGATTGTGATTGTAAGATTGTGGTTGTGTGATTGCGATTGTATGATTGTGACTGTATGATTGTGATTGTATGATTGTCCTTGTATGATTGTGATTGTATGATTATGATTGTATGATTGTGATTGTATGATTGTGATTGTGTGATTGTGATTGTATGATTTTGATTGTATGATTGTGATTGTATAATTGTGATTGTATGATTATGATCGTATGATTGTGATTGTAAGATTGTGGTTGTGTGATTGCGATTGTATGAATGTGACTGTATGATTGTGATTGTATGGTTGTCCTTGTATGATTGTGATTGTATGATTGTGATTGTATGATTGTGATTGTATGACTGTGATTGTGTGATTGTGATTGTATGATTGTGATTGTATGATTGTGATTGTATGATTGTGATTGTATGATTGTGATTGTATGATTGTGATTGCATGATTGTGATTGTATGATATTAATTGTATGACTGTGATCGTATGATTGTGATTGTATGATTGTGATTGTATGATAGTGATTGTATGATTGTGATTGTATGATTGTGATTGTGTGATTGTGATTGTATGATTTTGATTTTATGATTGTGATTGTATGATTGTGATTGTATGATTGTGATTGCTTGATTGTGATTGTATGATTGTGATTGTATGATTGTGATTCTATGATTGTGATTGTTTGATTGGGATTGTATGATTGCTATTGTATGATTGTGATTGTATGATTGTGATTGTATGATTGTGATTCTTTTATTGCGATTGTATGGTTGTGATTGTATGATTGTGATTGTATGATTGTGATTCTATGATTGTGATTGTATGATTGTGATTGTATGATTGTGATTGTATGATTGTGATTGTATGATTGTGATTGTATGATTGTGATTGTATGATTGTGATCGTATGATTGTGATTCTTTGATTGCGATTGTATGATTGTGATTGTATGATTGTGATTGTATGATTGTGATTGTATGATTGTGATTGTATGATTGTGATTGTTTGATTGTGATTGTATGATTGTGATTGTATGATTGTGATTGTATGATTGTGATTGTATGATTGTGATTGTATGATTGTGATTGTATGATTGTGATTGCATGATTGTGATTGTATGATATTAATTGTATGACTGTGACCGTATGATTGTGATTGTATGATAGTGATTGTATGATTGTGATTGTATGATTGTGATTGTGTGATTGTGATTGTATGATTTTGATTTTATGATTGTGATTGTATGATTGTGATTGTATGATTGGGATTGCTTGATTGTGATTGTATGATTGTGATTGTATGATTGTGATTCTATGATTGTGATTGTTTGATTGGGATTGTATGATTGCTATTGTATGATTGTGATTGTATGATTGTGATTGTATGATTGTGATTCTTTTATTGTGATCGTATGATTGTGATTCTTTGATTGCGATTGTATGATTGTGATTGTATGATTGCGATTGTATGATTGTGATTGTATGATTGTGATTGTATGATTGTGATTGTATGATTGTGATTCTATGATTGTGATTGTATCATTGTGATTGTATGATTCTGATTGTATGATTGTGATTGTATGATTGTGATTGTATGATTGTAATTGTATGACTGTGATTGTGTGATTGTGATTGTATGACTGTGATTGTATGATTGTGATTGTATGATTGTGATTGTACGATTGTGGTTGTATAATTAAGGTTGTATGATTGTTTTTGTATGATTGTGATTGTATGATTGTGATTGTATGATTGTGATTGTATGATTGTGATTGTATGATTGTGATTCCTTTATTGCGATTGTATGATTGTGATTGTATGATTGTGATTCTATGATTGTGATTGTATGATTGTGATTGTATGATTGTGATTGTATGATTGTGATTGTATGATTGTGATTGTATGATTGTGATTGTATGATTGTGACTGTATGATTGTGATTGTATGACTGTGATTGTATGATTGTGATTGTATGATTGTGATTTTATGATTGTGATTGTATGATAGTGATTGTATGATTGTGATTGTATGATTGTGATTGTATGATTGTGATTGTATGATTGTGACTGTATGATTGTGATTGTATGATTGTGATTGTATGATTGTGATTGTATGATTGTAATTGTATGACTGTGATTGTGTGATTGTGATTGTATGACTGTGATTGTATGATTGTGATTGTATGATTGTGATTGTACGATTGTGGTTGTATAATTAAGGTTGTATGATTGTTTTTGTATGATTGTGATTGTATGATTGTGATTGTATGATTGTGATTGTATGATTGTGATTGTATGATAGTGATTGTATGATTGTGATTGTATGATTGTGATTCTTTTATTGCGATTGTATGATTGTGATTGTATGATTGTGATTCTATGATTGTGATTGTATGATTGTGATTGTATGATTGTGATTGTATGATTGTGATTGTATGATTGTGATTGTATGATTGTGATTGTATGATTGTGACTGTATGATTGTGATTGTATGACTGTGATTGTATGATTGTGATTGTATGATTGTGACTGTATGATTGTGATTGCATGATTGTGACTGTATGATTGTGATTGTATGATTGTGATTGTATGATTGTGATCGTATGATTGTGGTTGTATAATTAAGGTTGTATGATTGTGATTGTATGATTGTGATTGTATGATTGTGATTGTATGATTGTGATTGTATGATTGTGATTGTATGATTGTGATCGTATGATTGTGATTCTTTGATTGCGATTGTATGATTGTGATTGTATGATTGTGATTGTATGATTGTGATTGTATGATTGTGATTGTATGATTGTGATTGTATGATTGTGATTGTATGATTGTGATTGTATGATTGTGATTGTATGATTGTGATTGCATGATTGTGATTGTATGATTGTGATTGCATGATTGTGATTGTATGATTGTGATGGTATGATTGTGATTGTATGATTGTGATTGTATGATAGTGATTGTATGATTGTTTCTGTATGATTGTGATTGCATGATTGCGATTGTATGATTATGATTGTATGATTGTGATTGTATGATTGTGATTGTATGATTATGATTGTATGATTGTGATTGTATGATTGTGATTGTGTGATTGTGATTGTATGATTGGAATTGCTTGATTGTGATTGTATGATTGTGATTGTATGATTATGATCGTAAGATTGTGATTGTTTGATTGGGATTGTATGATTGCTATTGTATGATTGTGATTGTATGATTGTGATTGTATGATTGTGATTCTTTTATTGCGATTGTATGATTTTGATTGTATGATTGTGATTGTATGATGGTGATTGTATGATTGTGATTGTATGATTGTGATTGTATGATTGTGATTGTATGATTGTGATTGTATGATTGTGATTGTATGATTGTGATTCTTTTATTGCGATTGTATGGTTGTGATTGTATGATTCTGATTGTATGATTGTGATTGTATGATTGTGACCTTATGATTGTGATTGTATGATTGTGATTGTATGATTGTGATTGTATGATTGTGATTGTATGATTGTGATTGTATGATTGTGATTGTATGATAGTGATTGTATGATTGTGATTGTATGATTGTGATTGTATGATTGTGATTGTATGATTGTGATTGTATGGTTGTGATTGTATGATTGTGATTGTATGATCGTTATTGTATGATCGTGATTGTGAGATCGTGATTGTATGATTGTGATTGTATGATTGTGATTGTATGATTGTGATTGTATGATTGTGATTGTATGATTGTGATTGAATGATTGTGATTGTATGATTGTGATTGTATGATTGTGATTGTATGATTGTGATTTTATGATTGTGATTGTATGATAGTGATTGTATGATTGTGATTGTATGATTGTGATTGTATGATTGTGATTGTATGATTGTGACTGTATGATTGTGATTGTATGATTGTGATTGTATGATTGTGATTGTATGATTGTAATTGTATGACTGTGATTGTGTGATTGTGATTGTATGACTGTGATTGTATGATTGTGATTGTATGATTGTGATTGTACGATTGTGGTTGTATAATTAAGGTTGTATGATTGTTTTTGTATGATTGTGATTGTATGATTGTGATTGTATGATTGTGATTGTATGATTGTGATTGTATGATAGTGATTGTATGATTGTGATTGTATGATTGTGATTCTTTTATTGCGATTGTATGATTGTGATTGTATGATTGTGATTCTATGATTGTGATTGTATGATTGTGATTGTATGATTGTGATTGTATGATTGTGATTGTATGATTGTGATTGTATGATTGCGATTGTATGATTGTGACTGTATGATTGTGATTGTATGACTGTGATTGTATGATTGTGATTGTATGATTGTGACTGTATGATTGTGATTGCATGATTGTGACTGTATGATTGTGATTGTATGATTGTGATTGTATGATTGTGATCGTATGATTGTGGTTGTATAATTAAGGTTGTATGATTGTGATTGTATGATTGTGATTGTATGATTGTGATTGTATGATTGTGATTGTATGATTGTGATTGTATGATTGTGATTGTATGATTGTGATCGTATGATTGTGATTCTTTGATTGCGATTGTATGATTGTGATTGTATGATTGTGATTGTATGATTGTGATTGTATGATTGTGATTGTATGATTGTGATTGCATGATTGTGATTGTATGATTGTGATTGCATGATTGTGATTGTATGATTGTGATTGCATGATTGTGATTGTATGATTGTGATGGTATGATTGTGATTGTATGATTGTGATTGTATGATAGTGATTGTATGATTGTTTCTGTATGATTGTGATTGCATGATTGCGATTGTATGATTATGATTGTATGATTGTGATTGTATGATTGTGATTGTATGATTATGATTGTATGATTGTGATTGTATGATTGTGATTGTGTGATTGTGATTGTATGATTGGAATTGCTTGATTGTGATTGTATGATTGTGATTGTATGATTATGATCGTAAGATTGTGATTGTTTGATTGGGATTGTATGATTGCTATTGTATGATTGTGATTGTATGATTGTGATTGTATGATTGTGATTCTTTTATTGCGATTGTATGATTTTGATTGTATGATTGTGATTGTATGATGGTGATTGTATGATTGTGATTCTTTTATTGCGATTGTATGATTTTGATTGTATGATTGTGATTCTATGATTGTGATTGTATGATTGTGATTGTATGATTGTGATTGTATGATTGTGAGTGTATGATTGTGACTGTATGATTGTGATTGTATGACTGTGATTGTATGATTGTGATTGTATGATTGTGATTGTATGATTGTGATTCTATGATTGTGATTGTTTGACTGTGATTGTACGATTGCTATTGTATGATTGTGATTGTATAATTGTGATTGTATGATTGTGATTGTATGATTGTGATTGTATGATTGTGATTGTATGATTGTGATTGTATGATTGTGATTGTATGATTCTGATTGTATGATTGTGATTGTATGATTGTGATTGCATGATTGTGACTGTATGATTGTGATTGTGTGAATGTGATTGTATGATTGTGATTGTATGATTGTGATTGTATGATTGTGATTGTATGATTGTGATTGTATGATTGTGATTGTATGATTGTGATGGTATGATTGTGATCGTATGATTGTGATCGTATGATTGTGATTGTAAGATTGTGGTTGTGTGATTGCGATTGTATGATTGTGACTGTATGATTGTGATTGTATGATTGTCCTTGTATGATTGTGATTGTATGATTATGATTGTATGATTGTGATTGTATGATTGTGATTGTGTGATTGTGATTGTATGATTTTGATTGTATGATTGTGATTGTATGATTGTGATTGTATGATTATGATCGTATGATTGTGATTGTAAGATTGTGGTTGTGTGATTGCGATTGTATGAATGTGACTGTATGATTGTGATTGTATGGTTGTCCTTGTATGATTGTGATTGTATGATTGTGATTGTATGATTGTGATTGTATGATTGTGATTGTATGATTGTGATTGTGTGATTGTGATTGTATGATTGTGATTGTATGATTGTGATTGTATGATTGTGATTGTATGATTGTGATTGTATGATTGTGATTGCATGATTGTGATTGTATGATAGTAATTGTATGACTGTGATCGTATGATTGTGATTGTATGATTGTGATTGTATGATAGTGATTGTATGATTGTGATTGTATGATTGTGATTGTATGATTGTGATTGCATGATTGTGATTGTATGATAGTAATTGTATGACTGTGATCGTACGATTGTGATTGTATGATTGTGATAGTATGATTGTGATTCTATTATTGTGATTGTATCATTGTGATTGTATGATTCTGATTGTATGATTGTGATTGTATGATTGTGACCTTATGACTGTGATTGTATGATTGTGATTGTATGATTGTGATTGTATGATTGTGATTGTATGATTGTGATTGTATGATTGTGATTGTATGATCGTGATTGTATGATTGTGATTGTATGATTGTGATTGTATGATTGTGATTGTATGACTGTGATTGTATGATTGTGATTGTATGATTGTGATTGTATGATTGTGATTGTATGATTGTGATTGTATGATTGTGACTGTATGATTGTGATTGTATGACTGGGATTGTATGATTGTGATTGTATGACTGTGATTGTATGATTGTGATTGTATGATTGTGATTGTATGATTGTGATTGTATGATTGTGATTGTATGGTTGTGATTGTATGATTGTGATTGTATGATTGTGATTTTTTGATTATGATTGTATGATTGTGATTGTATGATTGTCATTGTATGACTGTGATTGTATGATTGTGATTGTATGATCGTGATTGTATGATCGTGATTGTATGATCGTGATTGTATGATCGTGATTGTATGATCGTGATTGTATGATTGTGATTGTATGATTCTGGCTGTTTGATTGTGATTGTATGATTGTGATTGTATGATTGTGATCGTATGATTGTTATTGCATGATTGTGATTTTATGATTGTGATTGTATGTTTGTGATTGTATGATTGTGATTGTTTGATTGTGATTGTATGATTGTGATTGTATGATTGTGATTCTATGATTGTGATTGTTTGATTGTGATTGTATGATTGCTATTGTATGATTGTGATTGTATGATTGTGATTGCATGATTGTGACTGTATGATTGTGATTGCATGATTGTGACTGTATGATTGTGATTGTATGATTGTGATTGTATGATTGTGATCGTATGATTGTGGTTGTATAATTGAGGTTGTATGATTGTTTCTGTATGATTGTGATTGTATGGTTGCGATTGTATGATTGTGATTGTATGATTGTGATTGTATGATTGTGATTGTATGATTGTGATCGTATGATTGTGATTCTTTGATTGCGATTGTATGATTGTGATTGTATGATTGTGATTGTATGATTGTGATTGTATGATTGTGATTGTATGATTGTGATTGTATGATTGTGATTGTGTGATTGTGATTGTATGATTGTGATTGCATGATTGTGATTGTATGATTGTGATGGTATGATTGTGATTGTATGATTGTGATTGTATGATAGTGATTGTATGATTGTTTCTGTATGATTGTGATTGCCTGATTGCGATTGTATGATTATGATTGTATGATTGTGATTGTGTGATTGTGATTGTATGATTGTGACTGTATGATTGTGACTGTATGATTGTGATTGTATGATTGTGATTGTATGATTGTAATTGTATGATTGTGATTGTATGATTGTGATTGCATGATTGCGATTGTATGATAGTAATTGTATGATTGTGATTGTGTGATTGCGATTGTATGACTGTGACTGTATGATTGTGATTGTATGATTGTCATTGTATGATTGTGATTGTATGATTATGATTGTATGATTGTGATTGTATGATTGTGATTGTGTGATTGTGATTGTATGATTGGAATTGCTTGATTGTGATTGTATGATTGTGATTGTATGATTGTGATCGTAAGATTGTGATTGTTTGATTGGGATTGTATGATTGCTATTGTATGATTGTGATTGTATGATTGTGATTGTATGATTGTGATTCTTTTATTGCGATTGTATGATTTTGATTGTATGATTGTGATTGTATGATGGTGATTGTATGATTGTGATTCTTTTATTGCGATTGTATGATTTTGATTGTATGATTGTGATTGTATGATTGTGATCGTATGATTGTTATTGTATGATTGTGATTTTATGATTGTGATTGTATGATTGTGATTGTATGATTGTGATTGTTTGATTGTGATTGTATGATTGTGATTGTATGATTGTGATTCTATGATTGTGATTGTTTGATTGTGATTGTATGATTGCTATTGTATGATTGTGATTGTATGATTGTGATTGTATGATTGTGATTCTTTTATTGCGATTGTATGATTGTGATTGTATGATTGTGATTGTATGATTGTGATTGTATGATTGTGATTGTATGATTGTGATTCTATGATTGTGATTGTATGATTGTGATTGTATGATTGTGATTGTATGATTGTGATTGTATGATTGTGATTGTATGATTGTGATCGTATGATTGTGATTCTTTGATTGCGATTGTATGATTGTGATTGTATGATTGTGATTGTATGATTGTGATTGTATGATTGTGATTGTATGATTGTGATTGTATGATTGTGATTGTATGATTGTGATTGTATGATTGTGATAGTATGATTGTGATTCTATGATTGTGATTGTATCATTGTGATTGTATGATTCTGATTGTATGATTGTGATTGTATGATTGTGACCTTATGACTGTGATTGTATGATTGTGATTGTATGATTGTGATTGTATGATTGTGATTGTATGATTGTGATTGTATGATCGTGATTGTATGATTGTGATTGTATGATTGTGATTGTATGATTGTGATTGTATGACTGTGATTGTATGATTGTGATTGTATGATTGTGATTGTATGATTGTGATTGTATGATTGTGATTGTATGATTGTGACTGTATGATTGTGATTGTATGACTGGGATTGTATGATTGTGATTGTATGACTGTGATTGTATGATTGTGATTGTATGATTGTGATTGTATGATTGTGATTGTATGATTGTGATTGTATGGTTGTGATTGTATGATTGTGATTGTATGATTGTGATTTTTTGATTATGATTGTATGATTGTGATTGTATGATTGTCATTGTATGACTGTGATTGTATGATTGTGATTGTATGATCGTGATTGTATGATCGTGATTGTATGATCGTGATTGTATGATCGTGATTGTATGATTGTGATTGTATGATTCTGGCTGTTTGATTGTGATTGTATGATTGTGATTGTATGATTGTGATCGTATGATTGTTATTGCATGATTGTGATTTTATGATTGTGATTGTATGTTTGTGATTGTATGATTGTGATTGTTTGATTGTGATTGTATGATTGTGATTGTATGATTGTGATTCTATGATTGTGATTGTTTGATTGTGATTGTATGATTGCTATTGTATGATTGTGATTGTATGATTGTGATTGCATGATTGTGACTGTATGATTGTGATTGCATGATTGTGACTGTATGATTGTGATTGTATGATTGTGATTGTATGATTGTGATCGTATGATTGTGGTTGTATAATTGAGGTTGTATGATTGTTTCTGTATGATTGTGATTGTATGATTGCGATTGTATGATTGTGATTGTATGATTGTGATTGTATGATTGTGATCGTATGATTGTGATTCTTTGATTGCGATTGTATGATTGTGATTGTATGATTGTGATTGTATGATTGTGATTGTATGATTGTGATTGTATGATTGTGATTGTATGATTGTGATTGTATGATTGTGATTGTGTGATTGTGATTGTATGATTGTGATTGCATGATTGTGATTGTATGATTGTGATGGTATGATTGTGATTGTATGATTGTGATTGTATGATAGTGATTGTATGATTGTTTCTGTATGATTGTGATTGCCTGATTGCGATTGTATGATTATGATTGTATGATTGTGATTGTGTGATTGTGATTGTATGATTGTGACTGTATGATTGTGACTGTATGATTGTGATTGTATGATTGTGATTGTATGATTGTAATTGTATGATTGTGATTGTATGATTGTGATTGCATGATTGCGATTGTATGATAGTAATTGTATGATTGTGATTGTGTGATTGCGATTGTATGACTGTGACTGTATGATTGTGATTGTATGATTGTCATTGTATGATTGTGATTGTATGATTATGATTGTATGATTGTGATTGTATGATTGTGATTGTGTGATTGTGATTGTATGATTGGAATTGCTTGATTGTGATTGTATGATTGTGATTGTATGATTATGATCGTAAGATTGTGATTGTTTGATTGGGATTGTATGATTGCTATTGTATGATTGTGATTGTATGATTGTGATTGTATGATTGTGATTGTATGATTGTGATTCTTTTATTGCGATTGTATGATTTTGATTGTATGATTGTGATTGTATGATGGTGATTGTATGATTGTGATTCTTTTATTGCGATTGTATGATTTTGATTGTATGATTGTGATTGTATGATTGTGATCGTATGATTGTTATTGTATGATTGTGATTTTATGATTGTGATTGTATGATTGTGATTGTATGATTGTGATTGTTTGATTGTGATTGTATGATTGTGATTGTATGATTGTGATTCTATGATTGTGATTGTTTGATTGTGATTGTATGATTGCTATTGTTTGATTGTGATTGTATGATTGTGATTGCATGATTGTGACTATATGATTGCGATTGTATGATTGTGATTGTATGATTGTGATTGTATGATTGTGATTGTATGATTGTGATTGTATGATTGTGATTGTATGATTGTGATTGTATGATTGTGATTGTATGATTGTGATTGTATGATTGTGATTGTATGATTGTGATTGTATGATTGTGATTGCATGATTGTGATTGTATGATTGTGATTGTATGATTGTGATTGCATGATTGTGACTGTATGATTGTGATTGTATGATTGTGATTGTATGATTGTGATCGTATGATTGTGGCTGTATAATTAAGGTTGTATGATTGTTTCTGTATGATTGTGATTGTATGATTGCGATTGTATGATTGTGATTGTATGATTGTGATTGTGTGATTGTGATCGTATGATTGTGATTCTTTGATTGCGATTGTATGATTGTGATTGTATGATTGTGATTGTATGATTGTGATTGTATGATTGTGATTGTATGATTGTGATTGTATGATTGTGATTGTGTGATTGTGATTGTATGATTGTGATTGCATGATTGTGATTGTATGATTGTGATGGTATGATTGTGATTGTATGATTGTGATTGTATGATAGTGATTGTATGATTGTTTCTGTATGATTGTGATTGCATGATTGCGATTGTATGATTATGATTGTATGATTGTGATTGTATGATTGTGATTGTGTGATTGTGATTGTGTGATTGTGATTGTGAGATTGTGATTGTATGATCGTGATTGTATGATCGTGATTGTGAGATTGTGATTGTATGATTGCGATTGAATGATTGTGATTGTATGATAGTAATTGTATGATTGTGATTGTATGATTATGATCGTATGATTGTGATTGTAAGATTGTGGTTGTGTGATTGCGATTGTATGAATGTGACTGTATGATTGTGATTGTATGATTGTGATTGTATGACTGTGATTGTGTGATTGTGATTGTATGACTGTGATTGTATGATTGTGATTGTATGATTGTGATTGTATGATTGTGATTGTATGATTGTGATTGTATGACTGTGATTGTATGATTGTGATTGTATGATTTTGATTGTATGATTGTGATTGTATGGTTGTGATTGTATGATTGTGATTGTTTGATTGTGATTTTGTGATTATGATTGTATGATTGTGATTGTATGATTGTAATTGTGTGACTGTGATGGTATGATTGTGATTGTATGATCCTGATTGTATGATCGTGATTGTATGATCGTGATTGTATGATTATGATTGTATGATTGTGATTGTATGATTGTAATTGTATGACTGTGATTGTATGATTGCGATTGTATGATCGCGATTGTATGATTGTGAATGTATGATTGTGATTGTATGATAGTGATTGTATGATTGTGATTGTATGATTGTGATTCTTTTATTGCGATTGTATGATTGTGATTGTATGATTGTGATTCTATGATTGTGATTGTATGATTGTGATTGTATGATTGTGATTGTATGATTGTGATTGTATGATTGTGACTGTATGATTGTGATTGTATGACTGTGATTGTATGATTGTGATTGTATGATTGTGATTGTATGATTGTGATTCTATGATTGTGATTGTTTGACTGTGATTGTATGATTGCTATTGTATGATTGTGATTGTATAATTGTGATTGTATGATTGTGATTGTATGATTGTGATTGTATGATTGTGATTGTATGATTGTGATTGTATGATTGTGATTGTATGATTGTGATTGTATGATTCTGATTGTATGATTGTGATTGTATGATTGTGATTGCATGATTGTGACTGTATGATTGTGATTGTGTGAATGTGATTGTATGATTGTGATTGTATGATTGTGATTGTATGATTGTGATTGTATGATTGTGATTGCATGATTGTGATTGTATGATTGTGATGGTATGATTGTGATCGTATGATTGTGATCGTATGATTGTAATTGTAAGATTGTGGTTGTGTGATTGCGATTGTATGATTGTGACTGTATGATTGTGATTGTATGATTGTCCTTGTATGATTGTGATTGTATGATTATGATTGTATGATTGTGATTGTATGATTGTGATTGTGTGATTGTGATTGTATGATTTTGATTGTATGATTGTGATTGTATGATTGTGATTGTATGATTATGATCGTATGATTGTGATGGTAAGATTGTGGTTGTGTGATTGCGATTGTATGAATGTGACTGTATGATTGTGATTGTATGGTTGTCCTTGTATGATTGTGATTGTATGATTGTGATTGTATGATTGTGGTTGTATGATTGTGATTGTGTGATTGTGATTGTATGATTGTGATTGTATGATTGTGATTGTATGATTGTGATTGTATGATTGTGATTGTATGATTGTGATTGCATGATTGTGATTGTATGATAGTAATTGAATGACTGGGATCGTATGATTGTGATTGTATGATTGTGATTGTATGATAGTGATTGTATGATTGTGATTGTATGATTGTGATTGTGTGATTGTGATTGTATGATTTTGATTGTATGATTTTGATTTTATGATTGTGATTGTATGATTGTGATTGCTTGATTGTGATTGTATGATTGGGATTGTATGATTGTGATTGTATGATTGTGATTGTATGATTGTGATTGTATGATTGTTATTGTATGATTGTGATTGTATGATTGTGATTGTATGATTGTGATTGTATGATTGTGATTGTATGATTGTGATTGTATGATTGTGTTTGTATGACTGTGATTGTATGATTGTGATTGTATGATTGTGATTGTATGATTGTGATTGTATGATTGTGATTGTATGGTTGTGATTGTATGATTGTGATTCTATGATTGTGATTGTTTGATTGGGATTGTATGATTGCTATTGTATGATTGTGATTGTATGATTGTGATTCTATGATTGTGATTCTTTTATTGCGATTGTATGATTGTGATTGTATGATTGTGATTGTATGATTGTGATTGTATGATTGTGATTCTATGATTGTGATTGTATGATTGTGATTGTATGATTGTGATTGTATGATTGTGATTGTATGATTGTGATTGTATGATTGTGATCGTATGATTGTGATTCTTTGATTGCGATTGTATGATTGTGATTGTATGATTGTGATTGTATGATTGTGATTGTATGATTGTGATTGTATGATTGTGATTGTATGATTGTGATTGTATGATTGTGATTGTATGACTGTGATTGTATGATTGTGATTGTATGATTGTGATTGTATGATTGTGATTGTATGGTTGTGATTGTATGATTGTGATTGTATGATTGTGATTTTGTGATTATGATTGTATGATTGTGATTGTATGATTGTAATTGTATGACTGTGATGGTATGATTGTGATCGTATGATTGTGATCGTATGATTGTGGCCGTATGATTGTGATTGTATGATTGTGGTTGTGTGATTGCGATTGTATGATTGTGACTGTATGATTGTGATTGTATGATTGTCCTTGTATGATTGTGATTGTATGATTATGATTGTATGATTGTGATTGTATGATTGTGATGGTATGATTGTGACTGCATGATTGTGATTGTATGATTGTGATCGTATGATTGTGATCGTATGATTGTGGTTGTATAATTAAGGTTGTATGATTGTTTCTGTATGATTGTGATTGTATGATTGCGATTGTATGATTGTGATTGTATGATTGTGATTGTATGATTGTGATCGTATGATTGTGATTCTTTGATTGCGATTGTATGATTGTGATTGTATGATTGTGATTGTATGATTGTGATTGTATGATTGTGATTGTATGATTGTGATTGTATGATTGTGATTGTATGATTGTGATTGTATGATTGTGATTGTATGATTGTGATTGTATGATTGTGATTGTATGATTGTGATTGTATGATTGTGATGGTATGATTGTGATTGTATGATTGTGATTGTATGATTGTGATTGTATGATTGTGATTGTATGATTGTGATTGTATGATTGTGATTGCATGATTGTGACTGTATGATTGTGATTGTATGATTGTGATTGTATGATTGTGATTGTATGATTGTGATTGTATGATTGTGATTGTATGATTGTGATTGTATGATTGTGATTGTATGATTGTGATTGTATGATTGTGATTGTATGATTGGAATTGCTTGATTGTGATTGTATGATTGTGATTGTATGATTATGATCGTAAGATTGTGATTGTTTGATTGGGATTGTATGATTGCTATTGTATGATTGTGATTGTATGATTGTGATTGTATGATTGTGATTGTATGATTGTGATTCTTTTATTGCGATTGTATGATTGTGATTGTATGATTGTGATTGTATGATGGTGATTGTATGATTGTGATTGTATGATTCTGGCTGTTTGATTGTGATTATATGATTGTGATTGTATGATTGTGATCGTATGATTGTTATTGTATGATTGTGATTTTATGATTGTGATTGTATGATTGTGATTGTATGATTGTGATTGTTTGATTGTGATTGTATGATTGTGATTGTATGATTGTGATTCTATGATTGTGATTGTTTGATTGTGATTGTATGATTGCTATTGTTTGATTGTGATTGTATGATTGTGATTGCATGATTGTGACTATATGATTGCGATTGTATGATTGTGATTGTATGATTGTGATTGTATGATTGTGATTGTATGATTGTGATTGTATGATTGTGATTGTATGATTGTGATTGTATGATTGTGATTGTATGATTGTGATTGTATGATTGTGATTGCATGATTGTGACTGTATGATTGTGATTGTATGATTGTGATTGTATGATTGTGATCGTATGATTGTGGCTGTATAATTAAGGTTGTATGATTGTTTCTGTATGATTGTGATTGTATGATTGCGATTGTATGATTGTGATTGTATGATTGTGATTGTGTGATTGTGATCGTATGATTGTGATTCTTTGATTGCGATTGTATGATTGTGATTGTATGATTGTGATTGTGTGATTGTGATTGTATGATTGTGATTGCATGATTGTGATTGTATGATAGTAATTGTATGATTGTGATCGTATGATTGTGATTGTATGATTGTGATTGTATGATAGTGATTGTATGATTGCGATTGTATGATTGTGATTGTGTGATTGTGATTCTATGATTGTGATTGTTTGATTGTGATTGTATGATTGCTATTGTATGATTGTGATTATAAGATTGTGGTTGTGTGATTGCGATTGTATGATTGTGACTGCATGATTGTGATTTTATGATTGTCCTTGTATGATTGTGATTGTATGATTATGATTGTATGATTGTGATTGTATGATTGTGATTGTATGATTGTGATTGTATGATTGTGATTGTATGATTGTGATCGTATGATTGTGGCTGTATAATTAAGGTTGTATGATTGTTTCTGTATGATTGTGATTGTATGATTGCGATTGTATGATTGTGATTGTATGATTGTGATTGTGTGATTGTGATCGTATGATTGTGATTCTTTGATTGCGATTGTATGATTGTGATTGTATGATTGTGATTGTATGATTGTGATTGTGTGATTGTGATTGTATGATTGTGATTGCATGATTGTGATTGTATGATAGTAATTGTATGATTGTGATCGTATGATTGTGATTGTATGATTGTGATTGTATGATAGTGATTGTATGATTGCGATTGTATGATTGTGATTGTGTGATTGTGATTCTATGATTGTGATTGTTTGATTGTGATTGTATGATTGCTATTGTATGATTGTGATTGTAAGATTGTGGTTGTGTGATTGCGATTGTATGATTGTGACTGCATGATTGTGATTTTATGATTGTCCTTGTATGATTGTGATTGTATGATTATGATTGTATGATTGTGATTGTATGATTGTGATTGTATGATTGTGATTGTATGATTGTGATTGTATGATTGTGATCGTATGATTGTGGTTGTATAATTAAGGTTGTTTGTTTGTTTCTGTATGATTGTGATTGTATGATTGCGATTGTATGATTGTGATTGTATGATTGTGATTGTATGATTGTGATTGTATGATTCTGATTGTATGATTCTGGCTGTTTGATTGTGATTGTATGATTGTGATTGTATGATTGTGATCGTATGATTGTTATTGTATGATTGTGATTTTATGATTGTGATTTTATGATTGTGATTGTATGATTGTGATTGTATGATTGTGATTGTTTGATTGTGATTGTATGATTGTGATTGTATGATTGTGATTCTATGATTGTGATTGTTTGATTGTGATTGTATGATTGCTATTGTATGATTGTGATTGTAAGATTGTGGTTGTGTGATTGCGATTGTATGATTGTGACTGCATGATTGTGATTTTATGATTGTCCTTGTATGATTGTGATTGTATGATTATGATTGTATGATTGTGATTGTATGATTGTGATTGTATGATTGTGACTGTATGATTGTGATTGTATGACTGTGATTGTATGATTGTGATTGTATGATTGTGATTGTATGATTGTGATTCTATGATTGTGATTGTTTGACTGTGATTGTATGATTGCTATTGTATGATTGTGATTGTATAATTGTGATTGTATGATTGTGATTGTATGATTGTGATTGTATGATTGTGATTGTATGATTGTGATTGTATGATTGTGATTGTATGATTGTGATTGTATGATTCTGATTGTATGATTGTGATTGTATGATTGTGATTGCATGATTGTGACTGTATGATTGTGATTGTGTGAATGTGATTGTATGATTGTGATTGTATGATTGTGATTGTATGATTGTGATTGCATGATTGTGATTGTATGATTGTGATGGTATGATTGTGATCGTATGATTGTGATCGTATGATTGTAATTGTAAGATTGTGGTTGTGTGATTGCGATTGTATGATTGTGACTGTATGATTGTGATTGTATGATTGTCCTTGTATGATTGTGATTGTATGATTATGATTGTATGATTGTGATTGTATGATTGTGATTGTGTGATTGTGATTGTATGATTTTGATTGTATGATTGTGATTGTATGATTGTGATTGTATGATTATGATCGTATGATTGTGATGGTAAGATTGTGGTTGTGTGATTGCGATTGTATGAATGTGACTGTATGATTGTGATTGTATGGTTGTCCTTGTATGATTGTGATTGTATGATTGTGATTGTATGATTGTGGTTGTATGATTGTGATTGTGTGATTGTGATTGTATGATTGTGATTGTATGATTGTGATTGTATGATTGTGATTGTATGATTGTGATTGTATGATTGTGATTGCATGATTGTGATTGTATGATAGTAATTGTATGACTGGGATCGTATGATTGTGATTGTATGATTGTGATTGTATGATAGTGATTGTATGATTGTGATTGTATGATTGTGATTGTGTGATTGTGATTGTATGATTTTGATTGTATGATTTTGATTTTATGATTGTGATTGTATGATTGTGATTGCTTGATTGTGATTGTATGATTGTGATTGTATGATTGTGATTGTATGATTGTGATTGTATGATTGTGATTGTATGATTGTTATTGTATGATTGTGATTGTATGATTGTGATTGTATGATTGTGATTGTATGATTGTGATTGTATGATTGTGATTGTATGATTGTGTTTGTATGACTGTGATTGTATGATTGTGATTGTATGATTGTGATTGTATGATTGTGATTGTATGATTGTGATTGTATGGTTGTGATTGTATGATTGTGATTCTATGATTGTGATTGTTTGATTGGGATTGTATGATTGCTATTGTATGATTGTGATTGTATGATTGTGATTCTATGATTGTGATTCTTTTATTGCGATTGTATGATTGTGATTGTATGATTGTGATTGTATGATTGTGATTGTATGATTGTGATTCTATGATTGTGATTGTATGATTGTGATTGTATGATTGTGATTGTATGATTGTGATTGTATGATTGTGATTGTATGATTGTGATCGTATGATTGTGATTCTTTGATTGCGATTGTATGATTGTGATTGTATGATTGTGATTGTATGATTGTGATTGTATGATTGTGATTGTATGATTGTGATTGTATGATTGTGATTGTATGACTGTGATTGTATGATTGTGATTGTATGATTGTGATTGTATGATTGTGATTGTATGGTTGTGATTGTATGATTGTGATTGTATGATTGTGATTTTGTGATTATGATTGTATGATTGTGATTGTATGATTGTAATTGTATGACTGTGATGGTATGATTGTGATCGTATGATTGTGATCGGATGATTGTGGCCGTATGATTGTGATTGTATGATTGTGGTTGTGTGATTGCGATTGTATGATTGTGACTGTATGATTGTGATTGTATGATTGTCCTTGTATGATTGTGATTGTATGATTATGATTGTATGATTGTGATTGTATGATTGTGATGGTATGATTGTGACTGCATGATTGTGATTGTATGATTGTGATCGTATGATTGTGATCGTATGATTGTGGTTGTATAATTAAGGTTGTATGATTGTTTCTGTATGATTGTGATTGTATGATTGCGATTGTATGATTGTGATTGTATGATTGTGATTGTATGATTGTGATCGTATGATTGTGATTCTTTGATTGCGATTGTATGATTGTGATTGTATGATTGTGATTGTATGATTGTGATTGTATGATTGTGATTGTATGATTGTGATTGTATGATTGTGATTGTATGATTGTGATTGTATGATTGTGATTGTATGATTGTGATTGTATGATTGTGATTGTATGATTGTGATTGTATGATTGTGATTGTATGATTGTGATGGTATGATTGTGATTGTATGATTGTGATTGTATGATTGTGATTGTATGATTGTGATTGTATGATTGTGATTGTATGATTGTGATTGCATGATTGTGACTGTATGATTGTGATTGTATGATTGTGATTGTATGATTGTGATTGTATGATTGTGATTGTATGATTGTGATTGTATGATTGTGATTGTATGATAGTGATTGTATGATTGTTTCTGTATGTTTGTGATTTTATGATTGCGATTGTATGATTGTGATTGTATGATTGTGATTGTATGATCGTTATTGTATGATCGTGATTGTGAGATTGTGATTGTATGATTGTGATTGTATGATTGTGATTGTATGATTGTGATTGTATGATTGTGATTGTATGATTGTGATTGTATGATTGTGATTGTATGATTGTGATTGTATGATTGTGATTGTATGATTGTGATTGTATGATTGTGATTGTATGATTGTGATTGTATGATTGTGATTGTATGATTGTGATTGTATGATTGTGATTGTATGATTGGAATTGCTTGATTGTGATTGTATGATTGTGATTGTATGATTATGATCGTAAGATTGTGATTGTTTGATTGGGATTGTATGATTGCTATTGTATGATTGTGATTGTATGATTGTGATTGTATGATTGTGATTGTATGATTGTGATTCTTTTATTGCGATTGTATGATTGTGATTGTATGATTGTGATTGTATGATGGTGATTGTATGATTGTGATTGTATGATTCTGGCTGTTTGATTGTGATTATATGATTGTGATTGTATGATTGTGATCGTATGATTGTTATTGTATGATTGTGATTTTATGATTGTGATTGTATGATTGTGATTGTATGATTGTGATTGTTTGATTGTGATTGTATGATTGTGATTGTATGATTGTGATTCTATGATTGTGATTGTTTGATTGTGATTGTATGATTGCTATTGTTTGATTGTGATTGTATGATTGTGATTGCATGATTGTGACTATATGATTGCGATTGTATGATTGTGATTGTATGATTGTGATTGTATGATTGTGATTGTATGATTGTGATTGTATGATTGTGATTGTATGATTGTGATTGTATGATTGTGATTGTATGATTGTGATTGTATGATTGTGATTGCATGATTGTGACTGTATGATTGTGATTGTATGATTGTGATTGTATGATTGTGATCGTATGATTGTGGCTGTATAATTAAGGTTGTATGATTGTTTCTGTATGATTGTGATTGTATGATTGCGATTGTATGATTGTGATTGTATGATTGTGATTGTGTGATTGTGATCGTATGATTGTGATTCTTTGATTGCGATTGTATGATTGTGATTGTATGATTGTGATTGTATGATTGTGATTGTGTGATTGTGATTGTATGATTGTGATTGCATGATTGTGATTGTATGATAGTAATTGTATGATTGTGATCGTATGATTGTGATTGTATGATTGTGATTGTATGATAGTGATTGTATGATTGCGATTGTATGATTGTGATTGTGTGATTGTGATTCTATGATTGTGATTGTTTGATTGTGATTGTATGATTGCTATTGTATGATTGTGATTGTAAGATTGTGGTTGTGTGATTGCGATTGTATGATTGTGACTGCATGATTGTGATTTTATGATTGTCCTTGTATGATTGTGATTGTATGATTATGATTGTATGATTGTGATTGTATGATTGTGATTGTATGATTGTGATTGTATGATTGTGATTGTATGATTGTGATCGTATGATTGTGGCTGTATAATTAAGGTTGTATGATTGTTTCTGTATGATTGTGATTGTATGATTGCGATTGTATGATTGTGATTGTATGATTGTGATTGTGTGATTGTGATCGTATGATTGTGATTCTTTGATTGCGATTGTATGATTGTGATTGTATGATTGTGATTGTATGATTGTGATTGTGTGATTGTGATTGTATGATTGTGATTGCATGATTGTGATTGTATGATAGTAATTGTATGATTGTGATCGTATGATTGTGATTGTATGATTGTGATTGTATGATAGTGATTGTATGATTGCGATTGTATGATTGTGATTGTGTGATTGTGATTCTATGATTGTGATTGTTTGATTGTGATTGTATGATTGCTATTGTATGATTGTGATTGTAAGATTGTGGTTGTGTGATTGCGATTGTATGATTGTGATTTTATGATTGTGATTGTATGATTGTGATTGTATGATTGTGATTGTTTGATTGTGATTGTATGATTGTGATTGTATGATTGTGATTCTATGATTGTGATTGTTTGATTGTGATTGTATGATTGCTATTGTTTGATTGTGATTGTATGATTGTGATTGCATGATTGTGACTATATGATTGCGATTGTATGATTGTGATTGTATGATTGTGATTGTATGATTGTGATTGTATGATTGTGATTGTATGATTGTGATTGTATGATTGTGATTGTATGATTGTGATTGTATGATTGTGATTGTATGATTGTGATTGCATGATTGTGACTGTATGATTGTGATTGTATGATTGTGATTGTATGATTGTGATCGTATGATTGTGATTCTTTGATTGCGATTGTATGATTGTGATTGTATGATTGTGATTGTATGATTGTGATTGTGTGATTGTGATTGTATGATTGTGATTGCATGATTGTGATTGTATGATAGTAATTGTATGATTGTGATCGTATGATTGTGATTGTATGATTGTGATTGTATGATAGTGATTGTATGATTGCGATTGTATGATTGTGATTGTGTGATTGTGATTCTATGATTGTGATTGTTTGATTGTGATTGTATGATTGCTATTGTATGATTGTGATTGTAAGATTGTGGTTGTGTGATTGCGATTGTATGATTGTGACTGCATGATTGTGATTTTATGATTGTCCTTGTATGATTGTGATTGTATGATTATGATTGTATGATTGTGATTGTATGATTGGGATTGTATGATTGTGATTGTATGATTGTGATTGTATGATTGTGATCGTATGATTGTGGTTGTATAATTAAGGTTGTTTGTTTGTTTCTGTATGATTGTGATTGTATGATTGCGATTGTATGATTGTGATTGTATGATTGTGATTGTATGATTGTGATTGTATGATTCTGATTGTATGATTCTGGCTGTTTGATTGTGATTGTATGATTGTGATTGTATGATTGTGATCGTATGATTGTTATTGTATGATTGTGATTTTATGATTGTGATTTTATGATTGTGATTGTATGATTGTGATTGTATGATTGTGATTGTTTGATTGTGATTGTATGATTGTGATTGTATGATTGTGATTCTATGATTGTGATTGTTTGATTGTGATTGTATGATTGCTATTGTATGATTGTGATTGTAAGATTGTGGTTGTGTGATTGCGATTGTATGATTGTGACTGCATGATTGTGATTTTATGATTGTCCTTGTATGATTCTGATTGTATGATTATGATTGTATGATTGTGATTGTATGATTGTGATTGTATGATTGTGATTGTATGATTGTGATTGTATGATTGTGATCGTATGATTGTGGTTGTATAATTAAGGTTGTTTGTTTGTTTCTGTATGATTGTGATTGTATGATTGCGATTGTATGATTGTGATTGTATGATTGTGATTGTATGATTGTGATTCTTTGATTGCGATTGTATGATTGCGATTGTATGATTGCGATTGTATGATTGCGATTGTATGATTGCGATTGTATGATTGCGATTGTATGATTGCGATTGTATGATTGCGACTGTATGATTGCGACTGTATGATTGCGACTGTATGATTGCGACTGTATGATTGCGACTGTATGATTGCGACTGTATGATTGCGATTGTATGACTGTGATTGTATGACTGTGATTGTATGACTGTGATTGTATGACTGTGATTGTATGACTGTGATTGTATGACTGTGATTGTATGATTGTGATTCTATGATTGTGATTGTATGATTGTGATTGTATGACTGTGATTGTATGACTGTGATTGTATGACTGTGATTGTATGATTGTGATTGTATGATTGTGATTGTATGGTTGTGATTGTATGATTGTGATTTTTTGATTATGATTGTATGATTGTGATTGTATGATTGTCATTGTATGACTGTGATTGTATGATTGTGATTGTATGATCGTGATTGTATGATTGTGATTGTATGATTGTGATTGTGCGATTGTGATTGTATGATTTTGATTTTATGATTGTGATTGTATGATTGTGATTGTATAATTGTGATTGCTTGATTGTGATTGTATGATTGTGATTGTATGATTGTGATTCTATGATTGTGATTGTTTGATTGGGATTGTATGATTGCTATTGTATGATTGTGATTGTATGATTGTGATTGTATGATTGTGATTGTATGATTGTGATTGTATGATTGTGATTGTATGATTGTGATTGCATGATTGTGATTGTATGATAGTAATTGTATGATTTTGATCGTATGACTGTGATTGTATGATTGTGATTGTATGATAGTGATTGTATGATTGTGATTGTATGATTGTGATTGTGTGATTGTGATTGTATGATTTTGATTTTATGATTGTGATTGTATGATTGTGATTGTATAATTGTGATTGCTTGATTGTGATTGTATGATTGTGATTGTATGATTGTGATTGTATGATTGTGATTGTATGATTGTAATTCTATGATTGTGATTGTATGATTGTGATTGTGTGATTGTGATTGTATGACTGTGATTGTATGATTGTGACTGTATGATTGTGATTGTATGACTGTGATTGTATGGTTGTGATTGTATGACTGTGATTGTATGATTGTGATTGTATGATTGTGATTGTATGATTCTGATTGTATGATTCTGGCTGTTTGATTGTGATTGTATGATTGTGATTGTATGATTGTGATCGTATGATTGTTATTGTATGATTGTGATTTTATGATTGTGATTGTATGATTGTGATTGTATGATTGTGATTGTTTGATTGTGATTGTATGATTGTGATTGTATGATTGTGATTCTATGATTGTGATTGTTTGATTGTGATTGTATGATTGCTATTGTATGATTGTGATTGTAAGATTGTGGTTGTGTGATTGCGATTGTATGATTGTGACTGCATGATTGTGATTTTATGATTGTCCTTGTATGATTGTGACTGTATGATTGTGATTGTATGATTGTGATTCTATGATTGTGATTGTTTGATTGGGATTGTATGATTGCTATTGTATGATTGTGATTGTATGATTGTGATTGTATGATTGTGGTTCTTTTATTGCGATTGTATGATTGTGATTGTATGATTGTGATTGTATGATTGTGATTGTATGATTGTGATTCTATGATTGTGATTGTACGATTGTGATTGTATGATTGTGATTGTATGATTGTGATTGTATGATTGTGATTGTATGACTGTGATTGTATGATTGCGATTGTATGATCGTGATTGTATGATTGTGATTGTATGATTGTGTTTGTATGATTCTGATTGTATGATTCTGGCTGTTTGATTGTGATTGTATGATTGTGATTGTATGATTGTGATCGTATGATTGGTATTGTATGATTGTGATCGTATGATTGTGGTTCTATAATTAAGGTTGTATGTTTGGTTCTGTATTATTGTGATTGTATGATTGCGATTGTATGATTGTGATTGTATGATTGTGATTCTATGATTGTGATTCTATGATTGTGTTTGTATGATTGTGATTGTATGATTGTGATTGTATGATTGTGATTGTATGATTGTGATTGTATGATTGTGATTGTATGATTGTGTTTGTATGATTGTGATTGTATGATTGTGATTGTATGATTGTGATTGTATGATTGTGATTGTATGATTGTGATTGTATGATTGTGACTGTATGATTGTGACTGTCTGATCGTGATTATATGATTGTGATTGTATGATTGTGATTGTATGATTGCGATTGTATGATTGTGATTGTATGATTGTGATTGTATGATTGTGATCGTATGATTGTGATTGTATGATAGTGATTGTATGATTGTTTCTGTATGATTGTGATTGCATGATTGCGATTGTATGATTATGATTGTATGATTGTGATTCTATGATTGTGATTGTATGATTGTGATTGTGTGATTGTGATTGTGAGATTGTGATTGTATGATCGTGATTGTATGATCGTGATTGGTAGATTGTCATTGTATGATTGCGATTGAATGATTGTGATTGTATGATTGTGATTGTATGATTGTGATTGTATGATTGTGATTGTATGATTGTGATTGTATGATTGTGATTGTATGATTGTGATTGTATGATTGTGATTGTATGATTGTGATTGTATGATAGTCATTGTATGATTGTGATTGTATGATTGTGATTGTATGATTGTGATTGTATGATTGTGATTGTATGATTGTGATTGTATGATTGTGATTGTATGATTGTGATTGTATGATTGTGCTCGTATGATTGTGATTCTTTGATTGCGATTGTATGATTGTGATTGTATGAATGTGATTGTGTGATTGTGATTGTATGATTTTGATTGTATGATTGTGATTGTATGATTGTGATTGTATGATTGTGATTGTATGATTGTGATTGTATGATTGTGATTGTATGATTGTGATCGTATGATTGTGATTGTAAGATTGTGATTGTGTGATTGCGATTGTATGACTGTGACTGTATGATTGTGATTGTATGATTGTCATTGTATGATTGTGATTGTATGAATGTGATTGTGTGATTGTGATTGTATGATTTTGATTGTATGATTGTGATTGTATGATTGTGATTGTATGATTATGATTCTATGATTGTGATTGTTTGATTGGGATTGTATGATTGCTATTGTATGATTGTGATTGTATGTATGTGATTATATGATTGTGATTCTTTTATTGCGATTGTATGATTGTGATTGTATGATTGTGATTGTATGATTGTGATTGTATGATTGTGATTGTATGATTGTGATTCCATGATTGTGATTGTATGATTGTGATTGTATGATTGTGACTGTATGATTTTGATTGTATGACTGTGATTGTATGGTTGTGATTGTATGACTGTGATTGTATGATTGTGATTGTATGATTGTGATTGTATGATTGTGATTGTATGATTGTGATTGTATGATTGTGATTGTATGACTGTGATTGTATGATTGTGATTGTATGATCGTGATTGTATGATTGTGATTGTATGATTGTGATTGTATGATTGTGATTGTATGATTCTGATTGTATGATTCTGGCTGTTTGATTGTGATTGTATGATTGTGATTGTATGATTGTGATCGTATGATTGTTATTGTATGATTGTGATTTTATGATTGTGATTGTATGATTGTGATTGTATGATTGTGATTGTATGATTGTGATTGTTTGATTGTGATTGTATGATTGTGATTGTATGATTGTGATTCTATGATTGTGATTGTTTGATTGTGATTGTATGATTGCTATTGTATGATTGTGATTGTAAGATTGTGGTTGTGTGATTGCGATTGTATGATTGTGACTGCATGATTGTGATTTTATGATTGTCCTTGTATGATTGTGATTGTATGATTATGATTGTATGATTGTGATTGTATGATTGTGATTGTATGATTGTGATTGTATGATTGTGATTGTATGATTGTGATCGTATGATTGTGGTTGTATAATTAAGGTTGTTTGTTTGTTTCTGTATGATTGTGATTGTATGATTGCGATTGTATGATTGTGATTGTATGATTGTGATTGTATGATTGTGATCGTATGATTGTGATTCTTTGATTGCGATTGTATGATTGCGATTGTATGATTGCGATTGTATGATTGCGATTGTATGATTGCGATTGTATGATTGCGATTGTATGATTGCGATTGTATGATTGCGATTGTATGATTGCGATTGTATGATTGCGATTGTATGATTGCGATTGTATGATTGCGATTGTATGATTGCGACTGTATGATTGGGACTGTATGATTGTGATTGTATGATTGTGATTGTATGATTGTGATTGTATGACTGTGATTGTATGACTGTGATTGTATGACTGTGATTGTATGACTGTGATTGTATGATTGTGATTGTATGATTGTGATTGTATGATTGTGATTGTATGATTGTGATTGTATGATTGTGATTGTATGACTGTGATTGTATGACTGTGATTGTATGACTGTGATTGTATGATTGTGATTGTATGATTGTGATTGTATGATTGTGATTGTATGGTTGTGATTGTATGATTGTGATTTTTTGATTATGATTGTATGATTGTGATTGTATGATTGTCATTGTATGACTGTGATTGTATGATTGTGATTGTATGATAGTGATTGTATGATTGTGATTATATGATTGTGATTGTGTGATTGTGATTGTATGATTTTGATTTTATGATTGTGATTGTATGATTGTGATTGTATAATTGTGATTGCTTGATTGTGATTGTATGATTGTGATTGTATGATTGTGATTCTATGATTGTGATTGTTTGATCGGGATTGTATGATTGCTATTGTATGATTGTGATTGTATGATTGTGATTGTATGATTGTGGTTCTTTTATTGCGATTGTATGATTGTGATTGTATGATTGTGATTGTATGATTGTGATTGTATGATTGTGATTGTATGATTGTGATTGTATGATTGTGATCGTATGATTATTATTGTATGATTGTGATTTTATGATTGTGATTGTATGATTGTGATTGTATGATTGTGATTGTTTGATTGTGATTGTATGATTGTGATTGTATGATTGTGATTCTATGATTGTGATTGTTTGATTGTGATTGTATGATTGCTATTGTATGATTGTGATTGTAAGATTGTGGTTGTGTGATTGCGATTGTACGATTGTGACTGCATGATTGTGATTTTATGATTGTCCTTGTATGATTGTGATTGTATGATTATGATTGTATGATTGTGATTGTATGATTGTGATTGTATGATTGTGATTGTATGATTGTGATTGTATGATTGTGATCGTATGATTGTGGTTGTATAATTAAGGTTGTTTGTTTGTTTCTGTATGATTGTGATTGTATGATTGCGATTGTATGATTGTGATTGTATGATTGTGATTGTATGATTGTGATTCTTTGATTGCGATTGTATGATTGCGATTGTATGATTGCGATTGTATGATTGCGATTGTATGATTGCGATTGTATGATTGCGATTGTATGATTGCGATTGTATGATTGCGATTGTATGATTGCGATTGTATGATTGCGATTGTATGATTGCGATTGTATGATTGCGACTGTATGATTGTGATTGTATGATTGTGATTGTATGACTGTGATTGTATGACTGTGATTGTATGACTGTGATTGTATGACTGTGATTGTATGACTGTGATTGTATGATTGTGATTGTATGATTGTGACTCTATGATTGTGATTGTATGATTGTGATTGTATGACTGTGATTGTATGACTGTGATTGTATGACTGTGATTGTATGACTGTGATTGTATGATTGTGATTGTATGATTGTGATTGTATGGTTGTGATTGTATGATTGTGATTTTTTGATTATGATTGTATGATTGTGATTGTATGATTGTCATTGTATGACTGTGATTGTATGATTGTGATTGTATGATCGTGATTGTATGATTGTGATTGTATGATTGTGATTGTGTGATTGTGATTGTATGATTTTGATTTTATGATTGTGATTGTATGATTGTGATTGTATAATTGTGATTGCTTGATTGTGATTGTATGATTGTGATTGTATGATTGTGATTCTATGATTGTGATTGTTTGATTGGGATTGTATGATTGCTATTGTATGATTGTGATTGTATGATTGTGATTGTATGATTGTGATTGTATGATTGTGATTGTATGATTGTGATTGTATGATTGTGATTGCATGATTGTAATTGTATGATAGTAATTGTATGATTTTGATCGTATGACTGTGATTGTATGATTGTGATTGTATGATAGTGATTGTATGATTGTGATTGTATGATTGTGATTGTGTGATTGTGATTGTATGATTTTGATTTTATGATTGTGATTGTATGATTGTGATTGTATAATTGTGATTGCTTGATTGTGATTGTATGATTGTGATTGTATGATTGTGATTGTATGATTGTGATTGTATGATTGTGATTGTATGATTGTGATTCTATGATTGTGATTGTTTGATTGGGATTGTATGATTGCTATTGTATGATTGTGATTGTATGATTGCGATTGTATGATTGTGATTCTTTTATTGCGATTGTATGATTGTGATTGTATGATTGTGATTGTATGATTGTGATTGTATGATTGTGATTCTATGATTGTGATTGTATGATTGTGATTGTATGATTGTGACTGTATGATTGTGATTGTATGACTGTGATTGTATGGTTGTGATTTTATGATTGTGATTGTATGATTGTGATTATATGTTTGTGATTGTTTGATTGTGATTGTATGATTGTGATTGTATGATTGTGATTCTATGATTGTGATTGTTTGATTGTGATTGTATGATTGCTATTGTATGATTGTGATCGTAAGATTGTGGTTGTGTGATTGCGATTGTATGATTGTGACTGCATGATTGTGATTGTATGATTGTCCTTGTATGATTGTGATTGTATGATTATGATTGTATGATTGTGATTGTATGATTGTGATTGTATGATTGTGATTGTATGATTGTGATTGTATGATTGTGATCGTATGATTGTGGTTGTATAATTAAGGTTGTATGTTTGTTTCTGTATGATTGTGATTGTATGATTGCTATTGTATGATTGTGATTGTATGATTGTGATTGTATGATTGTGATTGTATGATTGTGATCGTATGATTGTGATTCTTTGATTGCGATTGTATGATTGTGACTGTATGATTGTGATTGTATGATTGTGATTGTATGATTGTGATTGTATGACTGTGATTGTATGATTGTGATTGTATGACTGTGATTGTATGATTGTGATTGTATGATTGTGATTGTATGATTGTGATTTTATGATTGTGATTGTATGATTGTGATTGTATGACTGTGATTGTATGATTGTGATTGTATGATTGTGATTGTATGATTGTGATTGTATGGTTGTGATTGTATGATTGTGATTGTATGATTGTGATTTTTTGATTATGATTGTATGATTGTGATTGTATGATTGTCATTGTATGACTGTGATTGTATGATTGTGATTGTATGATCGTGATTGTATGATTGTGATCGTATGATTGTGATTCTTTGATTGCGATTGTATGATTGTGATTGTATGATTGTGATTGTATGATTGTGATTGTATGATTGTGATTGTATGATTGTGATTGTATGATTGTGATTGTATGATTGTGATTGTATGATTGTGATTGTATGATTGTGATTCTATGATTGTGATTGTATGATTGTGATTGTATGATTGTGATTGTATGATTGTGATTGTATGATTGTGACTGTATGATTGTGATTGTATGATTGTGATTGTATGATTGTGATTGTATGATTGTGATTGTATGACTGTGATTGTATGATTGTGATTGTATGACTGTGATTGTATGATTGTGATTGTATGATTGTGATTGTATGATTGTGATTTTATGATTGTGATTGTATGATTGTGATTGTATGACTGTGATTGTATGATTGTGATTGTATGATTGTGATTGTATGATTGTGATTGTATGGTTGTGATTGTATGATTGTGATTGTATGATTGTGATTGTATGATTGGGATTGCTTGATTGTGATTGTATGATTGTGATTGTATGATTGTGATTCTATGATTGTGATTGTTTGATTGGGATTGTATGATTGCTATTGTATGATTGTGATTGTATGATTGTGATTGTATGATTGTGATTCTTTTATTGCGATTGTATGATTGTGATTGTATGATTGTGATTGTATGATTGTGATTCTATGATTGTGATTGTATGATTGTGATTGTATGATTGTGATTGTATGATTGTGATTGTATGATTGTGATCGTATGATTGTGATTCTTTGATTGCGATTGTATGATTGTGATTGTATGATTGTGATTGTATGATTGTGATTGTATGATTGTGATTGTATGATTGTGATTGTATGATTGTGATTGTATGATTGTGATTCTATGATTGTGATTGTATCATTGTGATTGTATGATTCTGATTGTATGATTGTGATTGTATGATTGTGACCTTATGATTGTGATTGTATGATTGTGATTGTATGATTGTGATTGTATGATTGTGATTGTATGATTGTGATTGTATGATTGTGATTGTATGATAGTGATTGTATGATTGTGATTGTATGATTGTGATTGTATGATTGTGATTGTATGATTGTGATTGTATGGTTGTGATTGTATGATTGTGATTGTATGATCGTTATTGTATGATCGTGATTGTGAGATCGTGATTGTATGATTGTGATTGTATGATTGTGATTGTATGATTGTGATTGTATGATTGTGATTGTATGATTGTGATTGAATGATTGTGATTGTATGATTGTGATTGTATGATTGTGATTGTATGATTGTGATTTTATGATTGTGATTGTATGATAGTGATTGTATGATTGTGATTGTATGATTGTGATTGTATGATTGTGATTGTATGATTGTGACTGTATGATTGTGATTGTATGATTGTGATTGTATGATTGTGATTGTATGATTGTAATTGTATGACTGTGATTGTGTGATTGTGATTGTATGACTGTGATTGTATGATTGTGATTGTATGATTGTGATTGTACGATTGTGGTTGTATAATTAAGGTTGTATGATTGTTTTTGTATGATTGTGATTGTATGATTGTGATTGTATGATTGTGATTGTATGATAGTGATTGTATGATTGTGATTGTATGATTGTGATTCTTTTATTGCGATTGTATGATTGTGATTGTATGATTGTGATTCTATGATTGTGATTGTATGATTGTGATTGTATGATTGTGATTGTATGATTGTGATTGTATGATTGTGATTGTATGATTGTGATTGTATGATTGTGACTGTATGATTGTGATTGTATGACTGTGATTGTATGATTGTGATTGTATGATTGTGACTGTATGATTGTGATTGCATGATTGTGACTGTATGATTGTGATTGTATGATTGTGATTGTATGATTGTGATCGTATGATTGTGGTTGTATAATTAAGGTTGTATGATTGTGATTGTATGATTGTGATTGTATGATTGTGATTGTATGATTGTGATTGTATGATTGTGATTGTATGATTGTGATTGTATGATTGTGATCGTATGATTGTGATTCTTTGATTGCGATTGTATGATTGTGATTGTATGATTGTGATTGTATGATTGTGATTGTATGATTGTGATTGTATGATTGTGATTGTATGATTGTGATTGTATGATTGTGATTGTATGATTGTGATTGTATGATTGTGATTGCATGATTGTGATTGTATGATTGTGATTGCATGATTGTGATTGTATGATTGTGATGGTATGATTGTGATTGTATGATTGTGATTGTATGATAGTGATTGTATGATTGTTTCTGTATGATTGTGATTGCATGATTGCGATTGTATGATTATGATTGTATGATTGTGATTGTATGATTGTGATTGTATGATTATGATTGTATGATTGTGATTGTATGATTGTGATTGTGTGATTGTGATTGTATGATTGGAATTGCTTGATTGTGATTGTATGATTGTGATTGTATGATTATGATCGTAAGATTGTGATTGTTTGATTGGGATTGTATGATTGCTATTGTATGATTGTGATTGTATGATTGTGATTGTATGATTGTGATTGTATGATTGTGATTCTTTTATTGCGATTGTATGATTTTGATTGTATGATTGTGATTGTATGATGGTGATTGTATGATTGTGATTCTTTTATTGCGATTGTATGATTTTGATTGTATGATTGTGATTCTATGATTGTGATTGTATGATTGTGATTGTATGATTGTGATTGTATGATTGTGAGTGTATGATTGTGACTGTATGATTGTGATTGTATGACTGTGATTGTATGATTGTGATTGTATGATTGTGATTGTATGATTGTGATTCTATGATTGTGATTGTTTGACTGTGATTGTACGATTGCTATTGTATGATTGTGATTGTATAATTGTGATTGTATGATTGTGATTGTATGATTGTGATTGTATGATTGTGATTGTATGATTGTGATTGTATGATTGTGATTGTATGATTCTGATTGTATGATTGTGATTGTATGATTGTGATTGCATGATTGTGACTGTATGATTGTGATTGTGTGAATGTGATTGTATGATTGTGATGGTATGATTGTGATTGTATGATTGTGATTGTATGATTGTGATTGTATGATTGTGATTGTATGATTGTGATTGAATGATTGTGATTGTATGATTGTGATTGTATGATTGTGATTGTATGATTGTGATTTTATGATTGTGATTGTATGATAGTGATTGTATGATTGTGATTGTATGATTGTGATTGTATGATTGTGATTGTATGATTGTGACTGTATGATTGTGATTGTATGATTGTGATTGTATGATTGTGATTGTATGATTGTAATTGTATGACTGTGATTGTGTGATTGTGATTGTATGACTGTGATTGTATGATTGTGATTGTATGATTGTGATTGTACGATTGTGGTTGTATAATTAAGGTTGTATGATTGTTTTTGTATGATTGTGATTGTATGATTGTGATTGTATGATTGTGATTGTATGATAGTGATTGTATGATTGTGATTGTATGGTTGTGATTCTTTTATTGCGATTGTATGATTGTGATTGTATGATTGTGATTCTATGATTGTGATTGTATGATTGTGATTGTATGATTGTGATTGTATGATTGTGATTGTATGATTGTGATTGTATGATTGTGATTGTATGATTGTGACTGTATGATTGTGATTGTATGACTGTGATTGTATGATTGTGATTGTATGATTGTGACTGTATGATTGTGATTGCATGATTGTGACTGTATGATTGTGATTGTATGATTGTGATTGTATGATTGTGATCGTATGATTGTGGTTGTATAATTATGGTTGTATGATTGTGATTGTATGATTGTGATTGTATGATTGTGATTGTATGATTGTGATTGTATGATTGTGATTGTATGATTGTGATTGTATGATTGTGATTGTATGATTGTGATCGTATGATTGTGATACTTTGATTGCGATTGTATGATTGTGATTGTATGATTGTGATTGTATGATTGTGATTGTATGATTGTGATTGTATGATTGTGATTGTATGATTGTGATTGTATGATTGTGATTGTATGATTGTGATTGTATGATTGTGATTGTATGATTGTGATTGCATGATTGTGATGGTATGATTGTGATTGTATGATTGTGATTGTATGATAGTGATTGTATGATTGTTTCTGTATGATTGTGATTGCATGATTGCGATTGTATGATTATGATTGTATGATTGTGATTGTATGATTGTGATTGTATGATTATGATTGTATGATTGTGATTGTATGATTGTGATTGTGTGATTGTGATTGTATGATTGGAATTGCTTGATTGTGATTGTATGATTGTGATTGTATGATTATGATCGTAAGATTGTGATTGTTTGATTTGGATTGTATGATTGCTATTGTATGATTGTGATTGTATGATTGTGATTGTATGATTGTGATTCTTTTATTGCGATTGTATGATTTTGATTGTATGATTGTGATTGTATGATGGTGATTGTATGATTGTGATTCTTTTATTGCGATTGTATGATTTTGATTGTATGATTGTGATTCTATGATTGTGATTGTATGATTGTGATTGTATGATTGTGATTGTATGATTGTGAGTGTATGATTGTGACTGTATGATTGTGATTGTATGACTGTGATTGTATGATTGTGATTGTATGATTGTGATTGTATGATTGTGATTCTATGATTGTGATTGTTTGACTGTGATTGTACGATTGCTATTGTATGATTGTGATTGTATAATTGTGATTGTATGATTGTGATTGTATGATTGTGATTGTATGATTGTGATTGTATGATTGTGATTGTATGATTGTGATTGTATGATTCTGATTGTATGATTGTGATTGTATGATTGTGATTGCATGATTGTGACTGTATGATTGTGATTGTGTGAATGTGATTGTATGATTGTGATTGTATGATTGTGATTGTATGATTGTGATTGTATGATTGTGATTGTATGATTGTGATTGTATGATTGTGATGGTATGATTGTGATCGTATGATTGTGATCGTATGATTGTGATTGTAAGATTGTGGTTGTGTGATTGCGATTGTATGATTGTGACTGTATGATTGTGATTGTATGATTGTCCTTGTATGATTGTGATTGTATGATTATGATTGTATGATTGTGATTGTATGATTGTGATTGTGTGATTGTGATTGTATGATTTTGATTGTATGATTGTGATTGTATGATTGTGATTGTATGATTATGATCGTATGATTGTGATTGTAAGATTGTGGTTGTGTGATTGCGATTGTATGAATGTGACTGTATGATTGTGATTGTATGGTTGTCCTTGTATGATTGTGATTGTATGATTGTGATTGTATGATTGTGATTGTATGATTGTGATTGTATGATTGTGATTGTGTGATTGTGATTGTATGATTGTGATTGTATGATTGTGATTGTATGATTGTGATTGTATGATTGTGATTGTATGATTGTGATTGCATGATTGTGATTGTATGATAGTAATTGTATGACTGTGATCGTATGATTGTGATTGTATGATTGTGATTGTATGATAGTGATTGTATGATTGTGATTGTATGATTGTGATTGTATGATTGTGATTGCATGATTGTGATTGTATGATAGTAATTGTATGACTGTGATCGTATGATTGTGATTGTATGATTGTGATTGTATGATAGTGATTGTATGATTGTGATTGTATGATTGTGATTGTGTGATTGTGATTGTATGATTTTGATTTTATGATTGTGATTGTATGATTGTGATTGTATGATTGTGATTGCTTGATTGTGATTGTATGACTGTGATTGTATGATTGTGATTCTATGATTGTGATTGTTTGATTGGGATTGTATGATTGCTATTGTATGATTGTGATTGTATGATTGTGATTGTATGATTGTGATTCTTTTATTGCGATTGTATGATTGTGATTGTATGATTGTGATTGTATGATTGTGATTGTATGATTGTGATTGAATGATTGTGATTGTATGATTGTGATTGTATGATTGTGATTGTATGATTGTGATTTTATGATTGTGATTGTATGATAGTGATTGTATGATTGTGATTGTATGATTGTGATTGTATGATTGTGATTGTATGATTGTGACTGTATGATTGTGATTGTATGATTGTGATTGTATGATTGTGATTGTATGATTGTAATTGTATGACTGTGATTGTGTGATTGTGATTGTATGACTGTGATTGTATGATTGTGATTGTATGATTGTGATTGTACGATTGTGGTTGTATAATTAAGGTTGTATGATTGTTTTTGTATGATTGTGATTGTATGATTGTGATTGTATGATTGTGATTGTATGATAGTGATTGTATGATTGTGATTGTATGATTGTGATTCTTTTATTGCGATTGTATGATTGTGATTGTATGATTGTGATTCTATGATTGTGATTGTATGATTGTGATTGTATGATTGTGATTGTATGATTGTGATTGTATGATTGTGATTGTATGATTGTGATTGTATGATTGTGACTGTATGATTGTGATTGTATGACTGTGATTGTATGATTGTGATTGTATGATTGTGACTGTATGATTGTGATTGCATGATTGTGACTGTATGATTGTGATTGTATGATTGTGATTGTATGATTGTGATCGTATGATTGTGGTTGTATAATTAAGGTTGTATGATTGTGATTGTATGATTGTGATTGTATGATTGTGATTGTATGATTGTGATTGTATGATTGTGATTGTATGATTGTGATTGTATGATTGTGATCGTATGATTGTGATTCTTTGATTGCGATTGTATGATTGTGATTGTATGATTGTGATTGTATGATTGTGATTGTATGATTGTGATTGTATGATTGTGATTGTATGATTGTGATTGTATGATTGTGATTGTATGATTGTGATTGTATGATTGTGATTGTATGATTGTGATTGCATGATTGTGATTGTATGATTGTGATTGCATGATTGTGATTGTATGATTGTGATGGTATGATTGTGATTGTATGATTGTGATTGTATGATAGTGATTGTATGATTGTTTCTGTATGATTGTGATTGCATGATTGCGATTGTATGATTATGATTGTATGATTGTGATTGTATGATTGTGATTGTATGATTATGATTGTATGATTGTGATTGTATGATTGTGATTGTGTGATTGTGATTGTATGATTGGAATTGCTTGATTGTGATTGTATGATTGTGATTGTATGATTATGATCGTAAGATTGTGATTGTTTGATTGGGATTGTATGATTGCTATTGTATGATTGTGATTGTATGATTGTGATTGTATGATTGTGATTCTTTTATTGCGATTGTATGATTTTGATTGTATGATTGTGATTGTATGATGGTGATTGTATGATTGTGATTCTTTTATTGCGATTGTATGATTTTGATTGTATGATTGTGATTCTATGATTGTGATTGTATGATTGTGATTGTATGATTGTGATTGTATGATTGTGAGTGTATGATTGTGACTGTATGATTGTGATTGTATGACTGTGATTGTATGATTGTGATTGTATGATTGTGATTGTATGATTGTGATTCTATGATTGTGATTGTTTGACTGTGATTGTACGATTGCTATTGTATGATTGTGATTGTATAATTGTGATTGTATGATTGTGATTGTATGATTGTGATTGTATGATTGTGATTGTATGATTGTGATTGTATGATTGTGATTGTATGATTCTGATTGTATGATTGTGATTGTATGATTGTGATTGCATGATTGTGACTGTATGATTGTGATTGTGTGAATGTGATTGTATGATTGTGATGGTATGATTGTGATTGTATGATTGTGATTGTATGATTGTGATTGTATGATTGTGATTGTATGATTGTGATTGAATGATTGTGATTGTATGATTGTGATTGTATGATTGTGATTGTGTGATTGTGATTTTATGATTGTGATTGTATGATAGTGATTGTATGATTGTGATTGTATGATTGTGATTGTATGATTGTGATTGTATGATTGTGACTGTATGATTGTGATTGTATGATTGTGATTGTATGATTGTGATTGTATGATTGTAATTGTATGACTGTGATTGTGTGATTGTGATTGTATGACTGTGATTGTATGATTGTGATTGTATGATTGTGATTGTACGATTGTGGTTGTATAATTAAGGTTGTATGATTGTTTTTGTATGATTGTGATTGTATGATTGTGATTGTATGATTGTGATTGTATGATAGTGATTGTATGATTGTGATTGTATGATTGTGATTCTTTTATTGCGATTGTATGATTGTGATTGTATGATTGTGATTCTATGATTGTGATTGTATGATTGTGATTGTATGATTGTGATTGTATGATTGTGATTGTATGATTGTGATTGTATGATTGTGATTGTATGATTGTGACTGTATGATTGTGATTGTATGACTGTGATTGTATGATTGTGATTGTATGATTGTGACTGTATGATTGTGATTGCATGATTGTGACTGTATGATTGTGATTGTATGATTGTGATTGTATGATTGTGATCGTATGATTGTGGTTGTATAATTATGGTTGTATGATTGTGATTGTATGATTGTGATTGTATGATTGTGATTGTATGATTGTGATTGTATGATTGTGATTGTATGATTGTGATTGTATGATTGTGATTGTATGATTGTGATTGTATGATTGTGATCGTATGATTGTGATACTTTGATTGCGATTGTATGATTGTGATTGTATGATTGTGATTGTATGATTGTGATTGTATGATTGTGATTGTATGATTGTGATTGTATGATTGTGATTGTATGATTGTGATTGTATGATTGTGATTGTATGATTGTGATTGTATGATTGTGATTGCATGATTGTGATGGTATGATTGTGATTGTATGATTGTGATTGTATGATAGTGATTGTATGATTGTTTCTGTATGATTGTGATTGCATGATTGCGATTGTATGATTATGATTGTATGATTGTGATTGTATGATTGTGATTGTATGATTATGATTGTATGATTGTGATTGTATGATTGTGATTGTGTGATTGTGATTGTATGATTGGAATTGCTTGATTGTGATTGTATGATTGTGATTGTATGATTATGATCGTAAGATTGTGATTGTTTGATTTGGATTGTATGATTGCTATTGTATGATTGTGATTGTATGATTGTGATTGTATGATTGTGATTCTTTTATTGCGATTGTATGATTTTGATTGTATGATTGTGATTGTATGATGGTGATTGTATGATTGTGATTCTTTTATTGCGATTGTATGATTTTGATTGTATGATTGTGATTCTATGATTGTGATTGTATGATTGTGATTGTATGATTGTGATTGTATGATTGTGAGTGTATGATTGTGACTGTATGATTGTGATTGTATGACTGTGATTGTATGATTGTGATTGTATGATTGTGATTGTATGATTGTGATTCTATGATTGTGATTGTTTGACTGTGATTGTACGATTGCTATTGTATGATTGTGATTGTATAATTGTGATTGTATGATTGTGATTGTATGATTGTGATTGTATGATTGTGATTGTATGATTGTGATTGTATGATTGTGATTGTATGATTCTGATTGTATGATTGTGATTGTATGATTGTGATTGCATGATTGTGACTGTATGATTGTGATTGTGTGAATGTGATTGTATGATTGTGATTGTATGATTGTGATTGTATGATTGTGATTGTATGATTGTGATTGTATGATTGTGATTGTATGATTGTGATGGTATGATTGTGATCGTATGATTGTGATCGTATGATTGTGATTGTAAGATTGTGGTTGTGTGATTGCGATTGTATGATTGTGACTGTATGATTGTGATTGTATGATTGTCCTTGTATGATTGTGATTGTATGATTATGATTGTATGATTGTGATTGTATGATTGTGATTGTGTGATTGTGATTGTATGATTTTGATTGTATGATTGTGATTGTATGATTGTGATTGTATGATTATGATCGTATGATTGTGATTGTAAGATTGTGGTTGTGTGATTGCGATTGTATGAATGTGACTGTATGATTGTGATTGTATGGTTGTCCTTGTATGATTGTGATTGTATGATTGTGATTGTATGATTGTGATTGTATGATTGTGATTGTATGATTGTGATTGTGTGATTGTGATTGTATGATTGTGATTGTATGATTGTGATTGTATGATTGTGATTGTATGATTGTGATTGTATGATTGTGATTGCATGATTGTGATTGTATGATAGTAATTGTATGACTGTGATCGTATGATTGTGATTGTATGATTGTGATTGTATGATAGTGATTGTATGATTGTGATTGTATGATTGTGATTGTATGATTGTGATTGCATGATTGTGATTGTATGATAGTAATTGTATGACTGTGATCGTATGATTGTGATTGTATGATTGTGATTGTATGATAGTGATTGTATGATTGTGATTGTATGATTGTGATTGTGTGATTGTGATTGTATGATTTTGATTTTATGATTGTGATTGTATGATTGTGATTGTATGATTGTGATTGCTTGATTGTGATTGTATGACTGTGATTGTATGATTGTGATTCTATGATTGTGATTGTTTGATTGGGATTGTATGATTGCTATTGTATGATTGTGATTGTATGATTGTGATTGTATGATTGTGATTCTTTTATTGCGATTGTATGATTGTGATTGTATGATTGTGATTGTATGATTGTGATTGTATGATTGTGATTCTATGATTGTGATTGTATGATTGTGATTGTATGATTGTGATTGTATGATTGTGATTGTATGATTGTGATTGTATGATTGTGATCGTATGATTGTGATTCTTTGATTGCGATTGTATGATTGTGATTGTATGATTGTGATTGTATGATTGTGATTGTATGATTGTGATTGTATGATTGTGATTGTATGATTGTGATTGTATGATTGTGATTGTATGATTGTGATTGTATGATTGTGATTGTATGATTGTGATTCTATGATTGTGATTGTATCATTGTGATTGTATGATTCTGATTGTATGATTGTGATTGTATGATTGTGACCTTATGACTGTGATTGTATGATTGTGATTGTATGATTGTGATTGTATGATTGTGATTGTATGATTGTGATTGTATGATTGTGATTGTATGATTGTGATTGTATGATTGTGATTGTATGATTGTGATTGTATGATTGTGATTGTATGACTGTGATTGTATGATTGTGATTGTATGATTGTGATTGTATGATTGTGATTGTATGATTGTGATTGTATGATTGTGACTGTATGATTGTGATTGTATGACTGGGATTGTATGATTGTGATTGTATGACTGTGATTGTATGATTGTGATTGTATGATTGTGATTGTATGATTGTGATTGTATGATAGTGATTGTATGGTTGTGATTGTATGATTGTGATTGTATGATTGTGATTTTTTGATTATGATTGTATGATTGTGATTGTATGATTGTCATTGTATGACTGTGATTGTATGATTGTGATTGTATGATCGTGATTGTATGATCGTGATTGTATGATCGTGATTGTATGATCGTGATTGTATGATTGTGATTGTATGATTCTGGCTGTTTGATTGTGATTGTATGATTGTGATTGTATGATTGTGATCGTATGATTGTTATTGCATGATTGTGATTTTATGATTGTGATTGTATGTTTGTGATTGTATGATTGTGATTGTTTGATTGTGATTGTATGATTGTGATTGTATGATTGTGATTCTATGATTGTGATTGTTTGATTGTGATTGTATGATTGCTATTGTATGATTGTGATTGTATGATTGTGATTGCATGATTGTGACTGTATGATTGTGATTGCATGATTGTGACTGTATGATTGTGATTGTATGATTGTGATTGTATGATTGTGATCGTATGATTGTGGTTGTATAATTGAGGTTGTATGATTGTTTCTGTATGATTGTGATTGTATGATTGCGATTGTATGATTGTGATTGTATGATTGTGATTGTATGATTGTGATCGTATGATTGTGATTCTTTGATTGCGATTGTATGATTGTGATTGTATGATTGTGATTGTATGATTGTGATTGTATGATTGTGATTGTATGATTGTGATTGTGTGATTGTGATTGTATGATTGTGATTGCATGATTGTGATTGTATGATTGTGATGGTATGATTGTGATTGTATGATTGTGATTGTATGATAGTGATTGTATGATTGTTTCTGTATGATTGTGATTGCCTGATTGCGATTGTATGATTATGATTGTATGATTGTGATTGTGTGATTGTGATTGTATGATTGTGACTGTATGATTGTGACTGTATGATTGTGATTGTATGATTGTGATTGTATGATTGTAATTGTATGATTGTGATTGTATGATTGTGATTGCATGATTGCGATTGTATGATAGTAATTGTATGATTGTGATTGTGTGATTGCGATTGTATGACTGTGACTGTATGATTGTGATTGTATGATTGTCATTGTATGATTGTGGTTGTATGATTATGATTGTATGATTGTGATTGTATGATTGTGATTGTGTGATTGTGATTGTATGATTGGAATTGCTTGATTGTGATTGTATGATTGTGATTGTATGATTATGATCGTAAGATTGTGATTGTTTGATTGGGATTGTATGATTGCTATTGTATGATTGTGATTGTATGATTGTGATTGTATGATTGTGATTGTATGATTGTGATTGTATGATTGTGATTGTATGATTGTGATTGTATGATTGTGATTGCATGATTGTGACTGTATGATTGTGATTGTATGATTGTGATTGTATGATTGTGATCGTATGATTGTGGCTGTATAATTAAGGTTGTATGATTGTTTCTGTATGATTGTGATTGTATGATTGCGATTGTATGATTGTGATTGTATGATTGTGATTGTGTGATTGTGATCGTATGATTGTGATTCTTTGATTGCGATTGTATGATTGTGATTGTATGATTGTGATTGTATGATTGTGATTGTATGATTGTGATTGTATGATTGTGATTGTATGATTGTGATTGTGTGATTGTGATTGTATGATTGTGATTGCATGATTGTGATTGTATGATTGTGATGGTATGATTGTGATTGTATGATTGTGATTGTATGATAGTGATTGTATGATTGTTTCTGTATGATTGTGATTGAATGATTGCGATTGTATGATTATGATTGTATGATTGTGATTGTATGATTGTGATTGTGTGATTGTGATTGTGTGATTGTGATTGTGAGATTGTGATTGTATGATCGTGATTGTATGATCGTGATTGTGAGATTGTGATTGTATGATTGCGATTGAATGATTGTGATTGTATGATAGTAATTGTATGATTGTGATTGTATGATTATGATCGTATGATTGTGATTGTAAGATTGTGGTTGTGTGATTGCGATTGTATGAATGTGACTGTATGATTGTGATTGTATGATTGTGATTGTATGACTGTGATTGTGTGATTGTGATTGTATGACTGTGATTGTATGATTGTGATTGTATGATTGTGATTGTATGATTGTGATTGTATGATTGTGATTGTATGACTGTGATTGTATGATTGTGATTGTATGATTTTGATTGTATGATTGTGATTGTATGGTTGTGATTGTATGATTGTGATTGTTTGATTGTGATTTTGTGATTATGATTGTATGATTGTGATTGTATGATTGTAATTGTGTGACTGTGATGGTATGATTGTGATTGTATGATCGTGATTGTATGATCGTGATTGTATGATCGTGATTGTATGATTGTGATTGTTTGATTGTGATTTTGTGATTATGATTGTATGATTGTGATTGTATGATTGTAATTGTGTGACTGTGATGGTATGATTGTGATTGTATGATCGTGATTTTATGATCGTGATTGTATGATCGTGATTGTATGATTATGATTGTATGATTGTGATTGTATGATTGTAATTGTATGACTGTGATTGTATGATTGTGATTGTATGATCGCGATTGTATGATTGTGAATGTATGATTGTGATTGTATGATTGTGATTGTATGATTGTGATTGTACGATTGTGGTTGTATAATTAAGGTTGTATGATTGTTTTTGTATGATTGTGATTGTATGATTGTGATTGTATGATTGTGATTGTATGATAGTGATTGTATGATTGTGATTGTATGATTGTGATTCTTTTATTGCGATTGTATGATTGTGATTGTATGATTGTGATTCTATGATTGTGATTGTATGATTGTGATTGTATGATTGTGATTGTATGATTGTGATTGTATGATTGTGACTGTATGATTGTGATTGTATGACTGTGATTGTATGATTGTGATTGTATGATTGTGATTGTATGATTGTGATTCTATGATTGTGATTGTTTGACTGTGATTGTATGATTGCTATTGTATGATTGTGATTGTATAATTGTGATTGTATGATTGTGATTGTATGATTGTGATTGTATGATTGTGATTGTATGATTGTGATTGTATGATTGTGATTGTATGATTCTGATTGTATGATTGTGATTGTATGATTGTGATTGCATGATTGTGACTGTATGATTGTGATTGTGTGAATGTGATTGTATGATTGTGATTGTATGATTGTGATTGTATGATTGTGATTGTATGATTGTGATTGCATGATTGTGATTGTATGATTGTGATGGTATGATTGTGATCGTATGATTGTGATCGTATGATTGTAATTGTAAGATTGTGGTTGTGTGATTGCGATTGTATGATTGTGACTGTATGATTGTGATTGTATGATTGTCCTTGTATGATTGTGATTGTATGATTATGATTGTATGATTGTGATTGTATGATTGTGATTGTGTGATTGTGATTGTATGATTTTGATTGTATGATTGTGATTGTATGATTGTGATTGTATGATTATGATCGTATGATTGTGATGGTAAGATTGTGGTTGTGTGATTGCGATTGTATGAATGTGACTGTATGATTGTGATTGTATGGTTGTCCTTGTATGATTGTGATTGTATGATTGTGATTGTATGATTGTGATTGTATGATTGTGATTGTATGATTGTGATTGTGTGATTGTGATTGTATGATTGTGATTGTATGATTGTGATTGTATGATTGTGATTGTATGATTGTGATTGTATGATTGTGATTGCATGATTGTGATTGTATGATAGTAATTGTATGACTGGGATCGTATGATTGTGATTGTATGATTGTGATTGTATGATAGTGATTGTATGATTGTGATTGTATGATTGTGATTGTGTGATTGTGATTGTATGATTTTGATTGTATGATTTTGATTTTATGATTGTGATTGTATGATTGTGATTGCTTGATTGTGATTGTATGATTGTGATTGTATGATTGTGATTGTATGATTGTGATTGTATGATTGTGAATGTATGATTGTGATTGTATGATTGTGATTGTATGATTGTGATTGTATGATTGTGATTGTATGATTGTGATTGTATGATTGTGATTGTATGATTGTGATTGTATGATTGTGATTGTATGACTGTGATTGTATGATTGTGATTGTATGATTGTGATTGTATGATTGTGATTGTATGATTGTGATTGTATGGTTGTGATTGTATGATTGTGATTCTATGATTGTGATTGTTTGATTGGGATTGTATGATTGCTATTGTATGATTGTGATTGTATGATGGTGATTCTATGATTGTGATTCTTTTATTGCGATTGTATGATTGTGATTGTATGATTGTGATTGTATGATTGTGATTGTATGATTGTGATTCTATGATTGTGATTGTATGATTGTGATTGTATGATTGTGATTGTATGATTGTGATTGTATGATTGTGATTGTATGATTGTGATTGTATGATTGTGATTGTATGATTGTGATTGTATGATTGTGATTGTATGATTGTGATTGTATGACTGTGATTGTATGATTGTGATTGTATGATAGTAATTGTATGACTGGGATCGTATGATTGTGATTGTATGATTGTGATTGTATGATAGTGATTGTATGATTGTGATTGTATGATTGTGATTGTGTGATTGTGATTGTATGATTTTGATTGTATGATTGTGATTGTATGATTGTGATTGTATGATTGTGATTGTATGATTGTGATTGTATGATTGTGATTGTATGATTGTGATTGTATGATTGTGATTGTATGACTGTGATTGTATGATTGTGATTGTATGATTGTGATTGTATGATTGTGATTGTATGATTGTGATTGTATGGTTGTGATTGTATGATTGTGATTCTATGATTGTGATTGTTTGATTGGGATTGTATGATTGCTATTGTATGATTGTGATTGTATGATTGTGATTCTATGATTGTGATTCTTTTATTGCGATTGTATGATTGTGATTGTATGATTGTGATTGTATGATTGTGATTGTATGATTGTGATTGTATGATTGTGATTCTATGATTGTGATTGTATGATTGTGATTGTATGATTGTGATTGTATGATTGTGATTGTATGATTGTGATTGTATGATTGTGATCGTATGATTGTGATTCTTTGATTGCGATTGTATGGTTGTGATTGTATGATTGTGATTCTATGATTGTGATTGTTTGATTGGGATTGTATGATTGCTATTGTATGATTGTGATTGTATGATTGTGATTCTATGATTGTGATTCTTTTATTGCGATTGTATGATTGTGATTGTATGATTGTGATTGTATGATTGTGATTGTATGATTGTGATTGTATGATTGTGATTGTATGATTGTGATTCTATGATTGTGATTGTATGATTGTGATTGTATGATTGTGATTGTATGATTGTGATTGTATGATTGTGATTGTATGATTGTGATCGTATGATTGTGATTCTTTGATTGCGATTGTATGATTGTGATTGTATGATTGTGATTGTATGATTGTGATTGTATGATTGTGATTGTATGATTGTGATTGTATGATTGTGATTGTATGATTGTGATTGTATGATTGTGATTGTATGATTGTGATTGTATGATTGTGATTGTATGATTGTGATTGTATGATTGTGATTGTATGATTGTGATTGTATGACTGTGATTGTATGATTGTGATTGTATGATTGTGATTGTATGATTGTGACTGTATGATTGTGATTGTATGATTGTCCTTGTATGATTGTGATTGTATGATTATGATTGTATGATTGTGATTGTATGATTGTGATGGTATGATTGTGACTGCATGATTGTGATTGTATGATTGTGATCGTATGATTGTGATCGTATGATTGTGGTTGTATAATTAAGGTTGTATGATTGTTTCTGTATGATTGTGATTGTATGATTGCGATTGTATGATTGTGATTGTATGATTGTGATTGTATGATTGTGATCGTATGATTGTGATTGTATGATTGTGATTGTATGATTGTGATTGTATGATTGTGATTGTATGATTGTGATTGTATGATTGTGATTGTATGATTGTGATTGTATGATTGTGATGGTATGATTGTGATTGTATGATTGTGATTGTATGATTGTGATTGTATGATTGTGATTGTATGATTGTGATTGTATGATTGTGATTGCATGATTGTGACTGTATGATTGTGATTGTATGATTGTGATTGTATGATTGTGATTGTATGATTGTGATTGTATGATTGTGATTGTATGATTGTGATTGTATGATAGTGATTGTATGATTGTTTCTGTATGTTTGTGATTTTATGATTGCGATTGTATGATTGTGATTGTATGATTGTGATTGTATGATCGTTATTGTATGATCGTGATTGTGAGATTGTGATTGTATGATTGTGATTGTATGATTGTGATTGTATGATTGTGATTGTATGATTGTGATTGTATGATTGTGATTGTATGATTGTGATTGTATGATTGTGATTGTATGATTGTGATTGTATGATTGTGATTGTATGATTGTGATTGTATGATTGTGATTGTATGATTGTGATTGTATGATTGTGATTGTATGATTGTGATTGTATGATTGTGATTGTATGATTGTGATTGTATGATTGTGATTGTATGATTGTGATTGTATGATTGTGATTGTATGATTGTGATTGTATGATTGTGATTGTATGATTGTGATTGTATGATTGTGATTGTATGATTGGAATTGCTTGATTGTGATTGTATGATTGTGATTGTATGATTATGATCGTAAGATTGTGATTGTTTGATTGGGATTGTATGATTGCTATTGTATGATTGTGATTGTATGATTGTGATTGTATGATTGTGATTGTATGATTGTGATTCTTTTATTGCGATTGTATGATTGTGATTGTATGATTGTGATTGTATAATGGTGATTGTATGATTGTGATTGTATGATTCTGGCTGTTTGATTGTGATTATATGATTGTGATTGTATGATTGTGATCGTATGATTGTTATTGTATGATTGTGATTTTATGATTGTGATTGTATGATTGTGATTGTATGATTGTGATTGTTTGATTGTGATTGTATGATTGTGATTGTATGATTGTGATTCTATGATTGTGATTGTTTGATTGTGATTGTATGATTGCTATTGTTTGATTGTGATTGTATGATTGTGATTGCATGATTGTGACTATATGATTGCGATTGTATGATTGTGATTGTATGATTGTGATTGTATGATTGTGATTGTATGATTGTGATTGTATGATTGTGATTGTATGATTGTGATTGTATGATTGTGATTGTATGATTGTGATTGCATGATTGTGACTGTATGATTGTGATTGTATGATTGTGATTGTATGATTGTGATCGTATGATTGTGGCTGTATAATTAAGGTTGTATGATTGTTTCTGTATGATTGTGATTGTATGATTGCGATTGTATGATTGTGATTGTATGATTGTGATTGTGTGATTGTGATCGTATGATTGTGATTCTTTGATTGCGATTGTATGATTGTGATTGTATGATTGTGATTGTATGATTGTGATTGTATGATTGTGATTGTATGATTGTGATTGTATGATTGTGATTGTATGATTGTGATTGTATGATTGTGATTGTATGATTGTGATTGTATGATTGTGATTGTATGATTGTGATTGTATGATTGTGATTGTATGATTGTGATTGTATGATTGTGATTGCATGATTGTGACTGTATGATTGTGATTGTATGATTGTGATTGTATGATTGTGATCGTATGATTGTGGCTGTATAATTAAGGTTGTATGATTGTTTCTGTATGATTGTGATTGTATGATTGTGATTGTATGATTGTGATTGTATGATTGTGATTGTGTGATTGTGATTGTATGATTGTGATTGCATGATTGTGATTGTATGATTGTGATGGTATGATTGTGATTGTATGATTGTGATAGTATGATAGTGATTGTATGATTGTTTCTGTATGATTGTGATTGCATGATTGCGATTGTATGATTATGATTGTATGATTGTGATTGTATGATTGTGATTGAGTGATTGTGATTGTGTGATTGTGATTGTGAGATTGTGATTGTATGATCGTGATTGTATGATCGTGATTGTGAGATTGTGATTGTATGATTGCGATTGAATGATTGTGATTGTATGATAGTAATTGTATGATTGTGATTGTATGATTATGATCGTATGATTGTGATTGTAAGATTGTGGTTGTGTGATTGCGATTGTATGAATGTGACTGTATGATTGTGATTGTATGATTGTCCTTGTATGATTGTGATTGTATGATTGTGATTGTATGATTGTGATTGTATGATTGTGATTGTGTGATTGTGATTGTATGATTGTGATTGCATGATTGTGATTGTATGATAGTAATTGTATGATTGTGATCGTATGATTGTGATTGTATGATTGTGATTGTATGATAGTGATTGTATGATTGCGATTGTATGATTGTGATTGTGAGATTGTGATTCTATGATTGTGATTGTTTGATTGTGATTGTATGATTGCTATTGTATGATTGTGATTGTAAGATTGTGGTTGTGTGATTGCGATTGTATGATTGTGACTGCATGATTGTGATTTTATGATTGTCCTTGTATGATTGTGATTGTATGATTATGATTGTATGATTGTGATTGTATGATTGTGATTGTATGATTGTGATTGTATGATTGTGATTGTATGATTGTGATCGTATGATTGTGGTTGTATAATTAAGGTTGTTTGTTTGTTTCTGTATGATTGTGATTGTATGATTGCGATTGTATGATTGTGATTGTATGATTGTGATTGTATGATTGTGATTGTATGATTCTGATTGTATGATTCTGGCTGTTTGATTGTGATTGTATGATTGTGATTGTATGATTGTGATCGTATGATTGTTATTGTATGATTGTGATTTTATGATTGTGATTGTATGATTGTGATTGTATGATTGTGATTGTTTGATTGTGATTGTATGATTGTGATTGTATGATTGTGATTCTATGATTGTGATTGTTTGATTGTGATTGTATGATTGCTATTGTATGATTGTGATTGTAAGATTGTGGTTGTGTGATTGCGATTGTATGATTGTGACTGCATGATTGTGATTTTATGATTGTCCTTGTATGATTGTGATTGTATGATTATGATTGTATGATTGTGATTGTATGATTGTGATTGTATGATTGTGATTGTATGATTGTGATTGTATGATTGTGATCGTATGATTGTGGTTGTATAATTAAGGTTGTTTGTTTGTTTCTGTATGATTGTGATTGTATGATTGCGATTGTATGATTGTGATTGTATGATTGTGATTGTATGATTGTGATTCTTTGATTGCGATTGTATGATTGCGATTGTATGATTGCGATTGTATGATTGCGATTGTATGATTGCGATTGTATGATTGCGATTGTATGATTGCGATTGTATGATTGCGATTGTATGATTGCGATTGTATGATTGCGATTGTATGATTGCGATTGTATGATTGCGACTGTATGATTGCGACTGTATGATTGCGACTGTATGATTGCGATTGTATGATTGTGATTGTATGACTGTGATTGTATGACTGTGATTGTATGACTGTGATTGTATGACTGTGATTGTATGACTGTGATTGTATGACTGTGATTGTATGATTGTGATTGTATGATTGTGATTCTATGATTGTGATTGTATGATTGTGATTGTATGACTGTGATTGTATGACTGTGATTGTATGACTGTGATTGTATGATTGTGATTGTATGATTGTGATTGTATGGTTGTGATTGTATGATTGTGATTTTTTGATTATGATTGTATGATTGTGATTGTATGATTGTCATTGTATGACTGTGATTGTATGATTGTGATTGTATGATCGTGATTGTATGATTGTGATTGTATGATTGTGATTGTGCGATTGTGATTGTATGATTTTGATTTTATGATTGTGATTGTATGATTGTGTTTGTATAATTGTGATTGCTTGATTGTGATTGTATGATTGTGATTGTATGATTGTGATTCTATGATTGTGATTGTTTGATTGGGATTGTATGATTGCTATTGTATGATTGTGATTGTATGATTGTGATTGTATGATTGTGATTGTATGATTGTGATTGTATGATTGTGATTGTATGATTGTGATTGCATGATTGTGATTGTATGATAGTAATTGTATGATTTTGATCGTATGACTGTGATTGTATGATTGTGATTGTATGATAGTGATTGTATGATTGTGATTGTATGATTGTGATTGTGTGATTGTGATTGTATGATTTTGATTTTATGATTGTGATTGTATGATTGTGATTGTATAATTGTGATTGCTTGATTGTGATTGTATGATTGTGATTGTATGATTGTGATTGTATGATTGTGATTGTATGATTGTGATTCTATGATTGTGATTGTTTGATTGGGATTGTATGATTGCTATTGTATGATTGTGATTGTATGATTGCGATTGTATGATTGTGATTCTTTTATTGCGATTGTATGATTGTGATTGTATGATTGTGATTGTATGATTGTGATTCTATGATTGTGATTGTTTGATTGTGATTGTATGATTGCTATTGTATGATTGTGATCGTAAGATTGTGGTTGTGTGATTGCGATTGTATGATTGTGACTGCATGATTGTGATTGTATGATTGTCCTTGTATGATTGTGATTGTATGATTATGATTGTATGATTGTGATTGTATGACTGTGATTGTATGATTGTGATTGTATGACTGTGATTGTATGATTGTGATTGTATGATTGTGATTGTATGATTGTGATTTTATGATTGTGATTGTATGATTGTGATTGTATGACTGTGATTGTATGATTGTGATTGTATGATTGTGATTGTATGATTGTGATTGTATGGTTGTGATTGTATGATTGTGATTGTATGATTGTGATTTTTTGCTTGTGATTGTATGATTGTGATTGTATGATTGCCATTGTATGACTGTGATTGTATGATTGTGATTGTATGATCGTGATTGTATGATTGTGATCGTATGATTGTGATTCTTTGATTGCGATTGTATGATTGTGATTGTATGATTGTGATTGTATGATTGTGATTGTATGATTGTGATTGTATGATTGTGATTGTATGATTGTGATTCTATGATTGTGATTGTATGATTGTGATTGTATGATTGTGATTATTTGATTGTGATTGTATGATTGTGACTGTATGATTGTGATTGTATGACTGTGATTGTATGATTGTGATTGTATGACTGTGATTGTATGATTGTGATTGTATGATTGTGATTGTATGATTGTGATTTTATGATTGTGATTGTATGATTGTGATTGTATGACTGTGATTGTATGATTGTGATTGTATGATTGTGATTGTATGATTGTGATTGTATGGTTGTGATTGTATGATTGTGATTGTATGATTGTGATTTTTTGATTATCATTGTATGATTGTGATTGTATGATTGTCATTGTATGACTGTGATTGTATGATTGTGATTGTATGATCGTGATTGTATGATCGTGATTGTATGATTGTGATTCTGTGATTGTGATTGTATGATTTTGATTTTATGATTGTGATTGTATGATTGTGATTGTATAATTGTGATTGCTTGATTGTGATTGTATGATTGTGATTGAATGATTGTGATTCTATGATTGTGATTGTTTGATTGGGATTGTATGATTGCTATTGCAAGATTGTGATTGTATGATTTTGATTGTATGATTGTGATTCTTTTATTGCGATTGTATGATTGTGATTGTATGATTGTGATTGTATGATTGTGATTGTATGATTGTGATTGTATGATTGTGATTGTATGATTGTGATTGTATGATTGTGATTCTATGATTGCGATTGTATGATTGTGATTGTATGATTGTGACTGTATGATTGTGATTGTATGACTGTGATTGTATGATTGTGATTGTATGATTGTGATTGTATAATTGTGATTGCTTGATTGTGATTGTATGATTGTGATTGTATGATTGTGATTCTATGATTGTGATTGTTTGATTGGGATTGTATGATTGCTATTGTATGATTGTGCTTGTATGATTGTGATTGTATGATTGTGATTCTTTTATTGCGATTGTATGATTGTGATTGTATGATTGTGATTGTATGATTGTGATTGTATGATTGTGATTGTATGATTGTGATTGTATGATTGTGATTGTATGATTGTGATTCTATGATTGTGATTGTATGAATGTGATTGTATGATTGTGATTGTATGATTCTGGCTGTTTGATTGTGATTGTATGATTGTGATTTTATGATTGTGATCGTATGATTGTTATTGTATGATTGTGATTTTATGATTGTGATTGTATGATTGTGATTATATGATTGTGATTGTTTGATTGTGATTGTATGATTGTGATTGTATGATTGTGATTCTATGATTGTGATTGTTTGATTGTGATTGTATGATTGCTATTGTATGATTGTGATTGTAAGATTGTGGTTGTGTGATTGCGATTGTATGATTGTGACTGCATGATTGTGATTGTATGATTGTCCTTGTATGATTGTGATTGTATGATTATGATTGTATGATTGTGATTGTATGATTGTGATTGTATGATTGTGATTGTATGATTGTGGTTGTATGATTGTGATCGTATGATTGTGGTTGTATAATTAAGGTTGTATGTTTGTTTCTGTATGATTGTGATTGTATGATTGCGATTGTATGATTGTGATTGTATGATTGTGATTGTATGATTGTGATCGTATGATTGTGATTCTTTGATTGCGATTGTATGATTGCGATTGTATGATTGTGATTGTATGATTGTGATTGTATGATTGTGATTGTATGATTGTGATTGTATGATTGTGATTGTATGATTGTGACTGTATGATTGTGATTGTACGATTGTGATTGTACGATTGTGATTGTATGATTGTGATTGTATGACTGTGATTGTATGATTGTGATTGTATGACTGTGATTGTATGATTGTGATTGTATGATTGTGATTGTATGATTGTGATTTTATGATTGTGATTGTATGATTGTGATTGTATGACTGTGATTGTATGATTGTGATTGTATGATTGTGATTGTATGATTGTGATTGTATGGTTGTGATTGTATGATTGTGATTGTATGATTGTGATTTTTTGATTATGATTGTATGATTGTGATTGTATGATTGTGATTGTGTGATTGTGATTGTATGACTGTGATTGTATGATTGTGATTGTATGATCGTGATTGTATGATTGTGATTGTATGATTGTGATTGTATGATTCTGATTGTATGATTCTGGCTGTTTGATTGTGATTGTATGATTGTGATTGTATGATTGTGATCGTATGATTGTTATTGTATGATTGTGATTTTATGATTGTGATTGTATGATTGTGATTGTATGATTGTGATTGTTGATTGTGATTGTATGATTGTGATTGTATGATTGTGATTCTATGATTGTGATTGTTTGATTGTGATTGTATGATTGCTATTGTATGATTGTGATTGTAAGATTGTGGTTGTGTGATTGCGATTGTATGATTGTGACTGCATGATTGTGATTTTATGATTGTCCTTGTATGATTGTGACTGTATGATTGTGATTGTATGATTGTGATTCTATGATTGTGATTGTTTGATTGGGATTGTATGATTGCTATTGTATGATTGTGATTGTATGATTGTGATTGTATGATTGTGGTTCTTTTATTGCGATTGTATGATTGTGATTGTATGATTGTGATTGTATGATTGTGATTGTATGATTGTGATTGTATGATTGTGATTCTATGATTGTGATTGTACGATTGTGATTGTATGATTGTGATTGTATGATTGTGATTGTATGATTGTGATTGTATGACTGTGATTGTATGATTGCGATTGTATGATCGTGATTGTATGATTGTGATTGTATGATTGTGTTTGTATGATTCTGATTGTATGATTCTGGCTGTTTGATTGTGATTGTATGATTGTGATTGTATGATTGTGATCGTATGATTGGTATTGTATGATTGTGATCATATGATTGTGGTTCTATAATTAAGGTTGTATGTTTGGTTCTGTATTATTGTGATTGTATGATTGCGATTGTATGATTGTGATTGTATGATTGTGATTCTATGATTGTGATTCTATGATTGTGTTTGTATGATTGTGATTGTATGATTGTGATTGTATGATTGTGATTGTATGATTGTGATTGTATGATTGTGATTGTATGATTGTGTTTGTATGATTGTGATTGTATGATTGTGATTGTATGATTGTGATTGTATGATTGTGATTGTATGATTGTGATTGTATGATTGTGACTGTATGATTGTGACTGTCTGATCGTGATTGTATGATTGTGATTGTATGATTGTGATTGTATGATTGCGATTGTATGATTGTGATTGTATGATTGTGATTGTATGATTGTGATCGTATGATTGTGATTGTATGATAGTGATTGTATGACTGTTTCTGTATGATTGTGATTGCATGATTGCGATTGTATGATTATGATTGTATGATTGTGATTCTATGATTGTGATTGTATGATTGTGATTGTGTGATTGTGATTGTGAGATTGTGATTGTATGATCGTGATTGTATGATCGTGATTGGTAGATTGTCATTGTATGATTGCGATTGAATGATTGCGATTGTATGATTGTGATTGTATGATTGTGATTGTATGATTGTGATTGTATGATTGTGATTGTATGATTGTGATTGTATGATTGTGATTGTATGATTGTGATTGTATGATTGTGATTGCATGATTGTGATTGTATGATAGTCATTGTATGATTGTGATTGTATGATTGTGATTGTATGATTGTGATTGTATGATTGTGATTGTATGATTGTGATTGTATGATTGTGATTGTATGATTGTGATTGTATGATTGTGCTCGTATGATTGTGATTCTTTGATTGCGATTGTATGATTGTGATTGTATGAATGTGATTGTGTGATTGTGATTGTATGATTTTGATTGTATGATTGTGATTGTATGATTGTGATTGTATGATTGTGATTGTATGATTGTGATTGTATGATTGTGATCGTATGATTGTGATTGTAAGATTGTGATTGTGTGATTGCGATTGTATGACTGTGACTGTATGATTGTGATTGTATGATTGTCATTGTATGATTGTGATTGTATGAATGTGATTGTGTGATTGTGATTGTATGATTTTGATTGTATGATTGTGATTGTATGATTGTGATTGTATGATTATGATTCTATGATTGTGATTGTTTGATTGGGATTGTATGATTGCTATTGTATGATTGTGATTGTATGTATGTGATTGTATGATTGTGATTCTTTTATTGCGATTGTATGATTGTGATTGTATGATTGTGATTGTATGATTGTGATTGTATGATTGTGATTGTATGATTGTGATTGTATGATTGTGATTCCATGATTGTGATTGTATGATTGTGATTGTATGATTGTGACTGTATGATTGTGATTGTATGACTGTGATTGTATGGTTGTGATTGTATGACTGTGATTGTATGATTGTGATTGTATGATTGTGATTGTATGATTGTGATTGTATGATTGTGATTGTATGATTGTGATTGTATGACTGTGATTGTATGATTGTGATTGTATGATCGTGATTGTATGATTGTGATTGTATGATTGTGATTGTATGATTGTGATTGTATGATTCTGATTGAATGATTCTGGCTGTTTGATTGTGATTGTATGATTGTGATTGTATGATTGTGATCGTATGATTGTTATTGTATGATTGTGATTTTATGATTGTGATTGTATGATTGTGATTGTATGATTGTGATTGTATGATTGTGATTGTTTGATTGTGATTGTATGATTGTGATTGTATGATTGTGATTCTATGATTGTGATTGTTTGATTGTGATTGTATGATTGCTATTGTATGATTGTGATTGTAAGATTGTGGTTGTGTCATTGCGATTGTATGATTGTGACTGCATGATTGTGATTTTATGATTGTCCTTGTATGATTGTGATTGTATGATTATGATTGTATGATTGTGATTGTATGATTGTGATTGTATGATTGTGATTGTATGATTGTGATTGTATGATTGTGATCGTATGATTGTGGTTGTATAATTAAGGTTGTTTGTTTGTTTCTGTATGATTGTGATTGTATGATTGCGATTGTATGATTGTGATTGTATGATTGTGATTGTATGATTGTGATCGTATGATTGTGATTCTTTGATTGCGATTGTATGATTGCGATTGTATGATTGCGATTGTATGATTGCGATTGTATGATTGCGATTGTATGATTGCGATTGTATGATTGCGATTGTATGATTGCGATTGTATGATTGCGATTGTATGATTGCGATTGTATGATTGCGACTGTATGATTGGGACTGTATGATTGTGATTGTATGATTGTGATTGTATGATTGTGATTGTATGACTGTGATTGTATGACTGTGATTGTATGACTGTGATTGTATGACTGTGATTGTATGATTGTGATTGTATGATTGTGATTGTATGATTGTGATTGTATGATTGTGATTGTATGATTGTGATTGTATGACTGTGATTGTATGACTGTGATTGTATGACTGTGATTGTATGACTGTGATTGTATGATTGTGATTGTATGATTGTGATTGTATGGTTGTGATTGTATGATTGTGATTTTTTGATTATGATTGTATGATTGTGATTGTATGATTGTCATTGTATGACTGTGATTGTATGATTGTGATTGTATGATAGTGATTGTATGATTGTGATTATATGATTGTGATTGTGTGATTGTGATTGTATGATTTTGATTTTATGATTGTGATTGTATGATTGTGATTGTATAATTGTGATTGCTTGATTGTGATTGTATGATTGTGATTGTATGATTGTGATTGTATGATTGTGATTCTATGATTGTGATTGTTTGATTGGGATTGTATGATTGCTATTGTATGATTGTGATTGTATGATTGTGATTGTATGATTGTGGTTCTTTTATTGCGATTGTATGATTGTGATTGTATGATTGTGATTGTATGATTGTGATTGTATGATTGTGATTGTATGATTGTGATTGTATGATTGTGATCGTATGATTGTTATTGTATGATTGTGATTTTATGATTGTGATTGTATGATTGTGATTGTATGATTGTGATTGTTTGATTGTGATTGTATGATTGTGATTGTATGATTGTGATTCTATGATTGTGATTGTTTGATTGTGATTGTATGATTGCTATTGTATGATTGTGATTGTAAGATTGTGGTTGTGTGATTGCGATTGTACGATTGTCACTGCATGATTGTGATTTTATGATTGTCCTTGTATGATTGTGATTGTATGATTATGATTGTATGATTGTGATTGTATGATTGTGATTGTATGATTGTGATTGTATGATTGTGATTGTATGATTGTGATCGTATGATTGTGGTTGTATAATTAAGGTTGTTTGTTTGTTTCTGTATGATTGTGATTGTATGATTGCGATTGTATGATTGTGATTGTATGATTGTGATTGTATGATTGTGATTCTTTGATTGCGATTGTATGATTGCGATTGTATGATTGCGATTGTATGATTGCGATTGTATGATTGCGATTGTATGATTGCGATTGTATGATTGCGATTGTATGATTGCGATTGTATGATTGCGATTGTATGATTGCGATTGTATGATTGCGATTGTATGATTGCGACTGTATGATTGTGATTGTATGATTGTGATTGTATGACTGTGATTGTATGACTGTGATTGTATGACTGTGATTGTATGACTGTGATTGTATGACTGTGATTGTATGATTGTGATTGTATGATTGTGACTCTATGATTGTGATTGTATGATTGTGATTGTATGACTGTGATTGTATGACTGTGATTGTATGACTGTGATTGTATGATTGTGATTGTATGATTGTGATTGTATGGTTGTGATTGTATGATTGTGATTTTTTGATTATGATTGTATGATTGTGATTGTATGATTGTCATTGTATGACTGTGATTGTATGATTGTGATTGTATGATCGTGATTGTATGATTGTGATTGTATGATTGTGATTGTGTGATTGTGATTGTATGATTTTGATTTTGTGATTGTGATTGTATGATTGTGATTGTATAATTGTGATTGCTTGATTGTGATTGTATGATTGTGATTGTATGATTGTGATTCTATGATTGTGATTGTTTGATTGGGATTGTATGATTGCTATTGTATGATTGTGATTGTATGATTGCGATTGTATGATTGTGATTCTTTTATTGCGATTGTATGATTGTGATTGTATGATTGTGATTGTATGATTGTGATTGTATGATTGTGATTGTATGATTGTGATTCTATGATTGTGATTGTATGATTGTGATTGTATGATTGTGACTGTATGATTGTGATTGTATGACTGTGATTGTATGGTTGTGATTTTATGATTGTGATTGTATGATTGTGATTATATGTTTGTGATTGTTTGATTGTGATTGTATGATTGTGATTGTATGATTGTGATTCTATGATTGTGATTGTTTGATTGTGATTGTATGATTGCTATTGTATGATTGTGATCGTAAGATTGTGGTTGTGTGATTGCGATTGTATGATTGTGACTGCATGATTGTGATTGTATGATTGTCCTTGTATGATTGTGATTGTATGATTATGATTGTATGATTGTGATTGTATGATTGTGATTGTATGATTGTGATTGTATGATTGTGATTGTATGATTGTGATCGTATGATTGTGGTTGTATAATTAAGGTTGTATGTTTGTTTCTGTATGATTGTGATTGTATGATTGCGATTGTATGATTGTGATTGTATGATTGTGATTGTATGATTGTGATCGTATGATTGTGATTCTTTGATTGCGATTGTATGATTGTGACTGTATGATTGTGATTGTATGATTGTGATTGTATGATTGTGATTGTATGACTGTGATTGTATGATTGTGATTGTATGACTGTGATTGTATGATTGTGATTGTATGATTGTGATTGTATGATTGTGATTTTATGATTGTGATTGTATGATTGTGATTGTATGACTGTGATTGTATGATTGTGATTGTATGATTGTGATTGTATGATTGTGATTGTATGGTTGTGATTGTATGATTGTGATTGTATGATTGTGATTTTTTGATTATGATTGTATGATTGTGATTGTATGATTGTCATTGTATGACTGTGATTGTATGATTGTGATTGTATGATCGTGATTGTATGATTGTGATCGTATGATTGTGATTCTTTGATTGCGATTGTATGATTGTGATTGTATGATTGTGATTGTATGATTGTGATTGTATGATTGTGATTGTATGATTGTGATTGTATGATTGTGATTGTATGATTGTGATTGTATGATTGTGATTCTATGATTGTGATTGTATGATTGTGATTGTATGATTGTGATTGTATGATTGTGACTGTATGATTGTGATTGTATGATTGTGATTGTATGATTGTGATTGTATGATTGTGATTGTATGACTGTGATTGTATGATTGTGATTGTATGACTGTGATTGTATGATTGTGATTGTATGATTGTGATTGTATGATTGTGATTTTATGATTGTGATTGTATGATTGTGATTGTATGACTGTGATTGTATGATTGTGATTGTATGATTGTGATTGTATGATTGTGATTGTATGGTTGTGATTGTATGATTGTGATTGTATGATTGTGATTTTTTGATTATGATTGTATGATTGTGATTGTATGATTGTCATTGTATGACTGTGATTGTATGATTGTGATTGTATGATCGTGACTGTATGATCGTGATTGTATGATTGTGATTGTGTGATTGTGATTGTATGATTTTGATTTTATGATTGTGATTGTATGATTGTGATTGTATAATTGTGATTGCTTGATTGTGATTGTATGATTGTGATTGTATGATTGTGATTCTATGATTGTGATTGTTTGATTGGGATTGTATGATTGCTATTGTATGATTGTGATTGTATGATTGTGATTGTATGATTGTGATTCTTTTATTGCGATTGTATGATTGTGATTGTATGATTGTGATTGTATGATTGTGATTGTATGATTGTGATTGTATGATTGTGATTCTATGATTGTGATTGTATGATTGTGATTGTATGATTGTGACTGTATGATTGTGATTGTATGACTGTGATTGTATGATTGTGATTGTATGATTGTGATTGTATAATTGTGATTGCTTGATTGTGATTGTATGATTGTGATTGTATGATTGTGATTCTATGATTGTGATTGTTTGATTGCTATTGTATGATTGTGCTTGTATGATTGTGATTGTATGATTGTGATTCTTTTATTGCGATTGTATGATTGTGATTGTATGATTGTGATTGTATGATTGTGATTGTATGATTGTGATTGTATGATTGTGATTGTATGATTGTGATTGTATGATTGTGATTGTATGATTGTGATTGTATGATTGTGATTGTATGATTGTGATTCTATGATTGTGATTGTATGATTGTGATTGTATGATTGTGATTGTATGATTCTGGCTGTTTGATTGTGATTGTATGATTGTGATTGTATGATTGTGATTGTATGATTGTGATTGTATGATTGTGATTGTATGATTGTGATTGTATGATTGTGATTGTATGATTGTGATTGTATGATTGTGATTGTATGATTGTGATTGTATGATTGTGATTGTATGATTGTGATGGTATGATTGTGATTGTATGATTGTGATTGTATGATTGTGATTGTATGATTGTGATTGTATGATTGTGATTGTATGATTGTGATTGCATGATTGTGACTGTATGATTGTGATTGTATGATTGTGATTGTATGATTGTGATTGTATGATTGTGATTGTATGATTGTGATTGTATGATTGTGATTGTATGATAGTGATTGTATGATTGTTTCTGTATGTTTGTGATTTTATGATTGCGATTGTATGACTGTGATTGTATGATTGTGATTTTATGATCGTTATTGTATGATCGTGATTGTGAGATTGTGATTGTATGATTGTGATTGTATGATTGTGATTGTATGATTGTGATTGTATGATTGTGATTGTATGATTGTGATTGTATGATTGTGATTGTATGATTGTGATTGTATGATTGTGATTGTATGATTGTGATTGTATGATTGTGATTGTATGATTGTGATTGTATGATTGTGATTGTATGATTGTGATTGTATGATTGTGATTGTATGATTGTGATCGTATGATTGTGGTTGTATAATTAAGGTTGTTTGTTTGTTTCTGTATGATTGTGATTGTATGATTGCGATTGTATGATTGTGATTGTATGATTGTGATTGTATGATTGTGATCGTATGATTGTGATTCTTTGATTGCGATTGTATGATTGCGATTGTATGATTGCGATTGTATGATTGCGATTGTATGATTGCGATTGTATGATTGCGATTGTATGATTGCGATTGTATGATTGCGATTGTATGATTGCGATTGTATGATTGCGATTGTATGATTGCGACTGTATGATTGGGACTGTATGATTGTGATTGTATGATTGTGATTGTATGATTGTGATTGTATGACTGTGATTGTATGACTGTGATTGTATGACTGTGATTGTATGACTGTGATTGTATGATTGTGATTGTATGATTGTGATTGTATGATTGTGATTGTATGATTGTGATTGTATGATTGTGATTGTATGACTGTGATTGTATGACTGTGATTGTATGACTGTGATTGTATGATTGTGATTGTATGATTGTGATTGTATGGTTGTGATTGTATGATTGTGATTTTTTGATTATGATTGTATGATTGTGATTGTATGATTGTCATTGTATGACTGTGATTGTATGATTGTGATTGTATGATAGTGATTGTATGATTGTGATTATATGATTGTGATTGTGTGATTGTGATTGTATGATTTTGATTTTATGATTGTGATTGTATGATTGTGATTGTATAATTGTGATTGCTTGATTGTGATTGTATGATTGTGATTGTATGATTGTGATTCTATGATTGTGATTGTTTGATTGGGATTGTATGATTGCTATTGTATGATTGTGATTGTATGATTGTGATTGTATGATTGTGGTTCTTTTATTGCGATTGTATGATTGTGATTGTATGATTGTGATTGTATGATTGTGATTGTATGATTGTGATTGTATGATTGTGATCGTATGATTGTTATTGTATGATTGTGATTTTATGATTGTGATTGTATGATTGTGATTGTATGATTGTGATTGTTTGATTGTGATTGTATGATTGTGATTGTATGATTGTGATTCTATGATTGTGATTGTTTGATTGTGATTGTATGATTGCTATTGTATGATTGTGATTGTAAGATTGTGGTTGTGTGATTGCGATTGTACGATTGTCACTGCATGATTGTGATTTTATGATTGTCCTTGTATGATTGTGATTGTATGATTATGATTGTATGATTGTGATTGTATGATTGTGATTGTATGATTGTGATTGTATGATTGTGATTGTATGATTGTGATCGTATGATTGTGGTTGTATAATTAAGGTTGTTTGTTTGTTTCTGTATGATTGTGATTGTATGATTGCGATTGTATGATTGTGATTGTATGATTGTGATTGTATGATTGTGATTCTTTGATTGCGATTGTATGATTGCGATTGTATGATTGCGATTGTATGATTGCGATTGTATGATTGCGATTGTATGATTGCGATTGTATGATTGCGATTGTATGATTGCGATTGTATGATTGCGATTGTATGATTGCGATTGTATGATTGCGATTGTATGATTGCGACTGTATGATTGTGATTGTATGATTGTGATTGTATGACTGTGATTGTATGACTGTGATTGTATGACTGTGATTGTATGACTGTGATTGTATGACTGTGATTGTATGATTGTGATTGTATGATTGTGACTCTATGATTGTGATTGTATGACTGTGATTGTATGACTGTGATTGTATGACTGTGATTGTATGACTGTGATTGTATGATTGTGATTGTATGATTGTGATTGTATGGTTGTGATTGTATGATTGTGATTTTTTGATTATGATTGTATGATTGTGATTGTATGATTGTCATTGTATGACTGTGATTGTATGATTGTGATTGTATGATCGTGATTGTATGATTGTGATTGTATGATTGTGATTGTGTGATTGTGATTGTATGATTTTGATTTTGTGATTGTGATTGTATGATTGTGATTGTATAATTGTGATTGCTTGATTGTGATTGTATGATTGTGATTGTATGATTGTGATTCTATGATTGTGATTGTTTGATTGGGATTGTATGATTGCTATTGTATGATTGTGATTGTATGATTGCGATTGTATGATTGTGATTCTTTTATTGCGATTGTATGATTGTGATTGTATGATTGTGATTGTATGATTGTGATTGTATGATTGTGATTGTATGATTGTGATTCTATGATTGTGATTGTATGATTGTGATTGTATGATTGTGACTGTATGATTGTGATTGTATGACTGTGATTGTATGGTTGTGATTTTATGATTGTGATTGTATGATTGTGATTATATGTTTGTGATTGTTTGATTGTGATTGTATGATTGTGATTGTATGATTGTGATTCTATGATTGTGATTGTTTGATTGTGATTGTATGATTGCTATTGTATGATTGTGATCGTAAGATTGTGGTTGTGTGATTGCGATTGTATGATTGTGACTGCATGATTGTGATTGTATGATTGTCCTTGTATGATTGTGATTGTATGATTATGATTGTATGATTGTGATTGTATGATTGTGATTGTATGATTGTGATTGTATGATTGTGATTGTATGATTGTGATCGTATGATTGTGGTTGTATAATTAAGGTTGTATGTTTGTTTCTGTATGATTGTGATTGTATGATTGCGATTGTATGATTGTGATTGTATGATTGTGATTGTATGATTGTGATCGTATGATTGTGATTCTTTGATTGCGATTGTATGATTGTGACTGTATGATTGTGATTGTATGATTGTGATTGTATGATTGTGATTGTATGACTGTGATTGTATGATTGTGATTGTATGACTGTGATTGTATGATTGTGATTGTATGATTGTGATTGTATGATTGTGATTGTATGATTGTGATTTTATGATTGTGATTGTATGATTGTGATTGTATGACTGTGATTGTATGATTGTGATTGTATGATTGTGATTGTATGATTGTGATTGTATGGTTGTGATTGTATGATTGTGATTGTATGATTGTGATTTTTTGATTATGATTGTATGATTGTGATTGTATGATTGTCATTGTATGACTGTGATTGTATGATTGTGATTGTATGATCGTGATTGTATGATTGTGATCGTATGATTGTGATTCTTTGATTGCGATTGTATGATTGTGATTGTATGATTGTGATTGTATGATTGTGATTGTATGATTGTGATTGTATGATTGTGATTGTATGATTGTGATTGTATGATTGTGATTGTATGATTGTGATTCTATGATTGTGATTGTATGATTGTGATTGTATGATTGTGATTGTATGATTGTGACTGTATGATTGTGATTGTATGATTGTGATTGTATGATTGTGATTGTATGATTGTGATTGTATGACTGTGATTGTATGATTGTGATTGTATGACTGTGATTGTATGATTGTGATTGTATGATTGTGATTGTATGATTGTGATTTTATGATTGTGATTGTATGATTGTGATTGTATGACTGTGATTGTATGATTGTGATTGTATGATTGTGATTGTATGATTGTGATTGTATGGTTGTGATTGTATGATTGTGATTGTATGATTGTGATTTTTTGATTATGATTGTATGATTGTGATTGTATGATTGTCATTGTATGACTGTGATTGTATGATTGTGATTGTATGATCGTGACTGTATGATCGTGATTGTATGATTGTGATTGTGTGATTGTGATTGTATGATTTTGATTTTATGATTGTGATTGTATGATTGTGATTGTATAATTGTGATTGCTTGATTGTGATTGTATGATTGTGATTGTATGATTGTGATTCTATGATTGTGATTGTTTGATTGGGATTGTATGATTGCTATTGTATGATTGTGATTGTATGATTGTGATTGTATGATTGTGATTCTTTTATTGCGATTGTATGATTGTGATTGTATGATTGTGATTGTATGATTGTGATTGTATGATTGTGATTGTATGATTGTGATTCTATGATTGTGATTGTATGATTGTGATTGTATGATTGTGACTGTATGATTGTGATTGTATGACTGTGATTGTATGATTGTGATTGTATGATTGTGATTGTATAATTGTGATTGCTTGATTGTGATTGTATGATTGTGATTGTATGATTGTGATTCTATGATTGTGATTGTTTGATTGCTATTGTATGATTGTGCTTGTATGATTGTGATTGTATGATTGTGATTCTTTTATTGCGATTGTATGATTGTGATTGTATGATTGTGATTGTATGATTGTGATTGTATGATTGTGATTGTATGATTGTGATTGTATGATTGTGATTGTATGATTGTGATTGTATGATTGTGATTGTATGATTGTGATTGTATGATTGTGATTGTATGATTGTGATTCTATGATTGTGATTGTATGATTGTGATTGTATGATTGTGATTGTATGATTCTGGCTGTTTGATTGTGATTGTATGATTGTGATTGTATGATTGTGATTGTATGATTGTGATTGTATGATTGTGATTGTATGATTGTGATTGTATGATTGTGATTGTATGATTGTGATTGTATGATTGTGATTGTATGATTGTGATTGTATGATTGTGATTGTATGATTGTGATGGTATGATTGTGATTGTATGATTGTGATTGTATGATTGTGATTGTATGATTGTGATTGTATGATTGTGATTGTATGATTGTGATTGCATGATTGTGACTGGATGATTGTGATTGTATGATTGTGATTGTATGATTGTGATTGTATGATTGTGATTGTATGATTGTGATTGTATGATTGTGATTGTATGATTGTGATTGTATGATTGTGATTGTATGATTGTGATTGTATGATAGTGATTGTATGATTGTTTCTGTATGTTTGTGATTTTATGATTGCGATTGTATGACTGTGATTGTATGATTGTGATTTTATGATCGTTATTGTATGATCGTGATTGTGAGATTGTGATTGTATGATTGTGATTGTATGATTGTGATTGTATGATTGTGATTGTATGATTGTGATTGTATGATTGTGATTGTATGATTGTGATTGTATGATTGTGATTGTATGATTGTGATTGTATGATTGTGATTGTATGATTGTGATTGTATGATTGTGATTGTATGATTGTGATTGTATGATTGTGATTGTATGATTGTGATTTTATGATTGTGATTGTATGATAGTGATTGTATGACTGTGATTGTATGATTGTGATTGTATGATTGTGATTGTATGATTGTGATTGTATGATTGTGACTGTATGATTGTGATTGTATGATTGTGATTGTATGATTGTGATTGTATGATTGTAATTGTGTGACTGTGATTGTGTGATTGTGATTGTATGACTGTGATTGTATGATTGTGATTGTATGATTGTGATTGTATGATTGTGATTGTATGATTGTGATTGTATGACTGTGATTGTATGATTGTGATTGTATGATTTTGATTGTATGATTGTGATTGTATGGTTGTGATTGTATGATTGTGATTGTATGATTGTGATTTTGTGATTATGATTGTATGATTGTGATTGTATGATTGTAATTGTGTGACTGTGATGGTATGATTGTGATTGTATGATCGTGATTGTATGATCGTGATTGTATGATCGTGATTGTATGATTATGATTGTATGATTGTGATTGTATGATTGTAATTGTATGACTGTGATTGTATGATTGTGATTGTATGATCGCGATTGTATGATTGTGAATGTATGATTGTGATTGTATGATTGTGATTGTATGATTGTGATTGTACGATTGTGGTTGTATAATTAAGGTTGTATGATTGTTTTTGTATGATTGTGATTGTATGATTGTGATTGTATGATTGTGATTGTATGATAGTGATTGTATGATTGTGATTGTATGATTGTGATTCTTTTATTGCGATTGTATGATTGTGATTGTATGATTATGATTCTATGATTGTGATTGTATGATTGTGATTGTATGATTGTGATTGTATGATTGTGATTGTATGATTGTGATTGTATGATTGTGACTGTATGATTGTGATTGTATGACTGTGATTGTATGATTGTGATTGTATGATTGTGATTGTATGATTGTGATTCTATGATTGTGATTGTATGATTGTGATTGTATGATTGTGATTGTATGATTGTGATGGTATGATTGTGATCGTATGATTGTGATCGTATGATTGTGATTGTATGATTGTGATTGTATGATTGTGATTGTGTGATTGTGATTGTATGATTGTGATTGTATGATTGTGATTGTATGATTGTGATTGTATGATTGTGATTGTATGATTGTGATTGCATGATTGTGATTGTATGATATTAATTGTATGACTGTGATCGTATGATTGTGATTGTATGATTGTGATTGTATGATAGTGATTGTATGATTGTGATTGTATGATTGTGATTGTGTGATTGTGATTGTATGATTTTGATTTTATGATTGTGATTGTATGATTGTGATTGTATGATTGTGATTGCTTGATTGTGATTGTATGATTGTGATTGTATGATTGTGATTCTATGATTGTGATTGTTTGATTGGGATTGTATGATTGCTATTGTATGATTGTGATTGTATGATTGTGATTGTATGATTGTGATTCTTTTATTGCGATTGTATGGTTGTGATTGTATGATTGTGATTGTATGATTGTGATTCTATGATTGTGATTGTATGATTGTGATTGTATGATTGTGATTGTATGATTGTGATTGCATGATTGTGACTGTATGATTGTGATTGTATGATTGTGATTGTATGATTGTGATTGTATGATTGTGATTGTATGATTGTGATTGTATGATTGTGATTGTATGATAGTGATTGTATGATTGTTTCTGTATGTTTGTGATTTTATGATTGCGATTGTATGACTGTGATTGTATGATTGTGATTTTATGATCGTTATTGTATGATCGTGATTGTGAGATTGTGATTGTATGATTGTGATTGTATGATTGTGATTGTATGATTGTGATTGTATGATTGTGATTGTATGATTGTGATTGTATGATTGTGATTGTATGATTGTGATTGTATGATTGTGATTGTATGATTGTGATTGTATGATTGTGATTGTATGATTGTGATTGTATGATTGTGATTGTATGATTGTGATTTTATGATTGTGATTGTATGATAGTGATTGTATGACTGTGATTGTATGATTGTGATTGTATGATTGTGATTGTATGATTGTGATTGTATGATTGTGACTGTATGATTGTGATTGTATGATTGTGATTGTATGATTGTGATTGTATGATTGTAATTGTGTGACTGTGATTGTGTGATTGTGATTGTATGACTGTGATTGTATGATTGTGATTGTATGATTGTGATTGTATGATTGTGATTGTATGATTGTGATTGTATGACTGTGATTGTATGATTGTGATTGTATGATTTTGATTGTATGATTGTGATTGTATGGTTGTGATTGTATGATTGTGATTGTATGATTGTGATTTTGTGATTATGATTGTATGATTGTGATTGTATGATTGTAATTGTGTGACTGTGATGGTATGATTGTGATTGTATGATCGTGATTGTATGATCGTGATTGTATGATCGTGATTGTATGATTATGATTGTATGATTGTGATTGTATGATTGTAATTGTATGACTGTGATTGTATGATTGTGATTGTATGATCGCGATTGTATGATTGTGAATGTATGATTGTGATTGTATGATTGTGATTGTATGATTGTGATTGTACGATTGCGGTTGTATAATTAAGGTTGTATGATTGTTTTTGTATGATTGTGATTGTATGATTGTGATTGTATGATTGTGATTGTATGATAGTGATTGTATGATTGTGATTGTATGATTGTGATTCTTTTATTGCGATTGTATGATTGTGATTGTATGATTATGATTCTATGATTGTGATTGTATGATTGTGATTGTATGATTGTGATTGTATGATTGTGATTGTATGATTGTGATTGTATGATTGTGACTGTATGATTGTGATTGTATGACTGTGATTGTATGATTGTGATTGTATGATTGTGATTGTATGATTGTGATTGTATGATTGTGATGGTATGATTGTGATCGTATGATTGTGATCGTATGATTGTGATTGTATGATTGTGATTGTATGATTGTGATTGTGTGATTGTGATTGTATGATTGTGATTGTATGATTGTGATTGTATGATTGTGATTGTATGATTGTGATTGTATGATTGTGATTGCATGATTGTGATTGTATGATATTAATTGTATGACTGTGATCGTATGATTGTGATTGTATGATTGTGATTGTATGATAGTGATTGTATGATTGTGATTGTATGATTGTGATTGTGTGATTGTGATTGTATGATTTTGATTTTATGATTGTGATTGTATGATTGTGATTGTATGATTGTGATTGCTTGATTGTGATTGTATGATTGTGATTGTATGATTGTGATTCTATGATTGTGATTGTTTGATTGGGATTGTATGATTGCTATTGTATGATTGTGATTGTATGATTGTGATTGTATGATTGTGATTCTTTTATTGCGATTGTATGGTTGTGATTGTATGATTGTGATTGTATGATTGTGATTGTATGATTGTGATTCTATGATTGTGATTGTATGATTGTGATTGTATGATTGTGATTGTATGATTGTGATTGTATGATTGTGATTGTATGATTGTGATTGTATGATTGTGATCGTATGATTGTGATTCTTTGATTGCGATTGTATGATTGTGATTGTATGATTGTGATTGTATGATTGTGATTGTATGATTGTGATTGTATGATTGTGATTGTATGATTGTGATTGTATGATTGTGATTGTATGATTGTGATTGTATGATTGTGATTGTATGATTGTGATTGTATGATTGTGATTGTATGATTGTGATTGTATGATTGTGATTGTATGATTGTGATTGTATGATTGTGATTGTATGATTGTGATTGTATGATTGTGATTGTATGATTGTGATTGTATGATTGTGATTGTATGATTGTGATTGTATGATTGTGATTGCATGATTGTGATTGTATGATATTAATTGTATGACTGTGATCGTATGATTGTGATTGTATGATAGTGATTGTATGATTGTGATTGTATGATTGTGATTGTGTGATTGTGATTGTATGATTTTGATTTTATGATTGTGATTGTATGATTGTGATTGTATGATTGGGATTGCTTGATTGTGATTGTATGATTGTGATTGTATGATTGTGATTCTATGATTGTGATTGTTTGATTGGGATTGTATGATTGCTATTGTATGATTGTGATTGTATGATTGTGATTGTATGATTGTGATTCTTTTATTGCGATTGTATGATTGTGATTGTATGATTGTGATTGTATGATTGTGATTCTATGATTGTGATTGTATGATTGTGATTGTATGATTGTGATTGTATGATTGTGATTGTATGATTGTGATTGTATGATTGTGATCGTATGATTGTGATTCTTTGATTGCGATTGTATGATTGTGATTGTGAGATCGTGATTGTATGATTGTGATTGTATGATTGTGATTGTATGATTGTGATTGTATGATTGTGATTGAATGATTGTGATTGTATGATTGTGATTGTATGATTGTGATTGTATGATTGTGATTTTATGATTGTGATTGTATGATAGTGATTGTATGATTGTGATTGTATGATTGTGATTGTATGATTGTGATTGTATGATTGTGACTGTATGATTGTGATTGTATGATTGTGATTGTATGATTGTGATTGTATGATTGTAATTGTATGACTGTGATTGTGTGATTGTGATTGTATGACTGTGATTGTATGATTGTGATTGTATGATTGTGATTGTACGATTGTGGTTGTATAATTAAGGTTGTATGATTGTTTTTGTATGATTGTGATTGTATGATTGTGATTGTATGATTGTGATTGTATGATAGTGATTGTATGATTGTGATTGTATGATTGTGATTCTTTTATTGCGATTGTATGATTGTGATTGTATGATTGTGATTCTATGATTGTGATTGTATGATTGTGATTGTATGATTGTGATTGTATGATTGTGATTGTATGATTGTGATTGTATGATTGTGATTGTATGATTGTGATTGCATGATTGTGACTGTATGATTGTGATTGTATGACTGTGATTGTATGATTGTGATTGTATGATTGTGACTGTATGATTGTGATTGCATGATTGTGACTGTATGATTGTGATTGTATGATTGTGATTGTATGATTGTGATCGTATGATTGTGGTTGTATAATTAAGGTTGTATGATTGTGATTGTATGATTGTGATTGTATGATTGTGATTGTATGATTGTGATTGTATGATTGTGATTGTATGATTGTGATCGTATGATTGTGATTCTTTGATTGCGATTGTATGATTGTGATTGTATGATTGTGATTGTATGATTGTGATTGTATGATTGTGATTGTATGATTGTGATTGTATGATTGTGATTGTATGATTGTGATTGTATGATTGTGATTGCATGATTGTGATTGTATGATTGTGATTGCATGATTGTGATTGTATGATTGTGATGGTATGATTGTGATTGTATGATTGTGATTGTATGATAGTGATTGTATGATTGTTTCTGTATGATTGTGATTGCATGATTGCGATTGTATGATTATGATTGTATGATTGTGATTGTATGATTGTGATTGTATGATTATGATTGTATGATTGTGATTGTATGATTGTGATTGTGTGATTGTGATTGTATGATTCGAATTGCTTGATTGTGATTGTATGATTGTGATTGTATGATTATGATCGTAAGATTGTGATTGTTTGATTGGGATTGTATGATTGCTATTGTATGATTGTGATTGTATGATTGTGATTGTATGATTGTGATTCTTTTATTGCGATTGTATGATTTTGATTGTATGATTGTGATTGTATGATGGTGATTGTATGATTGTGATTCTTTTATTGCGATTGTATGATTTTGATTGTATGATTGTGATTCTATGATTGTGATTGTATGATTGTGATTGTATGATTGTGATTGTATGATTGTGAGTGTATGATTGTGACTGTATGATTGTGATTGTATGACTGTGATTGTATGATTGTGATTGTATGATTGTGATTGTATGATTGTGATTCTATGATTGTGATTGTTTGACTGTGATTGTACGATTGCTATTGTATGATTGTGATTGTATAATTGTGATTGTATGATTGTGATTGTATGATTGTGATTGTATGATTGTGATTGTATGATTGTGATTGTATGATTGTGATTGTATGATTCTGATTGTATGATTGTGATTGTATGATTGTGATTGCATGATTGTGACTGTATGATTGTGATTGTGTGAATGTGATTGTATGATTGTGATTGTATGATTGTGATTGTGTGATTGTGATTGTATGATTGTGATTGTATGATTGTGATTGTATGATTGTGATTGTATGATTGTGATGGTATGATTGTGATCGTATGATTGTGATCGTATGATTGTGATTGTAAGATTGTGGTTGTGTGATTGCGATTGTATGATTGTGACTGTATGATTGTGATTGTATGATTGTCCTTGTATGATTGTGATTGTATGATTATGATTGTATGATTGTGATTGTATGATTGTGATTGTGTGATTGTGATTGTATGATTTTGATTGTATGATTGTGATTGTATGATTGTGATTGTATGATTATGATCGTATGATTGTGATTGTAAGATTGTGGTTGTGTGATTGCGATTGTATGAATGTGACTGTATGATTGTGATTGTATGGTTGTCCTTGTATGATTGTGATTGTATGATTGTGATTGTATGATTGTGATTGTATGATTGTGATTGTATGATTGTGATTGTGTGATTGTGATTGTATGATTGTGATTGTATGATTGTGATTGTATGATTGTGATTGTATGATTGTGATTGTATGATTGTGATTGCATGATTGTGATTGTATGATAGTAATTGTATGACTGTGATCGTATGATTGTGATTGTATGATTGTGATTGTATGATAGTGATTGTATGATTGTGATTGTATGATTGTGATTGTATGATTGTGATTGCATGATTGTGATTGTATGATAGTAATTGTATGACTGTGATCGTATGATTGTGATTGTATGATTGTGATTGTATGATAGTGATTGTATGATTGTGATTGTATGATTGTGATTGTGTGATTGTGATTGTATGATTTTGATTTTATGATTGTGATTCTATGATTGTGATTGTTTGATTGGGATTGTATGATTGCTATTGTATGATTGTGATTGTATGATTGTGATTGTATGATTGTGATTCTTTTATTGCGATTGTATGATTGTGATTGTATGATTGTGATTGTATGATTGTGATTCTATGATTGTGATTGTATGATTGTGATTGTATGATTGTGATTGTATGATTGTGATTGTATGATTGTGATTGTATGATTGTGATCGTATGATTGTGATTCTTTGATTGCGATTGTATGATTGTGATTGTATGATTGTGATTGTATGATTGTGATTGTATGATTGTGATTGTATGATTGTGATTGTATGATTGTGATTCTATGATTGTGATTCTATGATTGTGATTGTATCATTGTGATTGTATGATTCTGATTGTATGATTGTGATTGTATGATTGTGACCTTATGATTGTGATTGTATGATTGTGATTGTATGATTGTGATTGTATGATTGTGATTGTATGATTGTGATTGTATGATTGTGATTGTATGATAGTGATTGTATGATTGTGATTGTATGATTGTGATTGTATGATTGTGATTGTATGATAGTGATTGTATGGTTGTGATTGTATGATTGTGATTGTATGATCGTTATTGTATGATCGTGATTGTGAGATCGTGATTGTATGATTGTGATTGTATGATTGTGATTGTATGATTGTGATTGTATGATTGTGATTGTATGATTGTGATTGAATGATTGTGATTGTATGATTGTGATTGTATGATTGTGATTGTATGATTGTGATTTTATGATTGTGATTGTATGATAGTGATTGTATGATTGTGATTGTATGATTGTGATTGTATGATTGTGATTGTATGATTGTGACTGTATGATTGTGATTGTATGATTGTGATTGTATGATTGTGATTGTATGATTGTAATTGTATGACTGTGATTGTGTGATTGTGATTGTATGACTGTGATTGTATGATTGTGATTGTATGATTGTGATTGTACGATTGTGGTTGTATAATTAAGGTTGTATGATTGTTGTTGTATGATTGTGATTGTATGATTGTGATTGTATGATTGTGATTGTATGATAGTGATTGTATGATTGTGATTGTATGATTGTGATTCTTTTATTGCGATTGTATGATTGTGATTGTATGATTGTGATTCTATGATTGTGATTGTATGATTGTGATTGTATGATTGTGATTGTATGATTGTGATTGTATGATTGTGATTGTATGATTGTGATTGTATGATTGTGATTGCATGATTGTGACTGTATGATTGTGATTGTATGACTGTGATTGTATGATTGTGATTGTATGATTGTGACTGTATGATTGTGATTGCATGATTGTGACTGTATGATTGTGATTGTATGATTGTGATTGTATGATTGTGATCGTATGATTGTGGTTGTATAATTAAGGTTGTATGATTGTGATTGTATGATTGTGATTGTATGATTGTGATTGTATGATTGTGATTGTATGATTGTGATTGTATGATTGTGATCGTATGATTGTGATTCTTTGATTGCGATTGTATGATTGTGATTGTATGATTGTGATTGTATGATTGTGATTGTATGATTGTGATTGTATGATTGTGATTGTATGATTGTGATTGTATGATTGTGATTGTATGATTGTGATTGCATGATTGTGATTGTATGATTGTGATTGCATGATTGTGATTGTATGATTGTGATGGTATGATTGTGATTGTATGATTGTGATTGTATGATAGTGATTGTATGATTGTTTCTGTATGATTGTGATTGCATGATTGCGATTGTATGATTATGATTGTATGATTGTGATTGTATGATTGTGATTGTATGATTATGATTGTATGATTGTGATTGTATGATTGTGATTGTGTGATTGTGATTGTATGATTCGAATTGCTTGATTGTGATTGTATGATTGTGATTGTATGATTATGATCGTAAGATTGTGATTGTTTGATTGGGATTGTATGATTGCTATTGTATGATTGTGATTGTATGATTGTGATTGTATGATTGTGATTCTTTTATTGCGATTGTATGATTTTGATTGTATGATTGTGATTGTATGATGGTGATTGTATGATTGTGATTCTTTTATTGCGATTGTATGATTTTGATTGTATGATTGTGATTCTATGATTGTGATTGTATGATTGTGATTGTATGATTGTGATTGTATGATTGTGAGTGTATGATTGTGACTGTATGATTGTGATTGTATGACTGTGATTGTATGATTGTGATTGTATGATTGTGATTGTATGATTGTGATTCTATGATTGTGATTGTTTGACTGTGATTGTACGATTGCTATTGTATGATTGTGATTGTATAATTGTGATTGTATGATTGTGATTGTATGATTGTGATTGTATGATTGTGATTGTATGATTGTGATTGTATGATTGTGATTGTATGATTCTGATTGTATGATTGTGATTGTATGATTGTGATTGCATGATTGTGACTGTATGATTGTGATTGTGTGAATGTGATTGTATGATTGTGATTGTATGATTGTGATTGTATGATTGTGATTGTATGATTGTGATTGTATGATTGTGATTGTATGATTGTGATTGTATGATTGTGATGGTATGATTGTGATCGTATGATTGTGATCGTATGATTGTGATTGTATGATTGTGGTTGTGTGATTGCGATTGTATGATTGTGACTGTATGATTGTGATTGTATGATTGTCCTTGTATGATTGTGATTGTATGATTATGATTGTATGATTGTGATTGTATGATTGTGATTGTGTGATTGTGATTGTATGATTTTGATTGTATGATTGTGATTGTATGATTGTGATTGTATGATTATGATCGTATGATTGTGATTGTAAGATTGTGGTTGTGTGATTGCGATTGTATGAATGTGACTGTATGATTGTGATTGTATGGTTGTCCTTGTATGATTGTGATTGTATGATTGTGATTGTATGATTGTGATTGTATGATTGTGATTGTATGATTGTGATTGTGTGATTGTGATTGTATGATTGTGATTGTATGATTGTGATTGTATGATTGTGATTGTATGATTGTGATTGTATGATTGTGATTGCATGATTGTGATTGTATGATAGTAATTGTATGACTGTGATCGTATGATTGTGATTGTATGATTGTGATTGTATGATAGTGATTGTATGATTGTGATTGTATGATTGTGATTGTATGATTGTGATTGCATGATTGTGATTGTATGATAGTAATTGTATGACTGTGATCGTATGATTGTGATTGTATGATTGTGATTGTATGATAGTGATTGTATGATTGTGATTGTATGATTGTGATTGTGTGATTGTGATTGTATGATTTTGATTTTATGATTGTGATTGTATGATTGTGATTGTATGATTGTGATTGCTTGATTGTGATTGTATGACTGTGATTGTATGATTGTGATTCTATGATTGTGATTGTTTGATTGGGATTGTATGATTGCTATTGTATGATTGTGATTGTATGATTGTGATTGTATGATTGTGATTCTTTTATTGCGATTGTATGATTGTGATTGTATGATTGTGATTGTATGATTGTGATTCTATGATTGTGATTGTATGATTGTGATTGTATGATTGTGATTGTATGATTGTGATTGTATGATTGTGATTGTATGATTGTGATCGTATGATTGTGATTCTTTGATTGCGATTGTATGATTGTGATTGTATGATTGTGATTATATGATTGTGATTGTATGATTGTGATTGTATGATTGTGATTGTATGATTGTGATTGTATGATTGTGATTCTATGATTGTGATTGTATCATTGTGATTGTATGATTCTGATTGTATGATTGTGATTGTATGATTGTGACCTTATGACTGTGATTGTATGATTGTGATTGTATGATTGTGATTGTATGATTGTGATTGTATGATTGTGATTGTATGATTGTGATTGTATGATTGTGATTGTATGATTGTGATTGTATGATTGTGATTGTATGATTGTGATTGTATGATTGTGATTGTATGACTGTGATTGTATGATTGTGATTGTATGATTGTGATTGTATGATTGTGATTGTATGATTGTGATTGTATGATTGTGACTGTATGATTGTGATTGTATGACTGGGATTGTATGATTGTGATTGTATGACTGTGATTGTATGATTGTGATTGCATGATTGTGATTTTATGATTGTGATTGTATGTTTGTGATTGTATGATTGTGATTGTTTGATTGTGATTGTATGATTGTGATTGTATGATTGTGATTCTATGATTGTGATTGTTTGATTGTGATTGTATGATTGCTATTGTATGATTGTGATTGTATGATTGTGATTGCATGATTGTGACTGTATGATTGTGATTGCATGATTGTGACTGTATGATTGTGATTGTATGATTGTGATTGTATGATTGTGATCGTATGATTGTGGTTGTATAATTGAGGTTGTATGATTGTTTCTGTATGATTGTGATTGTATGATTGCGATTGTATGATTGTGATTGTATGATTGTGATTGTATGATTGTGATCGTATGATTGTGATTCTTTGATTGCGATTGTATGATTGTGATTGTATGATTGTGATTGTATGATTGTGATTGTATGATTGTGATTGTATGATTGTGATTGTGTGATTGTGATTGTATGATTGTGATTGCATGATTGTGATTGTATGATTGTGATGGTATGATTGTGATTGTATGATTGTGATTGTATGATAGTGATTGTATGATTGTTTCTGTATGATTGTGATTGCCTGATTGCGATTGTATGATTATGATTGTATGATTGTGATTGTGTGATTGTGATTGTATGATTGTGACTGTATGATTGTGACTGTATGATTGTGATTGTATGATTGTGATTGTATGATTGTAATTGTATGATTGTGATTGTATGATTGTGATTGCATGATTGCGATTGTATGATAGTAATTGTATGATTGTGATTGTGTGATTGCGATTGTATGACTGTGACTGTATGATTGTGATTGTATGATTGTCATTGTATGATTGTGATTGTATGATTATGATTGTATGATTGTGATTGTATGATTGTGATTGTGTGATTGTGATTGTATGATTGGAATTGCTTGATTGTGATTGTATGATTGTGATTGTATGATTATGATCGTAAGATTGTGATTGTTTGATTGGGATTGTATGATTGCTATTGTATGATTGTGATTGTATGATTGTGATTGTATGATTGTGATTCTTTTATTGCGATTGTATGATTTTGATTGTATGATTGTGATTGTATGATGGTGATTGTATGATTGTGATTCTTTTATTGCGATTGTATGATTTTGATTGTATGATTGTGATTGTATGATTGTGATCGTATGATTGTTATTGTATGATTGTGATTTTATGATTGTGATTGTATGATTGTGATTGTATGATTGTGATTGTTTGATTGTGATTGTATGATTGTGATTGTATGATTGTGATTCTATGATTGTGATTGTTTGATTGTGATTGTATGATTGCTATTGTTTGATTGTGATTGTATGATTGTGATTGCATGATTGTGACTATATGATTGCGATTGTATGATTGTGATTGTATGATTGTGATTGTATGATTGTGATTGTATGATTGTGATTGTATGATTGTGATTGTATGATTGTGATTGTATGATTGTGATTGTATGATTGTGATTGTATGATTGTGATTGTATGATTGTGATTGTATGATTGTGATTGTATGATTGTGATTGTATGATTGTGATTATATGATTGTGATTGTATGATTGTGATTGTATGATTGTGATTGCATGATTGTGACTGTATGATTGTGATTGTATGATTGTGATTGTATGATTGTGATCGTATGATTGTGGCTGTATAATTAAGGTTGTATGATTGTTTCTGTATGATTGTGATTGTATGATTGCGATTGTATGATTGTGATTGTATGATTGTGATTGTGTGATTGTGATCGTATGATTGTGATTCTTTGATTGCGATTGTATGATTGTGATTGTATGATTGTGATTGTATGATTGTGATTGTATGATTGTGATTGTATGATTGTGATTGTATGATTGTGATTGTGTGATTGTGATTGCATGATTGTGATTGTATGATTGTGATGGTATGATTGTGATTGTATGATTGTGATTGTATGATAGTGATTGTATGATTGTTTCTGTATGATTGTGATTGCATGATTGCGATTGTATGATTATGATTGTATGATTGTGATTGTATGATTGTGATTGTGTGATTGTGATTGTGTGATTGTGATTGTGAGATTGTGACTGTATGATCGTGATTGTATGATCGTGATTGTGAGATTGTGATTGTATGATTGCGATTGAATGATTGTGATTGTATGATAGTAATTGTGTGATTGTGATTGTATGATTATGATCGTATGATTGTGATTGTAAGATTGTGGTTGTGTGATTGCGATTGTATGAATGTGACTGTATGATTGTGATTGTATGATTGTGATTGTATGACTGTGATTGTGTGATTGTGATTGTATGACTGTGATTGTATGATTGTGATTGTATGATTGTGATTGTATGATTGTGATTGTATGATTGTGATTGTATGACTGTGATTGTATGATTGTGATTGTATGATTTTGATTGTATGATTGTGATTGTATGGTTGTGATTGTATGATTGTGATTGTTTGATTGTGATTTTGTGATTATGATTGTATGATTGTGATTGTATGATTGTAATTGTGTGACTGTGATGGTATGATTGTGATTGTATGATCGTGATTGTATGATCGTGATTGTATGATCGTGATTGTATGATTATGATTGTATGATTGTGATTGTATGATTGTAATTGTATGACTGTGATTGTATGATTGTGATTGTATGATCGCGATTGTATGACTGTGAATGTATGATTGTGATTGTATGATTGTGATTGTATGATTGTGATTGTACGATTGTGGTTGTATAATTAAGGTTGTATGATTGTTTTTGTATGATTGTGATTGTATGATTGTGATTGTATGATTGTGATTGTATGATAGTGATTGTATGATTGTGATTGTATGATTGTGATTCTTTTATTGCGATTGTATGATTGGGATTGTATGATTGTGATTCTATGATTGTGATTGTATGATTGTGATTGTATGATTGTGATTGTATGATTGTGATTGTATGATTGTGACTGTATGATTGTGATTGTATGACTGTGATTGTATGATTGTGATTGTATGATTGTGATTGTATGATTGTGATTCTATGATTGTGATTGTTTGACTGTGATTGTATGATTGCTATTGTATGATTGTGATTGTATAATTGTGATTGTATGATTGTGATTGTATGATTGTGATTGTATGATTGTGATTGTATGATTGTGATTGTATGATTGTGATTGTATGATTCTGATTGTATGATTGTGATTGTATGATTGTGATTGCATGATTGTGACTGTATGATTGTGATTGTGTGAATGTGATTGTATGATTGTGATTGTATGATTGTGATTGTATGATTGTGATTGTATGATTGTGATTGCATGATTGTGATTGTATGATTGTGATGGTATGATTGTGATCGTATGATTGTGATCGTATGATTGTAATTGTAAGATTGTGGTTGTGTGATTGCGATTGTATGATTGTGACTGTATGATTGTGATTGTATGATTGTCCTTGTATGATTGTGATTGTATGATTATGATTGTATGATTGTGATTGTATGATTGTGATTGTGTGATTGTGATTGTATGATTTTGATTGTATGATTGTGATTGTATGATTGTGATTGTATGATTATGATCGTATGATTGTGATGGTAAGATTGTGGTTGTATGATTGTGATTGTATGATTGTGATGGTATGATTGTGATTGTATGATTGTGATTGTATGATTGTGATTGTATGATTGTGATTGTATGATTGTGATTGTATGATTGTGATTGTATGACTGTGATTGTATGATTGTGATTGTATGATTGTGATTGTATGGTTGTGATTGTATGATTGTGATTGTATGATTGTGATTTTGTGATTATGATTGTATGATTGTGATTGTATGATTGTAATTGTATGACTGTGATGGTATGATTGTGATCGTATGATTGTGATCGTATGATTGTGGCCGTATGATTGTGATTGTATGATTGTGGTTGTGTGATTGCGATTGTATGATTGTGACTGTATGATTGTGATTGTATGATTGTCCTTGTATGATTGTGATTGTATGATTATGATTGTATGATTGTGATTGTATGATTGTGATGGTATGATTGTGACTGCATGATTGTGATTGTATGATTGTGATCGTATGATTGTGATCGTATGATTGTGGTTGTATAATTAAGGTTGTATGATTGTTTCTGTATGATTGTGATTGTATGATTGCGATTGTATGATTGTGATTGTATGATTGTGATTGTATGATTGTGATCGTATGATTGTGATTCTTTGATTGCGATTGTATGATTGCGATTGTATGATTGTGATTGTATGATTGTGATTGTATGATTGTGATTGTATGATTGTGATTGTATGATTGTGATTGTATGATTGTGATTGTATGATTGTGATTGTATGATTGTGATTGTATGATTGTGATGGTATGATTGTGATTGTATGATTGTGATTGTATGATTGTGATTGTATGATTGTGATTGTATGATTGTGATTGTATGATTGTGATTGCATGATTGTGACTGTATGATTGTGATTGTATGATTGTGATTGTATGATTGTGATTGTATGATTGTGATTGTATGATTGTGATTGTATGATTGTGATTGTATGATAGTGATTGTATGATTGTTTCTGTATGTTTGTGATTTTATGATTGCGATTGTATGATTGTGATTGTATGATTGTGATTGTATGATCGTTATTGTATGATCGTGATTGTGAGATTGTGATTGTATGATTGTGATTGTATGATTGTGATTGTATGATTGTGATTGTATGATTGTGATTGTATGATTGTGATTGTATGATTGTGATTGTATGATTGTGATTGTATGATTGTGATTGTATGATTGTGATTGTATGATTGTGATTGTATGATTGGAATTGCTTGATTGTGATTGTATGATTGTGATTGTATGATTATGATCGTAAGATTGTGATTGTTTGATTGGGATTGTATGATTGCTATTGTATGATTGTGATTGTATGATTGTGATTGTATGATTGTGATTGTATGATTGTGATTGTATGATTGTGACTCTTTTATTGCGATTGTATGATTGTGATTGTATGATTGTGATTGTATGATGGTGATTGTATGATTGTGATTGTATGATTCTGGCTGTTTGATTGTGATTATATGATTGTGATTGTATGATTGTGATCGTATGATTGTTATTGTATGATTGTGATTTTATGATTGTGATTGTATGATTGTGATTGTATGATTGTGATTGTTTGATTGTGATTGTATGATTGTGATTGTATGATTGTGATTCTATGATTGTGATTGTTTGATTGTGATTGTATGATTGCTATTGTTTGATTGTGATTGTATGATTGTGATTGCATGATTGTGACTATATGATTGCGATTGTATGATTGTGATTGTATGATTGTGATTGTATGATTGTGATTGTATGATTGTGATTGTATGATTGTGATTGTATGATTGTGATTGTATGATTGTGATTGTATGATTGTGATTGTATGATTGTGATTGTATGATTGTGATTGTATGATTGTGATGGTATGATTGTGATTGTATGATTGTGATTGTATGATTGTGATTGCATGATTGTGATTGTATGATTGTGATTGTATGATTGTGATTGCATGATTGTGACTGTATGATTGTGATTGTATGATTGTGATTGTATGATTGTGATTGTATGATTGTGATTGTATGATTGTGATTGTATGATTGTGATTGTATGATAGTGATTGTATGATTGTTTCTGTATGTTTGTGATTTTATGATTGCGATTGTATGATTGTGATTGTATGATTGTGATTGTATGATCGTTATTGTATGATCGTGATTGTGAGATTGTGATTGTATGATTGTGATTGTATGATTGTGATTGTATGATTGTGATTGTATGATTGTGATTGTATGATTGTGATTGTATGATTGTGATTGTATGATTGTGATTGTATGATTGTGATTGTATGATTGTGATTGTATGATTGTGATTGTATGATTGTGATTGTATGATTGTGATTGTATGATTGGAATTGCTTGATTGTGATTGTATGATTGTGATTGTATGATTATGATCGTAAGATTGTGATTGTTTGATTGGGATTGTATGATTGCTATTGTATGATTGTGATTGTATGATTGTGATTGTATGATTGTGATTGTATGATTGTGATTCTTTTATTGCGATTGTATGATTGTGATTGTATGATTGTGATTGTATGATGGTGATTGTATGATTGTGATTGTATGATTCTGGCTGTTTGATTGTGATTATATGATTGTGATTGTATGATTGTGATCGTATGATTGTTATTGTATGATTGTGATTTTATGATTGTGATTGTATGATTGTGATTGTATGATTGTGATTGTTTGATTGTGATTGTATGATTGTGATTGTATGATTGTGATTCTATGATTGTGATTGTTTGATTGTGATTGTATGATTGCTATTGTTTGATTGTGATTGTATGATTGTGATTGCATGATTGTGACTATATGATTGCGATTGTATGATTGTGATTGTATGATTGTGATTGTATGATTGTGATTGTATGATTGTGATTGTATGATTGTGATTGTATGATTGTGATTGTATGATTGTGATTGTATGATTGTGATTGTATGATTGTGATTGCATGATTGTGACTGTATGATTGTGATTGTATGATTGTGATTGTATGATTGTGATCGTATGATTGTGGCTGTATAATTAAGGTTGTATGATTGTTTCTGTATGATTGTGATTGTATGATTGCGATTGTATGATTGTGATTGTATGATTGTGATTGTGTGATTGTGATCGTATGATTGTGATTCTTTGATTGCGATTGTATGATTGTGATTGTATGATTGTGATTGTATGATTGTGATTGTATGATTGTGATTGTATGATTGTGATTGTATGATTGTGATTGTATGATTGTGATTGTATGATTGTGATTGTATGATTGTGATTGTATGATTGTGATTGTATGATTGTGATTGTATGATTGTGATTGTATGATTGTGATTGTATGATTGTGATTGTATGATTGTGATTGCATGATTGTGACTGTATGATTGTGATTGTATGATTGTGATTGTATGATTGTGATCGTATGATTGTGGCTGTATAATTAAGGTTGTATGATTGTTTCTGTATGATTGTGATTGTATGATTGTGATTGTATGATTGTGATTGTATGATTGTGATTGTGTGATTGTGATTGTATGATTGTGATTGCATGATTGTGATTGTATGATTGTGATGGTATGATTGTGATTGTATGATTGTGATAGTATGATAGTGATTGTATGATTGTTTCTGTATGATTGTGATTGCATGATTGCGATTGTATGATTATGATTGTATGATTGTGATTGTATGATTGTGATTGTGTGATTGTGATTGTGTGATTGTGATTGTGAGATTGTGATTGTATGATCGTGATTGTATGATCGTGATTGTGAGATTGTGATTGTATGATTGCGATTGAATGATTGTGATTGTATGATAGTAATTGTATGATTGTGATTGTATGATTATGATCGTATGATTGTGATTGTAAGATTGTGGTTGTGTGATTGCGATTGTATGAATGTGACTGTATGATTGTGATTGTATGATTGTCCTTGTATGATTGTGATTGTATGATTGTGATTGTATGATTGTGATTGTATGATTGTGATTGTGTGATTGTGATTGTATGATTGTGATTGCATGATTGTGATTGTATGATAGTAATTGTATGATTGTGATCGTATGATTGTGATTGTATGATTGTGATTGTATGATAGTGATTGTATGATTGCGATTGTATGATTGTGATTGTGTGATTGTGATTGTATGATTGTGATTGTATGATTGTGATTGTGTGATTGTGATTGTATGATTTTGATTTTATGATTGTGATTGTATGATTGTGATTGTATGATTGTGATTGCTTGATTTTGATTGTATGATTGTGATTGTATGATTGTGATTCTATGATTGTGATTGTATGATTGTGATTGTATGATTGTGATTGTATGATTGTGATTGTATGATTGTGATTGTATGATTGTGATTGTTTGATTGTGATTGTATGATTGTGATTGTATGATTGTGATCGTATGATTGTGGTTGTATAATTAAGGTTGTATGATTGTTTCTGTATGATTGTGATTGTATGATTGCGATTGTATGATTGTGATTGTATGATTGTGATTGTATGATTGTGATCGTATGATTGTGATACTTTGATTGCGATTGTATGATTGTGATTGCATGATTGTGACTGTACGATTGCGATTGTATGATTGTGATTGTATGATTGTGATTGTATGATTGTGATTGTATGATTGTTTCTGTATGATTGTGATTGTATGATTGCGATTGTATGATTGTGATTGTATGATAGTAATTGTATGATTGTGATCGTATGATTGTGATTGTATGATTGTGATTGTATGATAGTGATTGTATGATTGCGATTGTATGATTGTGATTGTGTGATTGTGATTGTATGATTGTGATTGTATGATTGTGATTGTGTGATTGTGATTGTATGATTTTGATTTTATGATTGTGATTGTATGATTGTGATTGTATGATTGTGATTGCTTGATTTTGATTGTATGATTGTGATTGTATGATTGTGATTCTATGATTGTGATTGTATGATTGTGATTGTATGATTGTGATTGTATGATTGTGATTGTATGATTGTGATTGTATGATTGTGATTGTTTGATTGTGATTGTATGATTGTGATTGTATGATTGTGATCGTATGATTGTGGTTGTATAATTAAGGTTGTATGATTGTTTCTGTATGATTGTGATTGTATGATTGCGATTGTATGATTGTGATTGTATGATTGTGATTGTATGATTGTGATCGTATGATTGTGATACTTTGATTGCGATTGTATGATTGTGATTGCATGATTGTGACTGTACGATTGCGATTGTATGATTGTGATTGTATGATTGTGATTGTATGATTGTGATTGTATGATTGTTTCTGTATGATTGTGATTGTATGATTGCGATTGTATGATTGTGATTGTATGATTGTGATTGTATGATCGTTATTGTATGATCGTGATTGTGAGATTGTGATTGTATGATTGTGATTGTATGATTGTGATTGTATGATTGTGATTGCATGATTGTGATTGTATGATAGTAATTGTATGATTGTGATCGTATGATTGTGATTGTATGATTGTGATTGTATGATAGTGATTGTATGATTGTGATTGTATGATTGTGATTGTGTGATTGTGATTGTATGATTGTGATTGTATGATTGGGATTGTATGATTGCTATTGTATGATTGTGATTGTATGATTGTGATTGTATGATTGTGATTCTTTTATTGCGATTGTATGATTGTGATTGTATGATTGTGATTGTATGATTGTGATTGTATGATTGTGATTCTATGATTGTGATTGTATGATTGTGATTGTATGATTGTGATCGTATGATTGTGATTCTTTGATTGCGATTGTATGATTGTGATTGTATGATTGTGATTGTATGATTGTGATTGTATGATTGTGATTGTATGATTGTGATTGTATGATTGTGATTGTATGATTGTGATTGTATGATTGTGATTGTATGATTGTGATTGTATGATTGTGATTGTATGATTGTGATTGTATGATTGTGATTGTATGATTGTGATTGTATGATTGTGATTGTATGATTGTGATTGTATGACTGTGATTGTATGATTGTGATTGTATGATTGTGATTGTATGATTGTGATTGTATGATTGTGATTGTATGGTTGTGATTGTATGATTGTGATTGTATGATTGTGATTTTGTGATTATGATTGTATGATTGTGATTGTATGATTGTAATTGTATGACTGTGATGGTATGATTGTGATCGTATGATTGTGATCGTATGATTGTGGCCGTATGATTGTGATTGTATGATTGTGGTTGTGTGATTGCGATTGTATGATTGTGACTGTATGATTGTGATTGTATGATTGTCCTTGTATGATTGTGATTGTATGATTATGATTGTATGATTGTGATTGTATGATTGTGATGGTATGATTGTGACTGCATGATTGTGATTGTATGATTGTGATCGTATGATTGTGATCGTATGATTGTGGTTGTATAATTAAGGTTGTATGATTGTTTCTGTATGATTGTGATTGTATGATTGCGATTGTATGATTGTGATTGTATGATTGTGATTGTATGATTGTGATCGTATGATTGTGATTCTTTGATTGCGATTGTATGATTGTGATTGTATGATTGTGATTGTATGATTGTGATTGTATGATTGTGATTGTATGATTGTGATTGTATGATTGTGATTGTATGATTGTGATTGTATGATTGTGATTGTATGATTGCGATTGTATGATTGCGATTGTATGATTGTGATTGTATGATTGTGATCGTATGATTGTAATTCTTTGATTGCGATTGTATGATTGTGATTGTATGATTGTGATTGTATGATTGTGATTGTATGATTGTGATTGTATGATTGTGATTGTATGATTGTGATTGTAAGATTGTGGTTGTGTGATTGCGATTGTATGATTGTGACTGTATGATTGTGATTGTATGATTGTCCGTGTATGATTGTGATTGTATGATAATGATTGTACGATTGTGATTGTATGATTGTGATTGTATGATTGTCACTGTATGATTGTGATTGTATGATTGTGATTGGTTGATTGTGATCGTATGATTGTGGTTGTATAATTAAGGTTGTATGACTGTTTCTGTATGATTGTGATTGTATGATTGCGATTGTATGATTGTGATTGTGTGATTGTGATTGTACGATTGCGATGGTATGATTGTGATTCTTTGATTGCGATTGTATGATGGTGATTGTATGATTGTGATTGTATGATTGTGATTGTATGATTGTGATTGTATGATTGTGATTGTATGATTGCGATTGTATGATTGTGATTGTATGATTGTGATTGTATGATTGTGATCGTATGATTGTGATTCTTTGATTGCGATTGTATGATTGTGATTGTATGATTGTGATTGTATGATTGTGATTGTATGATTGTGATTGTATGATTGTGATCGTATGATTGTGATTGTATGATTGTGATTGTGTGATAGTGATTGTATGATTGTGATTGTATGATTGTGATTGTGTGAATGTGATTGTATGATTTTGATTTTATGATTGTGATTGTATGATTGTGATTGTATGATTGTGATTGCTTGATTGTGATTGTATGATTGTGATTGTATGATTGTGATTCTATGATTGTGATTGTTTGATTGTGATTTTTTGATTATGATTGTTTGATTGTGATTGTATGATTGCTATTGTATGATTGTGATTGTATGATTGTGATTGTATGATTGTGATTCTTTTATTGCGATTGTATGATTGTGATTGTATGATTGTGATTGTATGATTGTGATTGTATGATTGTGATTGTATGATTGTGATTGTATGATTGTGATTGTATGATTGTGATTGTATGATAGTGATTGTATGATTGTGATTGTATGATTGTGATTGTGTGATTGTGATTGTATGATTGTGATTGTATGATTGCGATTGTATGATTGTGATTGTTTGATTGTGATTGTATGATTGTGATTGTATGATTGTGATTGCTTGATTTTGATTGTATGATTGTGATTGTATGATTGTGATTCTATGATTGTGATTGTATGATTGTGATTGTATGATTGTGATTGTATGATTGTGATTGTATGATTGTGATTGTTTGATTGTGATTGTATGATTGCTATTGCATGATTGTGATTGTATGATTGTGACTGTACGATTGTGATTGTATGACTGTGATTGTATGATTGTGATTGTATGACTGTGATTGTATGATTGTGATTGTATGATTGTGATTGTATGATTGTGATTGTATGATTGTGATCGTATGATTGTGATTGTAAGATTGTGGTTGTGTGATTGCGATTGTATGATTGTGACTGCATGATTGTGATTGTATGATTGTCCTTGTATGATTGTGATTGTATGATTATGATTGTATGATTGTGATTGTATGATTGTGATTGTATGATTGTGATTGTATGACTGTGATTGTATGATTGTGATCGTATGATTGTTATTGTATGATTGTGATTTTATGATTGTGATTGTATGATTGTGATTGTATGATTGTGATTCTTTTATTGCGATTGTATGATTGTGATTGTATGATTGTGATTGTATGATTGTGATTGTATGATTGTGATTGTATGATTGTGATTGTATGATTGTGATTCTATGATTGTGAGTGTATGATTGTGATGGTACGACTGTGATTGTATGATTGTGATTTTATGACTGTGATTGTATGATTGTGATTGTATGATTGTGATTGTATGATTGTGATTGTATGATTGTGATTGTATGATTGTGATTCTATGATTGTGAGTGTATGATTGTGATGGTACGACTGTGATTGTATGATTGTGATTTTATGACTGTGATTGTATGATTGTGATTGTATGATTGTGATTGTATAATTGTGATTGTATGATTGTGATGGTATGATTGTGATCGTATGATTGTGATCGTATGATTGTGATTGTAAGATTGTGGTTGTGTGATTGCGATTGTATGATTGTGACTGCATGATTGTGATTGTATGATTGTCCTTGTATGATTGTGATTGTATGATTATGATTGTATGATTGTGATTGTATGATTGTGATTGTATGATTGTGATTTTGTGATTATGATTGTATGATTGTGATTGTATGATTGTAATTGTATGACTGTGATGATATTATTGTGATTGTATGATCGTGATTGTATGATCGTGATTGTATGATTGTGATTGTATGATTGTGATTGTGAGATTGTGATTGTATGATTCTGACTGTTTGATTGTGATTGTATGATTGTGATTGTATGATTGTGATTGTATGATTGTGATTGTATGATTGTGATTGTATGATTGTGATTGTATTATTGCTATTGTATGATTGTGATTGTATGATTGTGATTGTATGATTGTCATTCTTTTATTGCGATTGTATGATTGTGATTGTATGATTGTGATTGTATGATTGTGATTGTATGATAGTGATTGTATGATTGTGATTGTATGATTGTGATTGTGTGATTGTGATTGTATGATTGTGATTGTATGATTGCGATTGTATGATTGTGATTGTTTGATTGTGATTGTATGATTGTGATTGTATGATTGTGATTGCTTGATTTTGATTGTATGATTGTGATTGTATGATTGTGATTCTATGATTGTGATTGTATGATTGTGATTGTATGATTGTGATTGTATGATTGTGATTGTATGATTGTGATTGTATGATTGTGATTGTTTGATTGTGATTGTATGATTGCTATTGCATGATTGTGATTGTATGATTGTGACTGTACGATTGTGATTGTATGACTGTGATTGTATGATTGTGATTGTATGACTGTGATTGTATGATTGTGATTGTATGATTGTGATTGTATGATTGTGATTGTATGATTGTGATCGTATGATTGTGATTGTAAGATTGTGGTTGTGTGATTGCGATTGTATGATTGTGACTGCATGATTGTGATTGTATGATTGTCCTTGTATGATTGTGATTGTATGATTATGATTGTATGATTGTGATTGTATGATTGTGATTGTATGATTGTGATTGTATGACTGTGATTGTATGATTGTGATCGTATGATTGTTATTGTATGATTGTGATTTTATGATTGTGATTGTATGATTGTGATTGTATGATTGTGATTGTATGATTGTGATTGTTTGATTGTGATTGTATGATTGTGATTGTATGATTGTGATTCTATGATTGTGATTGTTTGATTGTGATTGTATGATTGCTATTGCATGATTGTGATTGTATGATTGTGATTGTATGATTGTGATTCTTTTATTGCGATTGTATGATTGTGATTGTATGATTGTGATTGTATGATTGTGATTGTATGATTGTGATTGTATGATTGTGATTGTATGATTGTGATTGTATGATTGTGATTGTATGATTGTGATTGTATGATTGTGAATGTATGATTGTGATTGTATGATTGTGATTGTATGATTGTGATTGTATGATTGTGATTGTATGATTGTGATTGTATGATTGTGATTGTATGATTGTGATTGTATGATTGTGATTGTATGATTGTGATTGTATGATAGTGATTGTATGATTGTTATTGCATGATTGGCATTGTATGATTATGATTGTGTGATTGTGATTGTATGATTGTGATTGTATGATTGTGATTGTATGATTGTGATTGTATGATTGTGATTATATGATTGTGATTGTATGATTGTGATTGTATGATTGTGATTGTATGATAGTGATTGTATGATTGTGCTTGTATGATTGTGGTTGTATAATCAAGGTTGTATGATTGTTTTTGTATGATTGTGATTGTGAGACTGTGATTGTATGATTCTGACTGTTTGATTGTGATTGTATGATTGTGATTGTATGATTGTGATCGTATGATTGTTATTGTATGATTGTGATTTTATGATTGCGATTGTATGATTGTGATTGTATGATTGTGATTGTTTGATTGTGATTGTATGATTGTGATTGTATGATTGTGATTGTATAATTGTGATCGTATGATTGTGATTGTATGATTGCGATTGTATGATTGTGATTGTATGATTGTGATTGTATGATTGTGATTGTATGATTGTGATTGTATGATTGTGATTGTATGATTGCGATCGTATGATTGTGATTCTTTGATTGCGATTCTATGATTGTGATTGTATGATTGTGATTGTATGATTGTGATTGTATGATTGTGATTGTATGATTGTGATTGTATGATTGTGATTGTATGATTGTGATTGTATGATTGTGATTGTATGATTGTGATTGTATGATTGTGATTGTATGATTGTGATTGTATGATTGTGATTGTATGATTGTGATTGTATGATAGAGATCGTATGATTGTGATTGTGTGGTAGTAATTGTATGATTGTGGATGTATGATTGTGATTGTATGATTGTGATTGTATGACTGTGATTGTATGATTGTGATTGTATGATTGTGATTGTATGATTGTGATTTTGTGATTGTGATTGTATGAATGTGATTGTAAGATTGTGATTGTATGATTGTGATTGTATGATTGTGATAGTATTATTGTGTTTGTATGATTGTGATTGTATGATTGTGATTGTATGATTGTGATTGTATGATTGTGCTTGTATGATTGTGGTTGTATAATTAAGGTTGTATGATTGTTTTTGTATGATTGTGATTGTATGATTGTGATTGTATGATTGTGATTGTATGATTGTGATTGTATGATTGTTTCTGTATGATTGTGATTGTATGATTGCGATTGTATGATTGTGATTGTATGATTGTGATTGTATGATTGCGATCGTATGATTGTGATTCTTTGATTGCGATTGTATGATTGTGATTGTATGATTGTGATTGTATGATTGTGATTGTATGATTGTGATTGTATGATTGTGATTGTATGATTGTGATTGTATGATTGTGATTGTATGATTGTGATTGTATGATTGCGATTGTATGATTGTGATTGCATGATTGTGACTGTATGATTGTGATTGTATGATTGTGATTGTATGATTGTGATCGTATGATTGTGGTTGTATAATTAAGGTTGTAAGACTGTTTCTGTATGATTGTGATTGTATGATTGCGATTGTATGATTGTGATTGTGTGATTGTGATTGTATGATTGCGATCGTATGATTGTGATTCTTTGATTGCGATTGTATGATTGTGATTGTATGATTGTGATTGTATGATTGTGATTGTATGATTGTGATTGTATGATTGTGATTGTATGATTGTGATTGTATGATTGTGATTGTATGATTGTGATTGTATGATAGTGATTGTATGATTGTGATTGTATGATTGTGATTGTGTGATTGTGATTGTATGATTTTGATTTTATGATTGTGATTGTATGACTGTGATTGTATGATTGTGATTGCTTGATTGTGATTGTATGATTGTGATTGTATGATTGTGATTCTATGTTTGTGATTGTTTGATTGTGATTTTTTGATTATGATTGTTTGATTGTGATTGTATGATTGTGATTCTATGATTGTGATTGTATGATTGTGATTGTATGATTGTGATTCTTTTATTGCGATTGTATGATTGTGATTGTATGATTGTGATTGTATGATTGTGATTGTATGATTGTGATTGTTTGATTGTGATTGTATGATTGCTATTGCATGATTGTGATTGTATGATTGTGACTGTACGATTGTGATTGTATGACTGTGATTGTATGATTGTGATTGTATGACTGTGATTGTATGACTGTGATTGTATGATTGTGATTGTATGATTGTGATTGTATGATTGTGATCGTATGATTGTGATTGTAAGATTGTGGTTGTGTGATTGCGATGGTATGATTGTGACTGCATGATTGTGATTGTATGATTGTCCTTGTATGATTGTGATTGTATGATTATGATTGTATGATTGTGATTGTATGATTGTGATTGTATGATTGTGATTGTATGACTGTGATTGTATGATTGTGATCGTATGATTGTTATTGTATGATTATGATTGTATGATTGTGATTGTTTGATTGTGATTGTATGATTGCTATTGCATGATTGTGATTGTATGATTGTGATTGTATGATTGTGATTCTTTTATTGCGATTGTATGATTGTGATTGTATGATTGTGATTGTATGATTGTGATTCTATGATTGTGAGTGTATGATTGTGATGGTACGACTGTGATTGTATGATTGTGATTTTATGACTGTGATTGTATGATTGTGATTGTATGATTGTGATTGTATGATTGTGATTGTATGATTGTGATGGTATCATTGTGATCGTATGATTGTGATCGTATGATTGTGATTTTAAGATTGTGGTTGTGTGATTGCGATTGTATGATTGTGACTGCATGATTGTGATTGTATGATTGTCCTTGTATGATTGTGATTGTATGATTATGATTGTATGATTGTGATTGTATGATTGTGATTGTATGATTGTGATTGTATGATTGTGATTGTATGATTGTGATTTTGTGATTATGATTGTATGATTGTGATTGTATGATTGTAATTGTATGACTGTGATGGTATTATTGTGATTGTATGATCGTGATTGTATGATCGTGATTGTATGATTGTGATTGTATGATTGTGGTTGTGAGATTGTGATTGTATGATTCTGACTGTTTGATTGTGATTGTATGATTGTGATTGTATGATTGTGATTGTATGATTGTGATTGTATGATTGTGATTGTATGATTGTGATTGTATGATTGTGATTCTATGATTGTGATTGTATGATTGTGATTGTATGATTGTGATTGTATGATTGTGATTGTATGATTGTGACTGTATGATTGTGATTGTATGATTGTGATTGTATGATTGTGATTGTATGATTGTAATTGTATGACTGTGATTGTATGACTGTGATTGTATGATTGTGATTGTATGATTGTGATTGTATGATTGTGATTGTATGATTGTGATTGTATGATTGTGATTGTATGACTGTGATTGTATGATTGTGATTGTATGATTGTGATTGTATGATTGTGATTGTATGGTTGCGATTGTATGATTGTGATTTTGTGATTATGATTGTATGATTGTGATTGTATGATTGTAATTGTATGACTGTGATGGTATTATTGTGATTGTATGATCGTGATTGTATGATCGTGATTGTATGATTGTGATTGTATGATTGTGATTGTGAGATTGTGATTGTATGATTCTGACTGTTTGATTGTGATTGTATGATTGTGATTGTATGATTGTAATCGTATGATTGTTATTGTATGATTGTCATTTTATGATTGCGATTGTATGATTGTGATTGTATGATTGTGATTGTTTGATTGTGATTGTATGATTGTGATTGTATGATTGTGATTCTATGATTGTGATTGTTTGACTGTGATTGTATGATTGCTATTGTATGATTGTGATTGTATGATTGTGATTGTATGATTGTGATCGTATGATTGTGATCGTATGATTGTGATTGTATAATTGTGATTGTATGATTGTGATTGTATGATTGCGATTGTATGATTGTGATTTTATGATTGTGATTGTATGATCGTGATTGTATGATCGTGATTGTATGATCGTGATTGTATGATTGTGATTATATGATAGTGATTTTGTGATTATGATTGTATGATTGTGATTGTATGATTGTAATTGTATGACTTTGGTTGTATGATTGTGATTGTATGATCGCGATTGTATGATTGTGATTGTATGATTGTGATTGTATGATTGTGATTGTATGATTGTGATTGTATGATTGTGCTTGTATGATTGTGGTTGTATAATTAAGGTTGTATGATTGTTTTTGTATGATTGTGATTGTATGATTGTGATTGTATGATTGTGATTGTATGATTGTGATTGTATGATTGTGATTGTATGATTGTGATTGTATGATTGTGATTGTATGATTGTGATGGTATGATTGTGATCGTATGATTGTGATCGTATGATTGTGATTGTAAGATTGTGGTTGTGTGATTGCGATTGTATGATTGTGACTGTATGATTGTGATTGTATGATTGTCCTTGTATGATTGTGATTGTATGATAATGATTGTATGATTGTGATTGTATGATTGTGATTGTATGATTGTGATTGTATGATTGTGATCGTATGATAGTGATTCTTTGATTGCGATTGTATGATTGTGATTGTATGATTGTGATTGTATGATTGTGATTGCATGATTGTGATTGTATGATTGTGATTATATGATTGTGATTGTATGATTGTGATTGTATGACTGTGATTGTATGATTGTGATTGTATGATTGTGATTGTATGATTGCGATTGTATGATTGTGATTGTATGATTGTGACTGTATGATTGTGATTGTATGATTGTGATTGTATGATTGTGATCGTATGATTGTGGTTGTATAATTAAGGTTGTATGACTGTTTCTGTATGATTGTGATTGTATGATTGCGATTGTATGATTGTGATTGTGTGATTGTGATTGTATGATTGCGATCGTATGATTGTGACTCTTTGATTGCGATTGTATGATTGTGATTGTATGATTGTGATTGTATGATTGTGATTGTATGATTGTGATTGTATGATTGCGATTGTATGATTGTGATTGTATGATTGTGATTGTATGATTGTGATCGTATGATTGTGATTGTATGATTGTGATTGTATGATTGTGATTGTATGACTGCGATTGTATGATTGTGATGGTATGATTGTGATCGGATGATTGTGATCGTATGATTGTGATTGTAAGATTGTGGTTGTGTGATTGCGATTGTATGATTGTGACTGTATGATTGTGATTGTATGATTGTCCGTGTATGATTGTGATTGTATGATAATGATTGTACGATTGTGATTGTATGATTGTGATTGTATGATTGTCACTGTATGATTGTGATTGTATGATTGTGATTGTATGATTGTGATTGTATGATTGTGATTGTATGATTGTGATTGTATGATTGTGATTGTATGATTGTGATTGTATGATTGCGATTGTATGATTGTGATTGTATGATTGTGACTGTATGATTGTGATTGTATGATTGTGATTGTATGATTGTGATCGTATGATTGTGGTTGTATAATTAAGGTTGTATGACTGTTTCTGTATGATTGTGATTGTATGATTGCGATTGTATGATTGTGATTGTGTGATTGTGATTGTACGATTGCGATGGTATGATTGTGATTCTTTGATTGCGATTGTATGATGGTGATTGTATGATTGTGATTGTATGATTGTGATTGTATGATTGTGATTGTATGATTGTGATTGTATGATTGCGATTGTATGATTGTGATTGTATGATTGTGATTGTATGATTGTGATCGTATGATTGTGATTCTTTGATTGCGATTGTATGATTGTGATTGTATGATTGTGATTGTATGATTGTGATTGTATGATTGTGATTGTATGATTGTGATTGTATGATTGTGATCGTATGATTGTGATTGTATGATTGTGATTGTGTGATAGTGATTGTATGATTGTGATTGTATGATTGTGATTGTGTGAATGTGATTGTATGATTTTGATTTTATGATTGTGATTGTATGATTGTGATTGTATGATTGTGATTGCTTGATTGTGATTGTATGATTGTGATTGTATGATTGTGATTCTATGATTGTGATTGTTTGATTGTGATTTTTTGATTATGATTGTTTGATTGTGATTGTATGATTGCTATTGTATGATTGTGATTGTATGATTGTGATTGTATGATTGTGATTCTTTTATTGCGATTGTATGATTGTGATTGTATGATTGTGATTGTATGATTGTGATTGTATGATTGTGATTGTATGATTGTGATTGTATGATTGTGATTGTATGATTGTGATTGTATGATTGTGATTGTATGATTGTGATTGTATGATAGTGATTGTATGATTGTGATTGTATGATTGTGATTGTGTGATTGTGATTGTATGATTGTGATTGTATGATTGCGATTGTATGATTGTGATTGTTTGATTGTGATTGTATGATTGTGATTGTATGATTGTGATTGCTTGATTTTGATTGTATGATTGTGATTGTATGATTGTGATTCTATGATTGTGATTGTATGATTGTGATTGTATGATTGTGATTGTATGATTGTGATTGTATGATTGTGATTGTTTGATTGTGATTGTATGATTGCTATTGCATGATTGTGATTGTATGATTGTGACTGTATGATTGTGATTGTATGACTGTGATTGTATGATTGTGATCGTATGATTGTTATTGTATGATTGTGATTTTATGATTGTGATTGTATGATTGTGATTGTATGATTGTGATTGTATGCTTGTGATTGTTTGATTGTGATTGTATGATTGTGATTGTATGATTGTGATTCTATGATTGTGATAGTTTGATTGTGATTGTATGATTGCTATTGCATGATTGTGATTGTATGATTGTGATTGTATGATTGTGATTCTTTTATTGCGATTGTATGATTGTGATTGTATGATTGTGATTGTATGATTGTGATTGTATGATTGTGATTGTATGATTGTGATTCTATGATTGTGAGTGTATGATTGTGATGGTACGACTGTGATTGTATGATTGTGATTTTATGACTGTGATTGTATGATTGTGATTGTATGATTGTGATTGTATAATTGTGATTGTATGATTGTGATGGTATGATTGTGATCGTATGATTGTGATCGTATGATTGTGATTGTAAGATTGTGGTTGTGTGATTGCGATTGTATGATTGTGACTGCATGATTGTGATTGTATGATTGTCCTTGTATGATTGTGATTGTATGATTATGATTGTATGATTGTGATTGTATGATTGTGATTGTATGATTGTGATTTTGTGATTATGATTGTATGATTGTGATTGTATGATTGTAATTGTATGACTGTGATGATATTATTGTGATTGTATGATCGTGATTGTATGATCGTGATTGTATGATTGTGATTGTATGATTGTGATTGTGAGATTGTGATTGTATGATTCTGACTGTTTGATTGTGATTGTATGATTGTGATTGTATGACTGTGATTGTATGATTGTGATTGTATGATTGTGATTGTATGATTGTGATTGTATGATTGTGATTGTATTATTGCTATTGTATGATTGTGATTGTATGATTGTGATTGTATGATTGTGATTCTTTTATTGCGATTGTATGATTGTGATTGTATGATTGTGATTGTATGATTGTGATTGTATGATTGTGATTGTATGATTGTGATTGTATGATTGTGATTGTATGATAGTGATTGTATGATTGTGATTGTATGATTGTGATTGTGTGATTGTGATTGTATGATTGTGATTGTATGATTGCGATTGTATGATTGTGATTGTTTGATTGTGATTGTATGATTGTGATTGTATGATTGTGATTGCTTGATTTTGATTGTATGATTGTGATTGTATGATTGTGATTCTATGATTGTGATTGTATGATTGTGATTGTATGATTGTGATTGTATGATTGTGATTGTATGATTGTGATTGTTTGATTGTGATTGTATGATTGCTATTGCATGATTGTGATTGTATGATTGTGACTGTACGATTGTGATTGTATGACTGTGATTGTATGATTGTGATTGTATGACTGTGATTGTATGATTGTGATTGTATGATTGTGATTGTATGATTGTGATTGTATGATTGTGATCGTATGATTGTGATTGTAAGATTGTGGTTGTGTGATTGCGATTGTATGATTGTGACTGCATGATTGTGATTGTATGATTGTCCTTGTATGATTGTGATTGTATGATTATGATTGTATGATTGTGATTGTATGATTGTGATTGTATGATTGTGATTGTATGACTGTGATTGTATGATTGTGATCGTATGATTGTTATTGTATGATTGTGATTTTATGATTGTGATTGTATGATTGTGATTGTATGATTGTGATTGTATGATTGTGATTGTATGATTGTGATTGTTTGATTGTGATTGTATGATTGTGATTGTAATATTGTGATTCTATGATTGTGATTGTTTGATTGTGATTGTATGATTGCTATTGCATGATTGTGATTGTATGATTGTGATTGTATGATTGTGATTGTATGATTGTGATTGTATGATTGTGATTCTATGATTGTGAGTGTATGATTGTGATGGTACGACTGTGATTGTATGATTGTGATTTTATGACTGTGATTGTATGATTGTGATTGTATGATTGTGATTGTATGATTGTGATTGTATGATTGTGACTGTATGATTGTGATTGTGAGATTGTGATTGTATGATTGTGATTGTATGGTTGTGATTGTATGATTGTGACTGTATGATTGTGATTGTATGATTGTGATTGTATGATTGTGATCGTATGATTGTGGTAGTATAATTAAGGTTGTATGATTGTTTCTGTATGATTGGGATTGTATGATTGCGATTGTATGATTGAGATTGTATGATTGTGATTGTATGATTGCGATCGTATGATTGTGATTCTTTGATTGCGATTATATGATTGTGATTGTATGATTGTGATTGTATGATTGTGATTGTATGATTGTGATTGTATGATTGTGATTGTATGATTGTGATTGTATGATTGTGATTGCATGATTGTGATTGTATGATTGTGATGGTATGATTGTGATTGTATGATTGTGATTGTATGATAGTGATTGTATGATTGTTTCTGTATGATTGTGATTGCATGATTGCGATTTTATGATTATGATTGTATGATTGTGATTGTATGATTGTAATTGTGTGATTGTGATTGTGAGATTGTGATTGTATGATCGTGATTGTATGATCGTGATTGTGAGATTGTGATTGTATGATTGCGATTGAATGATTGTGATTGTATGATTGTGATTGTATGATTGTGATTGTATGATTGTGATTGTATGATTGTGATTGTATGATTGTGATTGTATGATTGTGATTGTATGATTGTGATCGTATGATTGTGATTCTTTGATTGTGATTGTATGATTGTCATTGTATGACTGTGATTGTATGATTGTGATTGTATGATCGTGATTGTATGATCGTGATTGTATGATCGTGATTGTATGATTGTGATTATATGATTGTGATTGTATGATTGTGATTGTATGATTGTGATTGTATGATTGTGATTGTATAATTGTGATTGTATGATTGTGATTGTATGATTGTGATTGTATGATTGTGATTGTATGATTGTGATTGTATGATTGTGATTGTATGATTGTGATTGTGTGATTGTGATTGTATGATTGTGATTGTATGATAGAGATCGTATGATTGTGATTGTGTGGTAGTAATTGTATGATTGTGATCGTATGATTGTGATTGTATGATTGTGATTGTATGATTGTGGATGTATGATTGTGATTGTATGATTGTGATTGTATGATTGTGATTGTATGATTGTGATTGTATGATTGTGATTGTATGATTGTGATTTTGTGATTGTGATTGTATGATTGTGATTGTAAGATTGTGATTGTATGATTGTGATTGTATGATTGTGATAGTATTATTGTGATTGTATGATTGTGATTGTATGATCGCGATTGTATGATTGTGATTGTATGATTGTGATTGTATGATTGTGATTGTATGATTGTGGTTGTATAATTAAGGTTGTATGATTGTTTTTGTATGATTGTGATTGTATGATTGTGATTGTATGATTGTGATTGTATGATTGTGCTTGTATGATTGTGGTTGTATAATTAAGGTTGTATGATTGTTTTTGTATGATTGTGATTGTATGATTGTGATTGTATGATTGTGATTGTATGATTGTGATTGTATGATTGTGATTGTATGATTGTGATTGTATGATTGTGATTGTATGATTGTGATTGTATGATTGTGATTGTATGATTGTGATTGTATGATTGTGATTGTATGATTGTGATTGTATGATTGTGATTGTATGATTGTGATTGTATGATTGTGATTGTATGATTGTGATTGTATGATTGTGATTGTATGATTGTGATTGTATGATTGTGATTGTATGATTGTGATGGTATGATTGTGATCGTATGATTGTGATCGTATGATTGTGATTGTAAGATTGTGGTTGTGTGATAGCGATTGTATGATTGTGACTGTATGATTGTGATTGTATGATTGTCCTTGTATGATTGTGATTGTATGATAATGATTGTATGATTGTGATTGTATGATTGTGATTGTATGATTGTGACTGTACGATTGTGATTATATGATGGTGATTGTATGATTGTGATCGTATGATTGTGGTTGAATAATTGAGGTTGTATGATTGTTTCTGTATGATTGTGATTGTATGATTGCGATTGTATGATTGTGATTGTATGATTGTGATTGTATGATTGCGATCGTATGATTGTGATTCTTTGATTGCGATTGTATGATTGTGATTGTATGATTGTGATTGTATGATTGTGATTGTATGATTGCGATTGTATGATTGTGATTGTATGATTGTGATTGTATGATTGTGATCGTATGATTGTGATTCTTTGATTGCGATTGTATGATTGTGATTGTATGATTGTGATTGTATGATTGTGATTGTATGATTGTGATTGTATGATTGTGATTGTATGATTGTGATTGTATGATTGTGATTGTATGATTGTGATTATATGATTGTGATTGTATGATTGTGATTGTATGATTGCGATTGTATGATTGTGATTGTATGATTGTGACTGTATGATTGTGATTGTATGATCGTGATTGTATGATTGTGATCGTATGATTGTGGTTGTATAATTAAGGTTGTATGACTGTTTCTGTATGATTGTGATTGTATGATTGCGATTGTATGATTGTGATTGTGTGATTGTGATTGTATGATTGCGATCGTATGATTGTGATTCTTTGATTGCGATTGTATGATTGTGATTGTATGATTGTGATTGTATGATTGTGATTGTATGATTGCGATTGTATGATTGTGATTGTATGATTGTGATTGTATGATTGTGATCGTATGATTGTGATTCTTTGATTGCGATTGTATGATTGTGATTGTATGATTGTGATTGTATGATTGTGATTGTATGATTGTGATTGTATGATTGTGATTGTATGATTGTGATTGTATGATTGTGATCGTATGATTGTGATTGTATGATTGTGATTGTATGATTGTGATTGTATGATTGTGATTGTATGATTGTGATTGTGTGATTGTGATTGTATGATTTTGATTTTATGATTGTGATTGTATGATTGTGATTGTGTGATTGTGATTGCTTGATTGTGATTGTATGATTGTGATTGTATGATTGTGATTCTATGATTGTGATTGTTTGATTGTGATTTTTTGATTATGATTGTTTGATTGTGATTGTATGATTGCTATTGTATGATTGTGATTGTATGATTGTGATTGTATGATTGTGATTCTTTTATTGCGATTGTATGATTGTGATTGTATGATTGTGATTGTATGATTGTGATTGTATGATTGTGATTGTATGATTGTGATTGTATGATTGTGATTGTATGATTGTGATTGTATGATTGTGATTGTATGATTGTGATTGTATGATTGTGATTGTATGATTGTGATTGTATGATTGTGATTGTATGATTGTGATTCTATGATTGTGAGTGTATGATTGTGATGGTATGACTGTGATTGTATGATTGTGATTTTATGACTGTGATTGTATGATTGTGATTGTATGATTGTGATTGTATGATTGTGATTGTATGATTGTGATTGTATGATTGTGATTGTATGACTGTGATTGTGTGATTGTGATTGTATGTTTGCGATCGTATGATTGTGATTCTTTGATTGCGATTATATGATTGTGATTGTATGATTGTGATTGTATGATAGAGATCGTACGATTGTGATTGTGTGGTAGTAATTGTATGATTGTGATCGTATGATTGTGATTGTATGATTGTGATTGTATGATTGTGGATGTATGATTGTGATTGTATGATTGTGATTGTATGATTGTGATTGTATGATTGTGATTGTATGATTGTGATTGTATGATTGTGATTGTATGATTGTGATTGTATGATTGTGATTTTGTGATTGTGATTGTATGATTGTGATTGTAAGATTGTGATTGCATGATTGTGATTGTATGATTGTGATAGTATTATTGTGATTGTATGATTGTGATTGTATGATCGCGATTGTATGATTGTGATTGTATGATTGTGATTGTATGATTGTGATTGTATGATTGTGGTTGTATAATTAAGGTTGTATGATTGTTTTTGTATGATTGTGATTGTATGATTGTGATTGTATGATTGTGATTGTATGATTGTGCTTGTATGATTGTGGTTGTATAATTAAGGTTGTATGATTGTTTTTGTATGATTGTGATTGTATGATTGTGATTGTATGATTGTGATTGTATGTTTGCGATCGTATGATTGTGATTCTTTGATTGCGATTATATGATTGTGATTGTATGATTGTGATTGTATGATAGAGATCGTACGATTGTGATTGTGTGGTAGTAATTGTATGATTGTGATCGTATGATTGTGATTGTATGATTGTGATTGTATGATTGTGGATGCATGATTGTGATTGTATGATTGTGATTGTATGATTGTGATTGTATGATTGTGATTGTATGATTGTGATTGTATGATTGTGATTGTATGATTGCGATTGTATGATTGTGATTGTATGATTGTGATTGTATGATTGTGATCGTATGATTGTGATTCTTTGATTGCGATTGTATGATTGTGATTGTATGATTGTGATTGTATGATTGTGATTGTATGATTGTGATTGTATGATTGTGATTGTATGATTGTGATTGTATGATTGTGATTGTATGATTGTGATTGTATGATTGTGATCGTATGATTGTGATCTTATGATTGTGATTGTATGATTGTGATTGTATGATTGTGATTGTATGATTGTGATTGTGTGATTGTGATTGTATGATTTTGATTTTATGATTGTGATTGTATGATTGTGATTGTATGATTGTGATTGCTTGATTGTGATTGTATGATTGTGATTGTATGATTGTGATTCTATGATTGTGATTGTTTGATTGTGATTTTTTGATTATGATTGTTTGATTGTGATTGTATGATTGCTATTGTATGATTGTGATTGTATGATTGTGATTGTATGATTGTGATTCTTTTATTGCGATTGTATGATTGTGATTGTATGATTGTGATTGTATGATTGTGATTGTATGATTGTGATTGTATGATTGTGATTGTATGATTGTGATTGTATGATTGTGATTGTATGATTGTGATTGTATGATTGTGATTGTATGATTGTGATTGTATGATTGTGATTGTATGATTGTGATTCTATGATTGTGAGTGTATGATTGTGATGGTATGACTGTGATTGTATGATTGTGATTTTATGACTGTGATTGTATGATTGTGATTGTATGATTGTGATTGTATGATTGTGATTGTATGATTGTGATTGTATGATTGTGATTGTATGACTGTGATTGTGTGATTGTGATTGTATGTTTGCGATCGTATGATTGTGATTCTTTGATTGCGATTATATGATTGTGATTGTATGATTGTGATTGTATGATAGAGATCGTACGATTGTGATTGTGTGGTAGTAATTGTATGATTGTGATCGTATGATTGTGATTGTATGATTGTGATTGTATGATTGTGGATGTATGATTGTGATTGTATGATTGTGATTGTATGATTGTGATTGTATGATTGTGATTGTATGATTGTGATTGTATGATTGTGATTCTATGATTGTGATTGTATGATTGTGATTTTGTGATTGTGATTGTATGATTGTGATTTTAAGATTGTGATTGCATGATTGTGATTGTATGATTGTGATAGTATTATTGTGATTGTGTGATTGTGATTGTATGATCGCGATTGTATGATTGTGATTGTATGATTGTGATTGTATGATTGTGATTGTATGATTGTGGTTGTATAATTAAGGTTGTATGATTGTTTTTGTATGATTGTGATTGTATGATTGTGATTGTATGATTGTGATTGTATGATTGTGATTGTATGATTGTGCTTGTATGATTGTGGTTGTATAATTAAGGTTGTATGATTGTGATTGTATGATTGTGATTGTATGATTGTGATTGTATGTTTGCGATCGTATGATTGTGATTCTTTGATTGCGATTATATGATTGTGATTGTATGATTGTGATTGTATGATAGAGATCGTACGATTGTGATTGTGTGGTAGTAATTGTATGATTGTGATCGTATGATTGTGATTGTATGATTGTGATTGTATGATTGTGGATGTATGATTGTGATTGTATGATTGTGATTGTATGATTGTGATTGTATGATTGTGATTGTATGATTGTGATTGTATGATTGTGATTGTATGATTGTGATTTTGTGATTGTGATTGTATGATTGTGATTGTAAGATTGTGATTGCATGATTGTGATTGTATGATTGTGATAGTATTATTGTGATTGTATGATTGTGATTGTATGATCGCGATTGTATGATTGTGATTGTATGATTGTGATTGTATGATTGTGATTGTATGATTGTGGTTGTATAATTAAGGTTGTATGATTGTTTTTGTATGATTGTGATTGTATGATTGTGATTGTATGATTGTGATTGTATGATTGTGATTGTATGATTGTGCTTGTATGATTGTGGTTGTATAATTAAGGTTGTATGATTGTTTTTGTATGATTGTGATTGTATGATTGTGATTGTATGATAGTGATTGTATGATTGTGATTGTATGATTGTGATTGTATGATTGTGATTGTATGATTGTGATTGTATGATTGTGATTGTATGATTGTGATTGTATGATTGTGATTGTATGATTGTGATTGTATGATAATGATTGTATGATTGTGATTGTATGATTGTGATTGTATGATTGTGACTGTATGATTGTGATTGTATGATTGTGATTGTATGATTGTGATCGTATGATTGTGGTTGTATAATTAAGCTTGTATGATTGTTTCTGTATGATTGTGATTGTATGATTGCGATTGTATGATTGTGATTGTATGATTGTGATTGTATGATTGCGATCGTATGATTGTGATTCTTTGATTGCGATTGTATGATTGTGATTGTATGATTGTGATTGTATGATTGAGATTGTATGATTGTGATTGTATGATTGCGATTGTATGATTGTGATTGTATGATTGTGATTGTATGACTGTGATTGTGTGATTGTGATTGTATGATTGCGATCGTATGATTGTGATTCTTTGATTGCGATTATATGATTGTGATTGTATGATTGTGATTGTATGATTGTGATTGTATGATAGAGATCGTATGATTGTGATTGTGTGGTAGTAATTGTGTGATTGTGATCGTATGATTGTGATTGTATGATTGTGATTGTATGATTGTGATTGTATGATTGTGGATGTATGATTGTGATTGTATGATTGTGATTGTATGATTGTGATTGTATGATAGTGATTGTGTGATTGTGATTGTATGATTGTGATTGTATGATTGTGATTGTATGATTGTGATTGTATGATTGTGATTGTATGATTGTGATTCTATGATTGTGAGTGTATGATTGTGATGGTATGACTGTGATTGTATGATTGTGATTTTATGACTGTGATTGTATGATTGTGATTGTATGATTGTGATTGTATGATTGTGATTGTATGATTGTGATTGTATGATTGTGATTGTATGACTGTGATTGTGTGATTGTGATTGTATGTTTGCGATCGTATGATTGTGATTCTTTGATTGCGATTATATGATTGTGATTGTATGATTGTGATTGTATGATAGAGATCGTACGATTGTGATTGTGTGGTAGTAATTGTATGATTGTGATCGTATGATTGTGATTGTATGATTGTGATTGTATGATTGTGGATGTATGATTGTGATCGTATGATTGTGATTGTGTGGTAGTAATTGTGTGATTGTGATCGTATGATTGTGATTGTATGATTGTGATTGTATGATTGTGATTGTATGATTGTGGATGTATGATTGTGATTGTATGATTGTGATTGTATGATTGTGATTGTATGATAGTGATTTTATGATTGTGATTGTATGATTGTGATTGTATGATTGTGATTGCTTGATTGTGATTGTATGATTGTGATTGTATGATTGTGATTCTATGATTGTGATTGTTTGATTGTGATTTTTTGATTATGATTGTTTGATTGTGATTGTATGATTGCTATTGTATGATTGTGATTGTATGATTGTGATTCTTTTATTGCGATTGTATGATTGTGATTGTATGATTGTGATTGTATGATTGTGATTGTATGATTGTGATTGTATGATTGTGATTGTATGATTGTGATTGTATGATTGTGATTGTATGATTGTGATTGTATGATTGTGATTGTATGATTGTGATTGTATGATTGTGATTGTATGATTGTGATTTGAATGATTGTGATTGTATGATTGTGATTGTATGATTGTGATTGTATGATTGTGATTGTATGATAATGATTGTATGATTGTGATTGTATGATTGTGATTGTATGATTGTGACTGTATGATTGTGATTGTATGATTGTGATTGTATGATTGTGATCGTATGATTGTGGTTGTATAATTAAGGTTGTATGATTGTTTCTGTATGATTGTGATTGTATGATTGCGATTGTATGATTGTGATTGTATGATTGTGATTGTATGATTGCGATCGTATGATTGTGATTCTTTGATTGCGATTGTATGATTGTGATTGTATGATTGTGATTGTATGATTGAGATTGTATGATTGTGATTGTATGATTGCGATTGTATGATTGTGATTGTATGATTGTGATTGTATGACTGTGATTGTGTGATTGTGATTGTATGATTGCGATCGTATGATTGTGATTCTTTGATTGCGATTATATGATTGTGATTGTATGATTGTGATTGTATGATTGTGATTGTATGATAGAGATCGTATGATTGTGATTGTGTGGTAGTAATTGTGTGATTGTGATCGTATGATTGTGATTGTATGATTGTGATTGTATGATTGTGATTGTATGATTGTGGATGTATGATTGTGATTGTATGATTGTGATTGTATGATTGTGATTGTATGATAGTGATTGTATGATTGTGATTGTATGATTGTGATTGTATGATTGTGATTGTATGATTGTGATTGTATGATTGTGATTGTATGATTGTGATTCTATGATTGTGAGTGTATGATTGTGATGGTATGACTGTGATTGTATGATTGTGATTTTATGACTGTGATTGTATGATTGTGATTGTATGATTGTGATTGTATGATTGTGATTGTATGATTGTGATTGTATGATTGTGATTGTATGACTGTGATTGTGTGATTGTGATTGTATGTTTGCGATCGTATGATTGTGATTCTTTGATTGCGATTATATGATTGTGATTGTATGATTGTGATTGTACGATAGAGATCGTACGATTGTGATTGTGTGGTAGTAATTGTATGATTGTGATCGTATGATTGTGATTGTATGATTGTGATTGTATGATTGTGGATGTATGATTGTGATTGTATGATTGTGATTGTATGATTGTGATTGTATGATTGTGATTGTATGATTGTGATTGTATGATTGTGATTGTATGATTGTGATTTTGTGATTGTGATTGTATGATTGTGATTGTAAGATTGTGATTGCATGATTGTGATTGTATGATTGTGATAGTATTATTGTGATTGTATGATTGTGATTGTATGGTCGCGATTGTATGATTGTGATTGTATGATTGTGATTGTATGATTGTGATTGTATGATTGTGGTTGTATAATTAAGGTTGTATGATTGTTTTTGTATGATTGTGATTGTATGATTGTGATTGTATGATTGTGATTGTATGATTGTGCTTGTATGATTGTGGTTGTATAATTAAGGTTGTATGATTGTTTTTGTATGATTGTGATTGTATGATTGTGATTGTATGATTGTGATTGTATGATTGTGATTGTATGATTGTGATTGTATGATTGTGATTGTATGATTGTGATTGTATGATTGTGATTGTATGATTGTGATTGTATGATAATGATTGTATGATTGTGATTGTATGATTGTGATTGTATGATTGTGACTGTATGATTGTGATTGTATGATTGTGATTGTATGATTGTGATCGTATGATTGTGGTTGTATAATTAAGGTTGTATGATTGTTTCTGTATGATTGTGATTGTATGATTGCGATTGTATGATTGTGATTGTATGATTGTGATTGTATGATTGCGATCGTATGATTGTGATTCTTTGATTGCGATTGTATGATTGTGATTGTATGATTGTGATTGTATGATTGAGATTGTATGATTGTGATTGTATGATTGCGATTGTATGATTGTGATTGTATGATTGTGATTGTATGACTGTGATTGTGTGATTGTGATTGTATGATTGCGATCGTATGATTGTGATTCTTTGATTGCGATTATATGATTGTGATTGTATGATTGTGATTGTATGATTGTGATTGTATGATAGAGATCGTATGATTGTGATTGTGTGGTAGTAATTGTGTGATTGTGATCGTATGATTGTGATTGTATGATTGTGATTGTATGATTGTGATTGTATGATTGTGGATGTATGATTGTGATTGTATGATTGTGATTGTATGATTGTGATTGTATGATAGTGATTTTATGATTGTGATTGTATGATTGTGATTGTATGATTGTGATTGCTTGATTGTGATTGTATGATTGTGATTGTATGATTGTGATTCTATGATTGTGATTGTTTGATTGTGATTTTTTGATTATGATTGTTTGATTGTGATTGTATGATTGCTATTGTATGATTGTGATTGTATGATTGTGATTCTTTTATTGCGATTGTATGATTGTGATTGTATGATTGTGATTGTATGATTGTGATTGTATGATTGTGATTGTATGATTGTGATTGTATGATTGTGATTGTATGATTGTGATTGTATGATTGTGATTGTATGATTGTGATTGTATGATTGTGATTGTATGATTGTGATTGTATGATTGTGATTGTATGATTGTGATTGTATGATTGTGATTGTATGATTGTGATTGTATGATTGTGATTGTATGATTGTGATTGTATGATTGTGATTCTATGATTGTGATTCTATGATTGTGAGTGTATGATTGTGATGGTATGACTGTGATTGTATGATTGTGATTTTATGACTGTGATTGTATGATTGTGATTGTATGATTGTGATTGTATGATTGTGATTGTATGATTGTGATTGTATGATTGTGATTGTATGACTGTGATTGTGTGATTGTGATTGTATGATTGCGATCGTATGATTGTGATTCTTTGATTGCGATTATATGATTGTGATTGTATGATTGTGATTGTATGATTGTGATTGTATGATAGAGATCGTATGATTGTGATTGTGTGGTAGTAATTGTATGATTGTGATCGTATGATTGTGATTGTATGATTGTGATTGTATGATTGTGGATGTATGATTGTGATTGTATGATTGTGATTGTATGATTGTGATTGTATGATTGTGATTGTATGATTGTGATTTTATGATTGTGATTGTATGATTGTGATCTTGTGATTGTGATTGTATGATTGTGATTGTATGATTGTGATTGTATGATTGTGATTCTATGATTGTGAGTGTATGATTGTGATGGTATGACTGTGATTGTATGATTGTGATTTTGTGACTGTGATTGTATGATTGTGATTGTATGATTGTGATCGTATGATTGTGATTCTTTGATTGCGATTGTATGATTGTGATTGTATGATTGTGATTGTATGATTGTGATTGTATGATTGTGATTGTATGATTGTGATTGTATGATTGTGATTGTATGATTGTGATTGTATGATTGTGATTGTATGATTGTGATTGTATGATTGTGATTGCATGATTGTGATTGTATGATAGTAATTGTATGATTGTGATTGTATGACTGTGATTGTATGATTGCGATCGTATGATTGTGATTCTTTGATTGCGATTGTATGATTGTGATTGTATGATTGTGATTGTATGATTGTGATTGTATGATTGCGATTGTATGATTGCGATTGTATGATTGTGATTGTATGATTGTGATTGTATGATTGTGATCGTATGATTGTGATTCTTTGATTGCGATTGTATGATTGTGATTGTATGATTGTGATTGTATGATTGTGATTGTATGATTGTGATTGTGTGATTGTGATTGTATGATTGTGATTGTATGATTGTGATTGTATGATTGTGATTGTATGATTGTGATTGTATGATTGTGATTGTATGATTGTGATGGCATGATTGTGATTTTATGATAGTAATTGTATGATTGTGATCGTATGATTGTGATTGTATGATTGTGATTGTATGATAGTGATTGTATGATTGTGATTGTATGATTGTGATTGTGTGATTGTGATTGTATGATTTTGATTTTGTGATTGTGATTGTATGATTGTGATTGTATGATTGTGATTGCTTGATTGTGATTGTATGATTGTGATTGTATGATTGTGATTCTATGATTGTGATTGTTTGATTGTGATTTTTTGATTATGATTGTTTGATTGTGATTGTATGATTGCTATTGTATGATTGTGATTGTATGATTGTGATTGTATGATTGTGATTCTTTTATTGCGATTGTATGATTGTGATTGTATGATTGTGATTGTATGATTGTGATTGTATGATTGTGATTGTATGATTGTGATTCTATGATTGTGAGTGTATGATTGTGATGGTATGACTGTGATTGTATGATTGTGATTTTATGACTGTGATTGTATGATTGTGATTGTATGATTGTGATTGTATGATTGTGATTGTATGATTGTGATTGTATGACTGTGATTGTGTGATTGTGATTGTATGATTGCGATCGTATGATTGTGACTCTTTGATTGCGATTATATGATTGTGATTGTATGATTGTGATTGTATGATTGTGATTGTATGATAGAGATCGTATGATTGTGATTGTGTGGTAGTAATTGTATGATTGTGATTGTATGATAATGATTGTATGATTGTGATTGTATGATTGTGATTGTATGATTGTGATTGTATGATTGTGATCGTATGATTGTGGTTGTATAATTAAGGTTGTATGGTTGTTTCTGTATGATTGTGATTGTATGATTGCGATTGTATGATTGTGATTGTATGATTGTGATTGTATGATTGTGATCATATGATTGTGATTCTTTGATTGCGATTGTATGATTGTGATTGTATGATTGTGACTGTATGATTGTGATTGTATGATTGCGATTGTATGATTGTGATTGTATGATTGTGATTGTATGATTGTGATCGTATGATTGTGATTCTTTGATTGCGATTGTATGATTGTGATTGTATGATTGTGATTGTATGATTGTGATTGTATGATTGTGATTATATGATTGTGATTGTATGATTGTGATTGTATGATTGTGATTGTATGATAGTGATTGTATGATTGTGATTGTATGATTGTGATTGTGTGATTGTGATTGTATGAATTTGATTTTATGATTGTGATTGTATGATTGTGATTGTATGATTGTGATTGCTTGATTGTGATTGTATGATTGTGATTGTATGATTGTGATTCTATGATTGTGATTGTTTGATTGTGATTTTTTGATTATGATTGTTTGATTGTGATTGTATGATTGCTATTGTATGATTGTGATTGTATGATTGTGATTGTATGATTGTGATTCTTTTATTGCGATTGTATGATTGTGATTGTATGATTGTGATTGTGTGATTGTGATTGTATGATTTTGATTTCATGATTGTGATTGTATGATTGTGATTGTATGATTGTGATTGCTTGATTGTGATTGTATGATTGTGATTGTATGATTGTGATTGTATGATTGTGATTGTATGATTGTGATTGTATGATTGTGATTGTATGATTGTGATTGCATGATTGTGATTGTATGATAGTAATTGTATGGCTGTGATCGTATGATTGTGATTGTATGATTGTGATTGTATGATAGTGATTGTATGATTGTGATTGTATGATTGTGATTGTGTGATTGTGATTGTATGATTTTGATTTTATGATTGTGATTGTATGATTGTGATTGTATGATTGTGATTGCTTGATTGTGATTGTATGATTGTGATTGTATGATTGTGATTCTATGATTGTGATTGTTTGATTGTGATTTTTTGATTATGATTGTTTGATTGTGATTGTATGATTGCTATTGTATGATTGTGATTGTATGATTGTGATTGTATGATTGTGATTCTTTTATTGCGATTGTATGATTGTGATTGTATGATTGTGATTGTATGATTGTGATTGTATGATTGTGATTGTATGATTGTGATTGTATGATTGTGATTCTATGATTGTGAGTGTATGATTGTGATGGTATGACTGTGATTGTATGATTGTGATTTTATGACTGTGATTGTATGATTGTGATTGTATGTTTGTGATTGTATGATTGTGATTGTATGATTGTGATTGTATGACTGTGATTGTGTGATTGTGATTGTATGATTGCGATCGTATGATTGTGATTCTTTGATTGCGATTATATGATTGTGATTGTATGATTGTGATTGTATGATTGTGATTGTATGATTGTGATTGTATGATTGTGATTGTATGATTGTGATTGTATGATTGTGATTGTATGATTGTGATTGTATGATTGTGATTGCATGATTGTGATTGTATGATTGTGATTGTATGGTTGTGATTGTATGATTGTGACTGTATGATTGTGATTGTATTATTGTGATTGTATGATTGTGATCGTATGATTGTGGTTGTATAATTAAGGTTGTATGATTGTTTCTGTATGATTGTGATTGTATGATTGCGATTGTATGATTGTGATTGTATGATTGTGATTGTATGATTGCGATCGTATGATTGTGATTCTTTGATTGCGATTATATGATTGTGATTGTATGATTGTGATTGTATGATTGTGATTGTATGATTGTGATTGTATGATTGTGATTGTATGATTGTGATTGTATGATTGTGATTGTATGATTGTGATTGTATGATTGTGATTGTATGATTGTGATTGTATGATTGTGATTGCATGATTGTGATTGTATGATTGTGATGGTATGATTGTGATTGTATGATTGTGATTGTATGATAGTGATTGTATGATTGTTTCTGTATGATTGTGATTGCATGATTGCGATTGTATGATTATGATTGTATGATTGTGATTGTATGATTGTGATTGTGTGATTGTGATTGTGAGATTGTGATTGTATGATCGTGATTGTATGATCGTGATTGTGAGATTGTGATTGTATGATTGCGATTGAATGATTGTGATTGTATGATTGTGATTGTATGATTGTGATTGTATGATTGCGATTGTATGATTGTGATTGTATGATTGTGATTGTATGATTGTGATTGTATGATTGTGATTGTATGATTGTGACTGTATGATTGTGATTGTATGATTGTGATTGTATGATTGTGATCGTATGATTGTGGTTGTATAATTAAGGTTGTATGGTTGTTTCTGTATGATTGTGATTGTATGATTGTGATTGTATGATTGCGATCATATGATTGTGATTCTTTGATTGCGATTGTATGATTGTGATTGTATGATTGTGACTGTATGATTGTGATTGTATGATTGCGATTGTATGATTGTGATTGTATGATTGTGATTGTATGATTGTGATCGTATGATTGTGATTCTTTGATTGCGATTGTATGATTGTGATTGTATGATTGTGATTGTATGATTGTGATTGTATGATAGTGATTGTATGATTGTGATTGTATGATTGTGATTGTGTGATTGTGATTGTATGAATTTGATTTTATGATTGTGATTGTATGATTGTGATTGTATGATTGTGATTGCTTGATTGTGATTGTATGATTGTGATTGTATGATTGTGATTGTATGATTGTGATTGTTTGATTGTGATTTTTTGATTATGATTGTTTGATTGTGATTGTATGATTGCTAATGTATGATTGTGATTGTATGATTGTGATTATATGATTGTGATTCTTTTATTGCGATTGTATGATTGTGATTGTATGATTGTGATTGTATGATTGTGATTGTATGATTGTGATTGTATGATTGTGATTGTATGATTGTGATTGTATGATTGTGATTCTATGATTGTGAGTGTATGATTGTGATGGTATGACTGTGATTGTATGATTGTGATTGTATGATTGTGGATGTACGGTTGTGATTGTATGATTGTGATTGTATGATTGTGATTGTATGATTGTGATTGTATGATTGTGATTTTGTGATTGTGATTGTATGATTGTGATTATAAGATTGTGATTGTATGATTGTGATTGTATGATTGTGATAGTATTATTGTGATTGTATGATTGTGATTGTATGATCGCGATTGTATGATTGTGATTGTATGATTGTGATTGTATGATTGTGATTGTATGATTGTGATTGTATGATTGTGATTGTATGATTGTGATTGTATGATTGTGATTGTATGATTGTGATCGTATGATTGTGATTCTTTGATTGCGATTATATGATTGTGATTGTATGATTGTGATTGTATGATTGTGATTGTATGATAGAGATCGTATGATTGTGATTGTGTGGTAGTAATTGTATGATTGTGATCGTATGATTGTGATTGTATGATTGTGATTGTATGATTGTGGATGTATGGTTGTGATTGTATGATTGTGATTTTATGATTGTGATTGTATGATTGTGATTGTATGATTGTGATTGTATGATTGTGATTGTATGATTGTGATTTTGTGATTGTGATTGTATGATTGTGATTGTAAGATTGTGATTGTATGATTGTGATTGTATGATTGTGATAGTATTATTGTGATTGTATGATTGTGATTGTATGATCGCGATTGTATGATTGTGATTGTATGATTGTGATTGTATGATTGTGATTGTATGATTGTGATTGTATGATTGTGATTGTATGATTGTGATTGTATGATTGTGATTGTATGATTGTGATTGTATGATTGTGATTGTATGATTGTGATTGTATGATTGTGATTGTATGATTGTGATGGTATGATTGTGATCGTATGATTGTGATCGTATGATTGTGATCGTATGATTGTGGTTGTAAGATTGTGGTTGTGTGATTGCGATTGTATGATTGTGACTGTATGATTGTGATTGTATGATTGTCCTTGTATGATTGTGATTGTATGATAATGATTGTATGATTGTGATTGTATGATTGTGATTGTATGATTGTGATTCTATGATTGTGAGTGTATGATTGTGATGGTATGACTGTGATTGTATGATTGTGATTTTATGACTGTGATTGTATGATTGTGATTGTATGATTGTGATTGTATGATTGTGATTGTATGATTGTGATTGTATGACTCTGATTGTGTGATTGTGATTGTATGATTGCGATCGTATGATTGTGATTCTTTGATTGCGATTATATGATTGTGATTGTATGATTGTGATTGTATGATTGTGATTGTATGTTTGTGATTGTATGATTGTGATTGTATGATTGTGATTGTATGATTGTGATTGCATGATTGTGATTGTATGATTGTGATGGTATGATTGTGATTGTATGATTGTGATTGTATGATAGTGATTGTATGATTGTTTCTGTATGATTGTGATTGCATGATTGCGATTGTATGATTATGATTGTATGATTGTGATTGTATGATTGTGATTGTGTGATTGTGATTGTGAGATTGTGATTGTATGATCGTGATTGTATGATCGTGATTGTGAGATTGTGATTGTATGATTGCGATTGAATGATTGTGATTGTATGATTGTGATTCTTTGATTGCGATTGTATGATTGTGATTGTATGATTGTGATTGTATGATTGTGATTGTATGATTGTGATTGTATGATTGTGATTGTATGATTGTGATCGTATGATTGTGATCGTGTGATAGTACTTGTATGATTGTGATCGTATGATTGTGATCGTATGATTGTGATTGTATGATTGTGATTGTATGATTGTGATTGTATGATTGTGATTGTATGATTGTGATTGTATGATTGTGATTGTATGATTGTGATTGTATGATTGTGATTGTATGATTGTGATTGTATGATTGTGATTCTTTGATTGCGATTATATGATTGTGATTGTATGATTGTGATTGTATGATTGTGATTGTATGTTTGTGATTGTATGATTGTGATTGTATGATTGTGATTGTATGATTGTGATTGCATGATTGTGATTGTATGATTGTGATGGTATGATTGTGATTGTATGATTGTGATTGTATGATAGTGATTGTATGATTGTTTCTGTATGATTGTGATTGCATGATTGCGATTGTATGATTATGATTGTATGATTGTGATTGTATGATTGTGATTGTGTGATTGTGATTGTGAGACTGTGATTGTATGATCGTGATTGTATGATCGTGATTGTGAGATTGTGATTGTATGATTGCGATTGAATGATTGTGATTGTATGATTGTGATTCTTTGATTGCGATTGTATGATTGTGATTGTATGATTGTGATTGTATGATTGTGATTGTATGATTGTGATTGTATGATTGTGATTGTATGATTGTGATTGTATGATTGTGATTGTATGATTGTGATTGTATGATTGTGATTGTATGATTGTGATTGCATGATTGTGATTGTATGATAGTAATTGTATGATTGTGATCGTATGATTGTGATCGTATGATTGTGATTGTATGATTGTGATTGTATGATTGTGATTGTATGATTGTGATTGTATGATTGTGATTGTATGATTGTGATTGTATGATTGTGATTGTATGATTGTGATTGTATGATTGTGATTGTATGATTGTGATTGTGTGATTGTGATTGTGAGATTGTGATTGTATGATCGTGATTGTGAGATTGTGATTGTATGATTGCGATTGAATGATTGTGATTGTATGATTGTGATTGTATGATTGTGATTGTATGATTGCGATTGTATGATTGCGATTGTATGATTGTGGTTGTATGATTGTGATTGTATGATTGTGATTGTATGATTGTGACTGTATGATTGTGATTGTATGATTGTGATTGTATGATTGTGATCGTATGATTGTGGTTGTATAATTAAGGTTGTATGGTTGTTTCTGTATGATTGTGATTGTATGATTGTGATTGTATGATTGCGATCATATGATTGTGATTCTTTGATTGCGATTGTATGATTGTGATTGTATGATTGTGACTGTATGATTGTGATTGTATGATTGCGATTGTATGATTGTGATTGTATGATTGTGATTGTATGATTGTGATCGTATGATTGTGATTCTTTGATTGCGATTGTATGATTGTGATTGTATGATTGTGATTGTGTGATTGTGATTGTATGAATTTGATTTTATGATTGTGATTGTATGATTGTGATTGTATGATTGTGATTGCTTGATTGTGATTGTATGATTGTGATTGTATGATTGTGATTCTATGATTGTGATTGTTTGATTGTGATTTTTTGATTATGATTGTTTGATTGTGATTGTATGATTGCTAATGTATGATTGTGATTGTATGATTGTGATTATATGATTGTGATTCTTTTATTGCGATTGTATGATTGTGATTGTATGATTGTGATTGTATGATTGTGATTGTATGATTGTGATTGTATGATTGTGATTCTATGATTGTGAGTGTATGATTGTGATGGTATGACTGTGATTGTATGATTGTGATTGTATGATTGTGGATGTACGGTTGTGATTGTATGATTGTGATTGTATGATTGTGATTGTATGATTGTGATTGTATGATTGTGATTGTATGATCGTGATTTTGTGATTGTGATTGTATGATTGTGATTGTAAGATTGTGATTGTATGATTGTGATTGTATGATTGTGATAGTATTATTGTGATTGTATGATTGTGATTGTATGATCGCGATTGTATGATTGTGATTGTATGATTGTGATTGTATGATTGTGATTGTATGATTGTGATTGTATGATTGTGATTGTATGATTGTGATTGTATGATTGTGATTGTATGATTGTGATTGTATGATTGTGATCGTATGATTGTGATTCTTTGATTGCGATTATATGATTGTGATTGTATGATTGTGATTGTATGATTGTGATTGTATGATAGAGATCGTATGATTGTGATTGTGTGGTAGTAATTGTATGATTGTGATCGTATGATTGTGATTGTATGATTGTGATTGTATGATTGTGGATGTATGGTTGTGATTGTATGATTGTGATTTTATGATTGTGATTGTATGATTGTGATTGTATGATTGTGATTGTATGATTGTGATTGTATGATTGTGATTTTGTGATTGTGATTGTATGATTGTGATTGTAAGATTGTGATTGTATGATTGTGATTGTATGATTGTGATAGTATTATTGTGATTGTATGATTGTGATTGTATGATCGCGATTGTATGATTGTGATTGTATGATTGTGATTGTATGATTGTGATTGTATGATTGTGATTGTATGATTGTGATTGTATGATTGTGATTGTATGATTGTGATTGTATGATTGTGATGGTATGATTGTGATCGTATGATTGTGATCGTATGATTGTGATCGTATGATTGTGGTTGTAAGATTGTGGTTGTGTGATTGCGATTGTATGATTGTCCTTGTATGATTGTGATTGTATGATAATGATTGTATGATTGTGATTGTATGATTGTGATTGTATGATTGTGATTGTATGATTGCGATCGTATGATTGTGATTCTTTGATTGCGATTATATGATTGTGATTGTATGATTGTGATTGTATGATTGTGATTGTATGTTTGTGATTGTATGATTGTGATTGTATGATTGTGATTGTATGATTGTGATTGCATGATTGTGATTGTATGATTGTGATTGTATGATTGTGATTGTATGATTGTGATTGTATGATAGTGATTGTATGATTGTTTCTGTATGATTGTGATTGCATGATTGCGATTGTATGATTATGATTGTATGATTGTGGTTGTATGATTGTGATTGTGTGATTGTGATTGTGAGATTGTGATTGTATGATCGTGATTGTATGATCGTGATTGTGAGATTGTGATTGTATGATTGCGATTGAATGATTGTGATTGTATGATTGTGATTCTTTGATTGCGATTGTATGATTGTGATTGTATGATTGTGATTGTATGATTGTGATTGTATGATTGTGATTGTATGATTGTGATTGTATGATTGTGATTGTATGATTGTGATTGTATGATTGTGATTGTATGATTGTGATTGTATGATTGTGATTGCATGATTGTGATTGTATGATAGTAATTGTATGACTGTGATCGTATGATTGTGATTGTATGATTGTGATTGTATGATAGTGATTGTATGATAGTGATTGTATGATTGTGATTGTATGATTGTGATTGTGTGATTGTGATTGTATGAATTTGATTTTATGATTGTGATTGTATGATTGTGATTGTATGATTGTGATTGTATGATTGTGATTGCTTGATTGTGATTGTATGATTGTGATTGTATGATTGTGATTCTATGATTGTGATTGTTTGATTGTGATTTTTTGATTATGATTGTTTGATTGTGATTGTATGATTGCTATTGTATGATTGTGATTGTATGATTGTGATTGTATGATTGTGATTCTTTTATTGCGATTGTATGATTGTGATTGTATGATTGTGATTGTGTGATTGTGATTGTATGATTTTGATTTTATGATTGTGATTGTATGATTGTGATTGTATGATTGTGATTGCTTGATTGTGATTGTATGATTGTGATTGTATGATTGTGATTCTATGATTGTGATTGTTTGATTGTGATTTTTTGATTATGATTGTTTGATTGTGATTGTATGATTGCTATTGTATGATTGTGATTGTATGATTGTGATTGTATGATTGTGATTCTTTTATTGGGATTGTATGATTGTGATTGTATGATTGTGATTGTATGATCGCGATTGTATGATTGTGATTGTATGATTGTGATTGTATGATTGTGATTGTATGATTGTGATTGTATGATTGTGATTGTATGATTGTGATTGTATGATTGTGATAGTATGATTGTGATTATATGATTGTGATTGTATGATTGTGATTGTATGATTGTGATTGTATGATTGTGATTGTATGATTGTGATGGTATGATTGTGATCGTATGATTGTGATTGTATGATTGTGATTGTATGATTGTGATTGTATGATTGTGATTGTATGATAGTGATTGTATGATTGTGATTGTATGATTGTGATTGTGTGATTGTGATTGTATGATTTTGATTTTATGATTGTGATTGTATGATTGTGATTGTATGATTGTGATTGCTTGATTGTGATTGTATGATTGTGATTGTATGATTGTGATTCTATGATTGTGATTGTTTGATTGTGATTTTTTGATTATGATTGTTTGATTGTGATTGTATGATTGCTATTGTATGATTGTGATTGTATGATTGTGATTGTATGATTGCGATTGTATGATTGTGATTGTATGATTGTGATTGTATGATTGTGATTGTATGATTGTGATTGTATGATTGTGATTGTATGATTGTGATTGTATGATTGTGATTGTATGATTGTGATTGTATGATTGTGATTGTATGATTGTGATTGTATGATTGTGATTGTATGATTGTGATTGTATGATTGTGATTGTATGATTGTGATTGTATGATTGTGAGTGTATGATTGTGATGGTATGACTGTGATTGTATGATTGTGATTTTATGACTGTGATTGTATGATTGTGATTGTATGATTGTGATTGTATGATTGTGATTGTATGATTGTGATTGTATGACTGTGATTGCGTGATTGTGATTTTATGATTGCGATCGTATGATTGTGATTCTTTGATTGCGATTATATGATTGTGATTGTATGATTGTGATTGTATGATGGAGATCGTATGATTGTGATTGTGTGGTAGTAATTGTATGATTGTGATCGTATGATTGTGATTGTATGATTGTGATTGTATGATTGTGGATGTATGATTGTGATTGTATGATTGTGGTTGTATAATTAAGGTTGTATGATTGTTTTTGTATGATTGTAATTGTATGATTGTGATTGTATGATTGTGATTGTATGATTGTGCTTGTATGATTGTGGTTGTATAATTAAGGTTGTATGATTGTTTTTGTATGATTGTGATTGTATGATTGTGATTGTATGATTGTGATTGTATGATTGTGATTGTATGATTGTGATTGTATGATTGTGATTGTATGATTGTGATTGTATGATTGTGATTGTATGATTGTGATTGTATGATAGTGATTTTATGATTGTGATTGTATGATTGTGATTGTATGATTGTGATTGCTTGATTGTGATTGTATGATTGTGATTGTATGATTGTGATTCTATGATTGTGATTGTTTGATTGTGATTTTTTGATTATGATTGTTTGATTGTGATTGTATGATTGCTATTGTATGATTGTGATTGTATGATTGTGATTCTTTTATTGCGATTGTATGATTGTGATTGTATGATTGTGATTGTATGATTGTGATTGTATGATTGTGATTGTATGATTGTGATTGTATGATTGTGATTGTATGATTGTGATTCTATGATTGTGAGTGTATGATTGTGATGGTATGACTGTGATTGTATGATTGTGATTTTATGACTGTGATTGTATGATTGTGATTGTATGATTGTGATTGTATGATTGTGATTGTATGATTGTGATTGTATGATTGTGATTGTATGACTGTGATTGTGTGATTGTGATTGTATGTTTGCGATCGTATGATTGTGATTCTTTGATTGCGATTATATGATTGTGATTGTATGATTGTGATTCTTTTATTGCGATTGTATGATTGTGATTGTATGATTGTGATTGTATGATTGTGATTGTATGATTGTGATTGTATGATTGTGATTGTATGATTGTGATTGTATGATTGTGATTGTATGATTGTGATTGTATGATTGTGATTGTATGATTGTGATTGTATGATTGTGATTCTATGATTGTGATTCTATGATTGTGAGTGTATGATTGTGATGGTATGACTGTGATTGTATGATTGTGATTTTATGACTGTGATTGTATGATTGTGATTGTATGATTGTGATTGTATGATTGTGATTGTATGATTGTGATTGTATGACTGTGATTGTGTGATTGTGATTGTATGATTGCGATCGTATGATTGTGATTCTTTGATTGCGATTATATGATTGTGATTGCATGATTGTGATTGTATGATTGTGATTGTATGATAGAGATCGTATGATTGTGATTGTGTGGTAGTAATTGTATGATTGTGATCGTATGATTGTGATTGTATGATTGTGATTGTATGATTGTGATTGCTTGATTGTGATTGTATGATTGTGATTGTATGATTGTGATTCTATGATTGTGATTGTTTGATTGTGATTTTTTGATTATGATTGTTTGATTGTGATTGTATGATTGCTAATGTATGATTGTGATTGTATGATTGTGATTATATGATTGTGATTCTTTTATTGCGATTGTATGATTGTGATTGTATGATTGTGATTGTATGATTGTGATTGTATGATTGTGATTGTATGATTGTGATTCTATGATTGTGAGTGTATGATTGTGATGGTATGACTGTGATTGTATGATTGTGATTGTATGATTGTGGATGTACGGTTGTGATTGTATGATTGTGATTGTATGATTGTGATTGTATGATTGTGATTGTATGATTGTGATTGTATGATCGTGATTTTGTGATTGTGATTGTATGATTGTGATTGTAAGATTGTGATTGTATGATTGTGATTGTATGATTGTGATAGTATTATTGTGATTGTATGATTGTGATTGTATGATTGTGATTGTATGATTGTGATTGTATGATTGTGATTGTATGATTGTGATTGTATGATTGTGATTGTATGATTGTGATTGTATGATTGTGATTGTATGATTGTGATTGTATGATTGTGATTGTATGATTGTGATTGTATGATAGTGATTTTATGATTGTGATTGTATGATTGTGATTGTATGATTGTGATTGCTTGATTGTGATTGTATGATTGTGATTGTATGATTGTGATTCTATGATTGTGATTGTTTGATTGTGATTTTTTGATTATGATTGTTTGATTGTGATTGTATGATTGCTATTGTATGATTGTGATTGTATGATTGTGATTCTTTTATTGCGATTGTATGATTGTGATTGTATGATTGTGATTGTATGATTGTGATTGTATGATTGTGATTGTATGATTGTGATTGTATGATTGTGATTGTATGATTGTGATTGTATGATTGTGATTGTATGATTGTGATTCTATGATTGTGATTCTATGATTGTGAGTGTATGATTGTGATGGTATGACTGTGATTGTATGATTGTGATTTTATGACTGTGATTGTATGATTGTGATTGTATGATTGTGATTGTATGATTGTGATTGGATGATTGTGATTGTATGACTGTGATTGTGTGATTGTGATTGTATGATTGCGATCGTATGATTGTGATTCTTTGATTGCGATTATATGATTGTGATTGCATGATTGTGATTGTATGATTGTGATTGTATGATAGAGATCGTATGATTGTGATTGTGTGGTAGTAATTGTATGATTGTGATCGTATGATTGTGATTGTATGATTGTGATTGTATGATTGTGATTGCTTGATTGTGATTGTATGATTGTGATTGTATGATTGTGATTCTATGATTGTGATTGTTTGATTGTGATTTTTTGATTATGATTGTTTGATTGTGATTGTATGATTGCTAATGTATGATTGTGATTGTATGATTGTGATTATATGATTGTGATTCTTTTATTGCGATTGTATGATTGTGATTGTATGATTGTGATTGTATGATTGTGATTGTATGATTGTGATTGTATGATTGTGATTCTATGATTGTGAGTGTATGATTGTGATGGTATGACTGTGATTGTATGATTGTCATTGTATGATTGTGGATGTACGGTTGTGATTGTATGATTGTGATTGTATGATTGTGATTGTATGATTGTGATTGTATGATTGTGATTGTATGATCGTGATTTTGTGATTGTGATTGTATGATTGTGATTGTAAGATTGTGATTGTATGATTGTGATTGTATGATTGTGATAGTATTATTGTGATTGTATGATTGTGATTGTATGATCGCGATTGTATGATTGTGATTGTATGATTGTGATTGTATGATTGTGATTGTATGATTGTGATTGTATGATTGTGATTGTATGATTGTGATTGTATGATTGTGATCGTATGATTGTGATTGTATGATTGTGATTGTATGATTGTGGATGTATGGTTGTGATTGTATGATTGTGATTTTATGATTGTGATTGTATGATTGTGATTGTATGATTGTGATTGTATGATTGTGATTGTATGATTGTGATTTTGTGATTGTGATTGTATGATTGTGATTGTAAGATTGTGATTGTATGATTGTGATTGTATGATTGTGATAGTATTATTGTGATTGTATGATTGTGATTGTATGATCGCGATTGTATGATTGTGATTGTATGATTGTGATTGTATGATTGTGATTGTATGATTGTGATTGTATGATTGTGATTGTATGATTGTGATTGTATGATTGTGATTGTATGATTGTGATGGTATGATTGTGATCGTATGATTGTGATCGTATGATTGTGATCGTATGATTGTGGTTGTAAGATTGTGGTTGTGTGATTGCGATTGTATGATTGTCCTTGTATGATTGTGATTGTATGATAATGATTGTATGATTGTGATTGTATGATTGTGATTGTATGATTGTGATTGTATGATTGCGATCGTATGATTGTGATTCTTTGATTGCGATTATATGATTGTGATTGTATGATTGTGATTGTATGATTGTGATTGTATGTTTGTGATTGTATGATTGTGATTGTATGATTGTGATTGTATGATTGTGATTGCATGATTGTGATTGTATGATTGTGATGGTATGATTGTGATTGTATGATTGTGATTGTATGATAGTGATTGTATGATTGTTTCTGTATGATTGTGATTGCATGATTGCGATTGTATGATTATGATTGTATGATTGTGGTTGTATGATTGTGATTGTGTGATTGTGATTGTGAGATTGTGATTGTATGATCGTGATTGTATGATCGTGATTGTGAGATTGTGATTGTATGATTGCGATTGAATGATTGTGATTGTATGATTGTGATTCTTTGATTGCGATTGTATGATTGTGATTGTATGATTGTGATTGTATGATTGTGATTGTATGATTGTGATTGTATGATTGTGATTGTATGATTGTGATTGTATGATTGTGATTGTATGATTGTGATTGTATGATTGTGATTGTATGATTGTGATTGCATGATTGTGATTGTATGATAGTAATTGTATGACTGTGATCGTATGATTGTGATTGTATGATTGTGATTGTATGATAGTGATTGTATGATAGTGATTGTATGATTGTGATTGTATGATTGTGATTGTGTGATTGTGATTGTATGAATTTGATTTTATGATTGTGATTGTATGATTGTGATTGTATGATTGTGATTGTATGATTGTGATTGCTTGATTGTGATTGTATGATTGTGATTGTATGATTGTGATTCTATGATTGTGATTGTTTGATTGTGATTTTTTGATTATGATTGTTTGATTGTGATTGTATGATTGCTATTGTATGATTGTGATTGTATGATTGTGATTGTATGATTGTGATTCTTTTATTGCGATTGTATGATTGTGATTGTATGATTGTGATTGTGTGATTGTGATTGTATGATTTTGATTTTATGATTGTGATTGTATGATTGTGATTGTATGATTGTGATTGCTTGATTGTGATTGTATGATTGTGATTGTATGATTGTGATTCTATGATTGTGATTGTTTGATTGTGATTTTTTGATTATGATTGTTTGATTGTGATTGTATGATTGCTATTGTATGATTGTGATTGTATGATTGTGATTGTATGATTGTGATTCTTTTATTGGGATTGTATGATTGTGATTGTATGATTGTGATTGTATGATCGCGATTGTATGATTGTGATTGTATGATTGTGATTGTATGATTGTGATTGTATGATTGTGATTGTATGATTGTGATTGTATGATTGTGATTGTATGATTGTGATTGTATGATTGTGATTATATGATTGTGATTGTATGATTGTGATTGTATGATTGTGATTGTATGATTGTGATTGTATGATTGTGATGGTATGATTGTGATCGTATGATTGTGATTGTATGATTGTGATTGTATGATTGTGATTGTATGATTGTGATTGTATGATAGTGATTGTATGATTGTGATTGTATGATTGTGATTGTGTGATTGTGATTGTATGATTTTGATTTTATGATTGTGATTGTATGATTGTGATTGTATGATTGTGATTGCTTGATTGTGATTGTATGATTGTGATTGTATGATTGTGATTCTATGATTGTGATTGTTTGATTGTGATTTTTTGATTATGATTGTTTGATTGTGATTGTATGATTGCTATTGTATGATTGTGATTGTATGATTGTGATTGTATGATTGCGATTGTATGATTGTGATTGTATGATTGTGATTGTATGATTGTGATTGTATGATTGTGATTGTATGATTGTGATTGTATGATTGTGATTGTATGATTGTGATTGTATGATTGTGATTGTATGATTGTGATTGTATGATTGTGATTGTATGATTGTGATTGTATGATTGTGATTGTATGATTGTGATTGTATGATTGTGATTGTATGATTGTGAGTGTATGATTGTGATGGTATGACTGTGATTGTATGATTGTGATTTTATGACTGTGATTGTATGATTGTGATTGTATGATTGTGATTGTATGATTGTGATTGTATGATTGTGATTGTATGACTGTGATTGCGTGATTGTGATTTTATGATTGCGATCGTATGATTGTGATTCTTTGATTGCGATTATATGATTGTGATTGTATGATTGTGATTGTATGATGGAGATCGTATGATTGTGATTGTGTGGTAGTAATTGTATGATTGTGATCGTATGATTGTGATTGTATGATTGTGATTGTATGATTGTGGATGTATGATTGTGATTGTATGATTGTGGTTGTATAATTAAGGTTGTATGATTGTTTTTGTATGATTGTAATTGTATGATTGTGATTGTATGATTGTGATTGTATGATTGTGCTTGTATGATTGTGGTTGTATAATTAAGGTTGTATGATTGTTTTTGTATGATTGTGATTGTATGATTGTGATTGTATGATTGTGATTGTATGATTGTGATTGTATGATTGTGATTGTATGATTGTGATTGTATGATTGTGATTGTATGATTGTGATTGTATGATTGTGATTGTATGATTGTGATTGTATGATTGTGATTGTATGATTGTGATTGTATGATAGTGATTTTATGATTGTGATTGTATGATTGTGATTGTATGATTGTGATTGCTTGATTGTGATTGTATGATTGTGATTGTATGATTGTGATTCTATGATTGTGATTGTTTGATTGTGATTTTTTGATTATGATTGTTTGATTGTGATTGTATGATTGCTATTGTATGATTGTGATTGTATGATTGTGATTCTTTTATTGCGATTGTATGATTGTGATTGTATGATTGTGATTGTATGATTGTGATTGTATGATTGTGATTGTATGATTGTGATTGTATGATTGTGATTGTATGATTGTGATTCTATGATTGTGAGTGTATGATTGTGATGGTATGACTGTGATTGTATGATTGTGATTTTATGACTGTGATTGTATGATTGTGATTGTATGATTGTGATTGTATGATTGTGATTGTATGATTGTGATTGTATGATTGTGATTGTATGACTGTGATTGTGTGATTGTGATTGTATGTTTGCGATCGTATGATTGTGATTCTTTGATTGCGATTATATGATTGTGATTGTATGATTGTGATTCTTTTATTGCGATTGTATGATTGTGATTGTATGATTGTGATTGTATGATTGTGATTGTATGATTGTGATTGTATGATTGTGATTGTATGATTGTGATTGTATGATTGTGATTGTATGATTGTGATTGTATGATTGTGATTGTATGATTGTGATTCTATGATTGTGATTCTATGATTGTGAGTGTATGATTGTGATGGTATGACTGTGATTGTATGATTGTGATTTTATGACTGTGATTGTATGATTGTGATTGTATGATTGTGATTGTATGATTGTGATTGTATGATTGTGATTGTATGACTGTGATTGTGTGATTGTGATTGTATGATTGCGATCGTATGATTGTGATTCTTTGATTGCGATTATATGATTGTGATTGCATGATTGTGATTGTATGATTGTGATTGTATGATAGAGATCGTATGATTGTGATTGTGTGGTAGTAATTGTATGATTGTGATCGTATGATTGTGATTGTATGATTGTGATTGTATGATTGTGATTGCTTGATTGTGATTGTATGATTGTGATTGTATGATTGTGATTCTATGATTGTGATTGTTTGATTGTGATTTTTTGATTATGATTGTTTGATTGTGATTGTATGATTGCTAATGTATGATTGTGATTGTATGATTGTGATTATATGATTGTGATTCTTTTATTGCGATTGTATGATTGTGATTGTATGATTGTGATTGTATGATTGTGATTGTATGATTGTGATTGTATGATTGTGATTCTATGATTGTGAGTGTATGATTGTGATGGTATGACTGTGATTGTATGATTGTGATTGTATGATTGTGGATGTACGGTTGTGATTGTATGATTGTGATTGTATGATTGTGATTGTATGATTGTGATTGTATGATTGTGATTGTATGATCGTGATTTTGTGATTGTGATTGTATGATTGTGATTGTAAGATTGTGATTGTATGATTGTGATTGTATGATTGTGATAGTATTATTGTGATTGTATGATTGTGATTGTATGATTGTGATTGTATGATTGTGATTGTATGATTGTGATTGTATGATTGTGATTGTATGATTGTGATTGTATGATTGTGATTGTATGATTGTGATTGTATGATTGTGATTGTATGATTGTGATTGTATGATTGTGATTGTATGATAGTGATTTTATGATTGTGATTGTATGATTGTGATTGTATGATTGTGATTGCTTGATTGTGATTGTATGATTGTGATTGTATGATTGTGATTCTATGATTGTGATTGTTTGATTGTGATTTTTTGATTATGATTGTTTGATTGTGATTGTATGATTGCTATTGTATGATTGTGATTGTATGATTGTGATTCTTTTATTGCGATTGTATGATTGTGATTGTATGATTGTGATTGTATGATTGTGATTGTATGATTGTGATTGTATGATTGTGATTGTATGATTGTGATTGTATGATTGTGATTGTATGATTGTGATTGTATGATTGTGATTGTATGATTGTGATTCTATGATTGTGATTCTATGATTGTGAGTGTATGATTGTGATGGTATGACTGTGATTGTATGATTGTGATTTTATGACTGTGATTGTATGATTGTGATTGTATGATTGTGATTGTATGATTGTGATTGGATGATTGTGATTGTATGACTGTGATTGTGTGATTGTGATTGTATGATTGCGATCGTATGATTGTGATTCTTTGATTGCGATTATATGATTGTGATTGCATGATTGTGATTGTATGATTGTGATTGTATGATAGAGATCGTATGATTGTGATTGTGTGGTAGTAATTGTATGATTGTGATCGTATGATTGTGATTGTATGATTGTGATTGTATGATTGTGATTGCTTGATTGTGATTGTATGATTGTGATTGTATGATTGTGATTCTATGATTGTGATTGTTTGATTGTGATTTTTTGATTATGATTGTTTGATTGTGATTGTATGATTGCTAATGTATGATTGTGATTGTATGATTGTGATTATATGATTGTGATTCTTTTATTGCGATTGTATGATTGTGATTGTATGATTGTGATTGTATGATTGTGATTGTATGATTGTGATTGTATGATTGTGATTCTATGATTGTGAGTGTATGATTGTGATGGTATGACTGTGATTGTATGATTGTCATTGTATGATTGTGGATGTACGGTTGTGATTGTATGATTGTGATTGTATGATTGTGATTGTATGATTGTGATTGTATGATCGTGATTTTGTGATTGTGATTGTATGATTGTGATTGTAAGATTGTGATTGTATGATTGTGATTGTATGATTGTGATAGTATTATTGTGATTGTATGATTGTGATTGTATGATCGCGATTGTATGATTGTGATTGTATGATTGTGATTGTATGATTGTGATTGTATGATTGTGATTGTATGATTGTGATTGTATGATTGTGATTGTATGATTGTGATTGTATGATTGTGATTGTATGATTGTGATTGTATGATTGTGATTGTATGATTGCGATTGTATGATTGTGATTGTATGATTGTGATTGTATGATTGTGATTGTATGATTGTGAGTGTATGATTGTGATGGTATGACTGTGATTGTATGATTGTGATTTTATGACTGTGATTGTATGATTGTGATTGTATGATTGTGATTGTATGATTGTGATTGTATGATTGTGATTGTATGATTGTGATTGTATGACTGTGATTGCGTGATTGTGATTTTATGATTGCGATCGTATGATTGTGATTCTTTGATTGCGATTATATGATTGTGATTGTATGATTGTGATTGTATGATGGAGATCGTATGATTGTGATTGTGTGGTAGTAATTGTATGATTGTGATCGTATGATTGTGATTGTATGATTGTGATTGTATGATTGTGGATGTATGATTGTGATTGTATGATTGTGGTTGTATAATTAAGGTTGTATGATTGTTTTTGTATGATTGTAATTGTATGATTGTGATTGTATGATTGTGATTGTATGATTGTGCTTGTATGATTGTGGTTGTATAATTAAGGTTGTATGATTGTTTTTGTATGATTGTGATTGTATGATTGTGATTGTATGATTGTGATTGTATGATTGTGATTGTATGATTGTGATTGTATGATTGTGATTGTATGATTGTGATTGTATGATTGTGATTGTATGATTGTGATTGTATGATTGTGATTGTATGATTGTGATTGTATGATAGTGATTTTATGATTGTGATTGTATGATTGTGATTGTATGATTGTGATTGCTTGATTGTGATTGTATGATTGTGATTGTATGATTGTGATTCTATGATTGTGATTGTTTGATTGTGATTTTTTGATTATGATTGTTAGATTGTGATTGTATGATTGCTATTGTATGATTGTGATTGTATGATTGTGATTCTTTTATTGCGATTGTATGATTGTGATTGTATGATTGTGATTGTATGATTGTGATTGTATGATTGTGATTGTATGATTGTGATTGTATGATTGTGATTGTGTGATTGTGATTGTATGTTTGCGATCGTATGATTGTGATTCTTTGATTGCGATTATATGATTGTGATTGTATGATTGTGATTCTTTTATTGCGATTGTATGATTGTGATTGTATGATTGTGATTGTATGATTGTGATTGTATGATTGTGATTGTATGATTGTGATTGTATGATTGTGATTGTATGATTGTGATTGTATGATTGTGATTGTATGATTGTGATTCTATGATTGTGATTCTATGATTGTGAGTGTATGATTGTGATGGTATGACTGTGATTGTATGATTGTGATTTTATGACTGTGATTGTATGATTGTGATTGTATGATTGTGATTGTATGATTGTGATTGTATGATTGTGATTGTATGACTGTGATTGTGTGATTGTGATTGTATGATTGCGATCGTATGATTGTGATTCTTTGATTGCGATTATATGATTGTGATTGCATGATTGTGATTGTATGATTGTGATTGTATGATAGAGATCGTATGATTGTGATTGTGTGGTAGTAATTGTATGATTGTGATCGTATGATTGTGATTGTATGATTGTGATTGTATGATTGTGATTGCTTGATTGTGATTGTATGATTGTGATTGTATGATTGTGATTGCTTGATTGTGATTGTATGATTGTGATTGTATGATTGTGATTCTATGATTGTGATTGTTTGATTGTGATTTTTTGATTATGATTGTTTGATTGTGATTGTATGATTGCTAATGTATGATTGTGATTGTATGATTGTGATTATATGATTGTGATTCTTTTATTGCGATTGTATGATTGTGATTGTATGATTGTGATTGTATGATTGTGATTGTATGATTGTGATTGTATGATTGTGATTGTATGATTGTGATTCTATGATTGTGAGTGTATGATTGTGATGGTATGACTGTGATTGTATGATTGTGATTGTATGATTGTGGATGTACGGTTGTGATTGTATGATTGTGATTGTATGATTGTGATTGTATGATTGTGATTGTATGATTGTGATTGTATGATCGTGATTTTGTGATTGTGATTGTATGATTGTGATTGTAAGATTGTGATTGTATGATTGTGATTGTATGATTGTGATAGTATTATTGTGATTGTATGATTGTGATTGTATGATCGCGATTGTATGATTGTGATTGTATGATTGTGATTGTATGATTGTGATTGTATAATTGTGATTGTATGATTGTGATTGTATGATTGTGATTGTATGATTGTGATTGTATGATTGTGATTGTATGATTGTGATCGTATGATTGTGATTCTTTGATTGCGATTATATGATTGTGATTGTATGATTGTGATTGTATGATTGTGATTGTATGATAGAGATCGTATGATTGTGATTGTGTGGTAGTAATTGTATGATTGTGATCGTATGATTGTGATTGTATGATTGTGATTGTATGATTGTGGATGTATGGTTGTGATTGTATGATTGTGATTTTATGATTGTGATTGTATGATTGTGATTGTATGATTGTGATTGTATGATTGTGATTGTATGATTGTGATTTTGTGATTGTGATTGTATGATTGTGATTGTAAGATTGTGATTGTATGATTGTGATTGTATGATTGTGATAGTATTATTGTGATTGTATGATTGTGATTGTATGATCGCGATTGTATGATTGTGATTGTATGATTGTGATTGTATGATTGTGATTGTATGATTGTGATTGTATGATTGTGATTGTATGATTGTGATTGTATGATTGTGATTGTATGATTGTGATTGTATGATTGTGATTGTATGATTGTGATTGTATGATTGTGATGGTATGATTGTGATCGTATGATTGTGATCGTATGATTGTGATCGTATGATTGTGGTTGTAAGATTGTGGTTGTGTGATTGCGATTGTATGATTGTCCTTGTATGATTGTGATTGTATGATAATGATTGTATGATTGTGATTGTATGATTGTGATTGTTTGATTGTGATTTTTTGATTATGATTGTTTGATTGTGATTGTATGATTGCTATTGTATGATTGTGATTGTATGATTGTGATTGTATGATTGTGATTCTTTTATTGGGATTGTATGATTGTGATTGTATGATTGTGATTGTATGATCGCGATTGTATGATTGTGATTGTATGATTGTGATTGTATGATTGTGATTGTATGATTGTGATTGTATGATTGTGATTGTATGATTGTGATTGTATGATTGTGATTGTATGATTGTGATTGTATGATTGTGATTCTTTTATTGCGATTGTATGATTGTGATTGTATGATTGTGATTGTGTGATTGTGATTGTATGATTTTGATTTTATGATTGTGATTGTATGATTGTGATTGTATGATTGTGATTGCTTGATTGTGATTGTATGATTGTGATTGTATGATTGTGATTCTATGATTGTGATTGTTTGATTGTGATTCTTTGATTATGATTGTTTGATTGTGATTGTATGATTGCTATTGTATGATTGTGATTGTATGATTGTGATTGTATGATTGTGATTCTTTTATTGGGATTGTATGATTGTGATTGTATGATTGTGATTGTATGATCGCGATTGTATGATTGTGATTGTATGATTGTGATTGTATGATTGTGATTGTATGATTGTGATTGTATGATTGTGATTGTATGATTGTGATTGTATGATTGTGATTGTATGATTGTGATTGTATGATTGTGATTGTATGATTGTGATTGTATGATTGTGATTGTATGATTGTGATTGTATGATTGTGATTGTATGATAGTGATTTTATGATTGTGATTGTATGATTGTGATTGTATGATTGTGATTGCTTGATTGTGATTGTATGATTGTGATTGTATGATTGTGATTCTATGATTGTGATTGTTTGATTGTGATTTTTTGATTATGATTGTTTGATTGTGATTGTATGATTGCTATTGTATGATTGTGATTGTATGATTGTGATTCTTTTATTGCGATTGTATGATTGTGATTGTATGATTGTGATTGTATGATTGTGATTGTATGATTGTGATTGTATGATTGTGATTGTATGATTGTGATTGTATGATTGTGATTCTATGATTGTGAGTGTATGATTGTGATGGTATGACTGTGATTGTATGATTGTGATTTTATGACTGTGATTGTATGATTGTGATTGTATGATTGTGATTGTATGATTGTGATTGTATGATTGTGATTGTATGATTGTGATTGTATGACTGTGATTGTGTGATTGTGATTGTATGTTTGCGATCGTATGATTGTGATTCTTTGATTGCGATTATATGATTGTGATTGTATGATTGTGATTCTTTTATTGCGATTGTATGATTGTGATTGTATGATTGTGATTGTATGATTGTGATTGTATGATTGTGATTGTATGATTGTGATTGTATGATTGTGATTGTATGATTGTGATTGTATGATTGTGATTGTATGATTGTGATTGTATGATTGTGATTCTATGATTGTGATTCTATGATTGTGAGTGTATGATTGTGATGGTATGACTGTGATTGTATGATTGTGATTTTATGACTGTGATTGTATGATTGTGATTGTATGATTGTGATTGTATGATTGTGATTGTATGACTGTGATTGTGTGATTGTGATTGTATGATTGCGATCGTATGATTGTGATTCTTTGATTGCGATTATATGATTGTGATTGCATGATTGTGATTGTATGATTGTGATTGTATGATAGAGATCGTATGATTGTGATTGTGTGGTAGTAATTGTATGATTGTGATCGTATGATTGTGATTGTATGATTGTGATTGTATGATTGTGATTGCTTGATTGTGATTGTATGATTGTGATTGTATGATTGTGATTCTATGATTGTGATTGTTTGATTGTGATTTTTTGATTATGATTGTTTGATTGTGATTGTATGATTGCTAATGTATGATTGTGATTGTATGATTGTGATTATATGATTGTGATTCTTTTATTGCGATTGTATGATTGTGATTGTATGATTGTGATTGTATGATTGTGATTGTATGATTGTGATTGTATGATTGTGATTCTATGATTGTGAGTGTATGATTGTGATGGTATGACTGTGATTGTATGATTGTGATTGTATGATTGTGGATGTACGGTTGTGATTGTATGATTGTGATTGTATGATTGTGATTGTATGATTGTGATTGTATGATTGTGATTGTATGATCGTGATTTTGTGATTGTGATTGTATGATTGTGATTGTAAGATTGTGATTGTATGATTGTGATTGTATGATTGTGATAGTATTATTGTGATTGTATGATTGTGATTGTATGATCGCGATTGTATGATTGTGATTGTATGATTGTGATTGTAAAATTGTGATTGTATGATTGTGATTGTATGATTGTGATTGTATGATTGTGATTGTATGATTGTGATTGTATGATTGTGATTGTATGATTGTGATTGTATGATTGTGATTCTATGATTGTGATTCTATGATTGTGAGTGTATGATTGTGATGGTATGACTGTGATTGTATGATTGTGATTTTATGACTGTGATTGTATGATTGTGATTGTATGATTGTGATTGTATGATTGTGATTGTATGATTGTGATTGTATGACTGTGATTGTGTGATTGTGATTGTATGATTGCGATCGTATGATTGTGATTCTTTGATTGCGATTATATGATTGTGATTGCATGATTGTGATTGTATGATTGTGATTGTATGATAGAGATCGTATGATTGTGATTGTGTGGTAGTAATTGTATGATTGTGATCGTATGATTGTGATTGTATGATTGTGATTGTATGATTGTGATTGCTTGATTGTGATTGTATGATTGTGATTGTATGATTGTGATTCTATGATTGTGATTGTTTGATTGTGATTTTTTGATTATGATTGTTTGATTGTGATTGTATGATTGCTAATGTATGATTGTGATTGTATGATTGTGATTATATGATTGTGATTGTATGATTGTGATTGTATGATGGAGATCGTATGATTGTGATTGTGTGGTAGTAATTGTATGATTGTGATCGTATGATTGTGATTGTATGATTGTGATTGTATGATTGTGGATGTATGATTGTGATTGTATGATTGTGGTTGTATAATTAAGGTTGTATGATTGTTTTTGTATGATTGTAATTGTATGATTGTGATTGTATGATTGTGATTGTATGATTGTGCTTGTATGATTGTGGTTGTATAATTAAGGTTGTATGATTGTTTTTGTATGATTGTGATTGTATGATTGTGATTGTATGATTGTGATTGTATGATTGTGATTGTATGATTGTGATTGTATGATTGTGATTGTATGATTGTGATTGTATGATTGTGATTGTATGATTGTGATTGTATGATTGTGATTGTATGATTGTGATTGTATGATAGTGATTTTATGATTGTGATTGTATGATTGTGATTGTATGATTGTGATTGCTTGATTGTGATTGTATGATTGTGATTGTATGATTGTGATTCTATGATTGTGATTGTTTGATTGTGATTTTTTGATTATGATTGTTTGATTGTGATTGTATGATTGCTATTGTATGATTGTGATTGTATGATTGTGATTCTTTTATTGCGATTGTATGATTGTGATTGTATGATTGTGATTGTATGATTGTGATTGTATGATTGTGATTGTATGATTGTGATTGTATGATTGTGATTGTATGATTGTGATTCTATGATTGTGAGTGTATGATTGTGATGGTATGACTGTGATTGTATGATTGTGATTTTATGACTGTGATTGTATGATTGTGATTGTATGATTGTGATTGTATGATTGTGATTGTATGATTGTGATTGTATGATTGTGATTGTATGACTGTGATTGTGTGATTGTGATTGTATGTTTGCGATCGTATGATTGTGATTCTTTGATTGCGATTATATGATTGTGATTGTATGATTGTGATTCTTTTATTGCGATTGTATGATTGTGATTGTATGATTGTGATTGTATGATTGTGATTGTATGATTGTGATTGTATGATTGTGATTGTATGATTGTGATTGTATGATTGTGATTGTATGATTGTGATTGTATGATTGTGATTGTATGATTGTGATTCTATGATTGTGATTCTATGATTGTGAGTGTATGATTGTGATGGTATGACTGTGATTGTATGATTGTGATTTTATGACTGTGATTGTATGATTGTGATTGTATGATTGTGATTGTATGATTGTGATTGTATGACTGTGATTGTGTGATTGTGATTGTATGATTGCGATCGTATGATTGTGATTCTTTGATTGCGATTATATGATTGTGATTGCATGATTGTGATTGTATGATTGTGATTGTATGATAGAGATCGTATGATTGTGATTGTGTGGTAGTAATTGTATGATTGTGATCGTATGATTGTGATTGTATGATTGTGATTGTATGATTGTGATTGCTTGATTGTGATTGTATGATTGTGATTGTATGATTGTGATTCTATGATTGTGATTGTTTGATTGTGATTTTTTGATTATGATTGTTTGATTGTGATTGTATGATTGCTAATGTATGATTGTGATTGTATGATTGTGATTATATGATTGTGATTCTTTTATTGCGATTGTATGATTGTGATTGTATGATTGTGATTGTATGATTGTGATTGTATGATTGTGATTGTATGATTGTGATTCTATGATTGTGAGTGTATGATTGTGATGGTATGACTGTGATTGTATGATTGTGATTGTATGATTGTGGATGTACGGTTGTGATTGTATGATTGTGATTGTATGATTGTGATTGTATGATTGTGATTGTATGATTGTGATTGTATGATCGTGATTTTGTGATTGTGATTGTATGATTGTGATTGTAAGATTGTGATTGTATGATTGTGATTGTATGATTGTGATAGTATTATTGTGATTGTATGATTGTGATTGTATGATCGCGATTGTATGATTGTGATTGTATGATTGTGATTGTAAAATTGTGATTGTATGATTGTGATTGTATGATTGTGATTGTATGATTGTGATTGTATGATTGTGATTGTATGATTGTGATTGTATGATTGTGATTGTATGATTGTGATTCTATGATTGTGATTCTATGATTGTGAGTGTATGATTGTGATGGTATGACTGTGATTGTATGATTGTGATTTTATGACTGTGATTGTATGATTGTGATTGTATGATTGTGATTGTATGATTGTGATTGTATGATTGTGATTGTATGACTGTGATTGTGTGATTGTGATTGTATGATTGCGATCGTATGATTGTGATTCTTTGATTGCGATTATATGATTGTGATTGCATGATTGTGATTGTATGATTGTGATTGTATGATAGAGATCGTATGATTGTGATTGTGTGGTAGTAATTGTATGATTGTGATCGTATGATTGTGATTGTATGATTGTGATTGTATGATTGTGATTGCTTGATTGTGATTGTATGATTGTGATTGTATGATTGTGATTCTATGATTGTGATTGTTTGATTGTGATTTTTTGATTATGATTGTTTGATTGTGATTGTATGATTGCTAATGTATGATTGTGATTGTATGATTGTGATTATATGATTGTGATTCTTTTATTGCGATTGTATGATTGTGATTGTATGATTGTGATTGTATGATTGTGATTGTATGATTGTGATTGTATGATTGTGATTCTATGATTGTGAGTGTATGATTGTGATGGTATGACTGTGATTGTATGATTGTGATTGTATGATTGTGGATGTACGGTTGTGATTGTATGATTGTGATTGTATGATTGTGATTGTATGATTGTGATTGTATGATTGTGATTGTATGATCGTGATTTTGTGATTGTGATTGTATGATTGTGATTGTAAGATTGTGATTGTATGATTGTGATTGTATGATTGTGATAGTATTATTGTGATTGTATGATTGTGATTGTATGATCGCGATTGTATGATTGTGATTGTATGATTGTGATTGTATGATTGTGATTGTATGATTGTGATTGTATGATTGTGATTGTATGATTGTGATTGTATGATTGTGATTGTATGATTGTGATTGTATGATTGTGATTGTATGATTGTGATTGTATGATTGTGATTGTATGATTGTGATTGTATGATTGTGATTGTATGATTGTGATTGTATGATTGTGAGTGTATGATTGTGATGGTATGACTGTGATTGTATGATTGTGATTTTATGACTGTGATTGTATGATTGTGATTGTATGATTGTGATTGTATGATTGTGATTGTATGATTGTGATTGTATGACTGTGATTGCGTGATTGTGATTTTATGATTGCGATCGTATGATTGTGATTCTTTGATTGCGATTATATGATTGTGATTGTATGATTGTGATTGTATGATGGAGATCGTATGATTGTGATTGTGTGGTAGTAATTGTATGATTGTGATCGTATGATTGTGATTGTATGATTGTGATTGTATGATTGTGGATGTATGATTGTGATTGTATGATTGTGGTTGTATAATTAAGGTTGTATGATTGTTTTTGTATGATTGTAATTGTATGATTGTGATTGTATGATTGTGATTGTATGATTGTGCTTGTATGATTGTGGTTGTATAATTAAGGTTGTATGATTGTTTTTGTATGATTGTGATTGTATGATTGTGATTGTATGATTGTGATTGTATGATTGTGATTGTATGATTGTGATTGTATGATTGTGATTGTATGATTGTGATTGTATGATTGTGATTGTATGATTGTGATTGTATGATTGTGATTGTATGATTGTGATTGTATGATTGTGATTGTATGATAGTGATTTTATGATTGTGATTGTATGATTGTGATTGTATGATTGTGATTGCTTGATTGTGATTGTATGATTGTGATTGTATGATTGTGATTCTATGATTGTGATTGTTTGATTGTGATTTTTTGATTATGATTGTTTGATTGTGATTGTATGATTGCTATTGTATGATTGTGATTGTATGATTGTGATTCTTTTATTGCGATTGTATGATTGTGATTGTATGATTGTGATTGTATGATTGTGATTGTATGATTGTGATTGTATGATTGTGATTGTATGATTGTGATTGTATGATTGTGATTCTATGATTGTGAGTGTATGATTGTGATGGTATGACTGTGATTGTATGATTGTGATTTTATGACTGTGATTGTATGATTGTGATTGTATGATTGTGATTGTATGATTGTGATTGTATGATTGTGATTGTATGATTGTGATTGTATGACTGTGATTGTGTGATTGTGATTGTATGTTTGCGATCGTATGATTGTGATTCTTTGATTGCGATTATATGATTGTGATTGTATGATTGTGATTCTTTTATTGCGATTGTATGATTGTGATTGTATGATTGTGATTGTATGATTGTGATTGTATGATTGTGATTGTATGATTGTGATTGTATGATTGTGATTGTATGATTGTGATTGTATGATTGTGATTGTATGATTGTGATTGTATGATTGTGATTCTATGATTGTGATTCTATGATTGTGAGTGTATGATTGTGATGGTATGACTGTGATTGTATGATTGTGATTTTATGACTGTGATTGTATGATTGTGATTGTATGATTGTGATTGTATGATTGTGATTGTATGACTGTGATTGTGTGATTGTGATTGTATGATTGCGATCGTATGATTGTGATTCTTTGATTGCGATTATATGATTGTGATTGCATGATTGTGATTGTATGATTGTGATTGTATGATAGAGATCGTATGATTGTGATTGTGTGGTAGTAATTGTATGATTGTGATCGTATGATTGTGATTGTATGATTGTGATTGTATGATTGTGATTGCTTGATTGTGATTGTATGATTGTGATTGTATGATTGTGATTCTATGATTGTGATTGTTTGATTGTGATTTTTTGATTATGATTGTTTGATTGTGATTGTATGATTGCTAATGTATGATTGTGATTGTATGATTGTGATTATATGATTGTGATTCTTTTATTGCGATTGTATGATTGTGATTGTATGATTGTGATTGTATGATTGTGATTGTATGATTGTGATTGTATGATTGTGATTCTATGATTGTGAGTGTATGATTGTGATGGTATGACTGTGATTGTATGATTGTGATTGTATGATTGTGGATGTACGGTTGTGATTGTATGATTGTGATTGTATGATTGTGATTGTATGATTGTGATTGTATGATTGTGATTGTATGATCGTGATTTTGTGATTGTGATTGTATGATTGTGATTGTAAGATTGTGATTGTATGATTGTGATTGTATGATTGTGATAGTATTATTGTGATTGTATGATTGTGATTGTATGATCGCGATTGTATGATTGTGATTGTATGATTGTGATTGTAAAATTGTGATTGTATGATTGTGATTGTATGATTGTGATTGTATGATTGTGATTGTATGATTGTGATTGTATGATTGTGATTGTATGATTGTGATTGTATGATTGTGATTCTATGATTGTGATTCTATGATTGTGAGTGTATGATTGTGATGGTATGACTGTGATTGTATGATTGTGATTTTATGACTGTGATTGTATGATTGTGATTGTATGATTGTGATTGTATGATTGTGATTGTATGATTGTGATTGTATGACTGTGATTGTGTGATTGTGATTGTATGATTGCGATCGTATGATTGTGATTCTTTGATTGCGATTATATGATTGTGATTGCATGATTGTGATTGTATGATTGTGATTGTATGATAGAGATCGTATGATTGTGATTGTGTGGTAGTAATTGTATGATTGTGATCGTATGATTGTGATTGTATGATTGTGATTGTATGATTGTGATTGCTTGATTGTGATTGTATGATTGTGATTGTATGATTGTGATTCTATGATTGTGATTGTTTGATTGTGATTTTTTGATTATGATTGTTTGATTGTGATTGTATGATTGCTAATGTATGATTGTGATTGTATGATTGTGATTATATGATTGTGATTCTTTTATTGCGATTGTATGATTGTGATTGTATGATTGTGATTGTATGATTGTGATTGTATGATTGTGATTGTATGATTGTGATTCTATGATTGTGAGTGTATGATTGTGATGGTATGACTGTGATTGTATGATTGTGATTGTATGATTGTGGATGTACGGTTGTGATTGTATGATTGTGATTGTATGATTGTGATTGTATGATTGTGATTGTATGATTGTGATTGTATGATCGTGATTTTGTGATTGTGATTGTATGATTGTGATTGTAAGATTGTGATTGTATGATTGTGATTGTATGATTGTGATAGTATTATTGTGATTGTATGATTGTGATTGTATGATCGCGATTGTATGATTGTGATTGTATGATTGTGATTGTATGATTGTGATTGTATGATTGTGATTGTATGATTGTGATTGTATGATTGTGATTGTATGATTGTGATTGTATGATTGTGATTGTATGATTGTGATTGTATGATTGTGATTGTATGATTGTGATTGTATGATTGTGATTGTATGATTGTGATTGTATGATTGTGATTGTATGATTGTGAGTGTATGATTGTGATGGTATGACTGTGATTGTATGATTGTGATTTTATGACTGTGATTGTATGATTGTGATTGTATGATTGTGATTGTATGATTGTGATTGTATGATTGTGATTGTATGACTGTGATTGCGTGATTGTGATTTTATGATTGCGATCGTATGATTGTGATTCTTTGATTGCGATTATATGATTGTGATTGTATGATTGTGATTGTATGATGGAGATCGTATGATTGTGATTGTGTGGTAGTAATTGTATGATTGTGATCGTATGATTGTGATTGTATGATTGTGATTGTATGATTGTGGATGTATGATTGTGATTGTATGATTGTGGTTGTATAATTAAGGTTGTATGATTGTTTTTGTATGATTGTAATTGTATGATTGTGATTGTATGATTGTGATTGTATGATTGTGCTTGTATGATTGTGGTTGTATAATTAAGGTTGTATGATTGTTTTTGTATGATTGTGATTGTATGATTGTGATTGTATGATTGTGATTGTATGATTGTGATTGTATGATTGTGATTGTATGATTGTGATTGTATGATTGTGATTGTATGATTGTGATTGTATGATTGTGATTGTATGATTGTGATTGTATGATTGTGATTGTATGATAGTGATTTTATGATTGTGATTGTATGATTGTGATTGTATGATTGTGATTGCTTGATTGTGATTGTATGATTGTGATTGTATGATTGTGATTCTATGATTGTGATTGTTTGATTGTGATTTTTTGATTATGATTGTTTGATTGTGATTGTATGATTGCTATTGTATGATTGTGATTGTATGATTGTGATTCTTTTATTGCGATTGTATGATTGTGATTGTATGATTGTGATTGTATGATTGTGATTGTATGATTGTGATTGTATGATTGTGATTGTATGATTGTGATTGTGTGATTGTGATTGTATGTTTGCGATCGTATGATTGTGATTCTTTGATTGCGATTATATGATTGTGATTGTATGATTGTGATTCTTTTATTGCGATTGTATGATTGTGATTGTATGATTGTGATTGTATGATTGTGATTGTATGATTGTGATTGTATGATTGTGATTGTATGATTGTGATTGTATGATTGTGATTGTATGATTGTGATTGTATGATTGTGATTCTATGATTGTGATTCTATGATTGTGAGTGTATGATTGTGATGGTATGACTGTGATTGTATGATTGTGATTTTATGACTGTGATTGTATGATTGTGATTGTATGATTGTGATTGTATGATTGTGATTGTATGATTGTGATTGTATGACTGTGATTGTGTGATTGTGATTGTATGATTGCGATCGTATGATTGTGATTCTTTGATTGCGATTATATGACTGTGATTGCATGATTGTGATTGTATGATTGTGATTGTATGATAGAGATCGTATGATTGTGATTGTGTGGTAGTAATTGTATGATTGTGATCGTATGATTGTGATTGTATGATTGTGATTGTATGATTGTGATTGCTTGATTGTGATTGTATGATTGTGATTGTATGATTGTGATTCTATGATTGTGATTGTTTGATTGTGATTTTTTGATTATGATTGTTTGATTGTGATTGTATGATTGCTAATGTATGATTGCGATTGTATGATTGTGATTATATGATTGTGATTCTTTTATTGCGATTGTATGATTGTGATTGTATGATTGTGATTGTATGATTGTGATTGTATGATTGTGATTGTATGATTGTGATTCTATGATTGTGAGTGTATGATTGTGATGGTATGACTGTGATTGTATGATTGTGATTGTATGATTGTGGATGTACGGTTGTGATTGTATGATTGTGATTGTATGATTGTGATTGTATGATTGTGATTGTATGATTGTGATTGTATGATCGTGATTTTGTGATTGTGATCGTATGATTGTGATTGTATGATTGTGATTGTATGATTGTGATTGTATGATTGTGATTGTATGATTGTGATTGTATGATTGTGATTGCTTGATTGTGATTGTATGATTGTGATTGTATGATTGTGATTCTATGATTGTGATTGTTTGATTGTGATTTTTTGATTATGATTGTTTGATTGTGATTGTATGATTGCTAATGTATGATTGTGATTGTATGATTGTGATTATATGATTGTGATTCTTTTATTGCGATTGTATGATTGTGATTGTATGATTGTGATTGTATGATTGTGATTGTATGATTGTGATTGTATGATTGTGATTCTATGATTGTGAGTGTATGATTGTGATGGTATGACTGTGATTGTATGATTGTGATTGTATGATTGTGGATGTACGGTTGTGATTGTATGATTGTGATTGTATGATTGTGATTGTATGATTGTGATTGTATGATAGAGATCGTATGATTGTGATTGTGTGGTAGTAATTGTATGATTGTGATCGTATGATTGTGATTGTATGATTGTGATTGTATGATTGTGGATGTATGGTTGTGATTGTATGATTGTGATTTTATGATTGTGATTGTATGATTGTGATTGTATGATTGTGATTGTATGATTGTGATTGTATGATTGTGATTTTGTGATTGTGATTGTATGATTGTGATTGTAAGATTGTGATTGTATGATTGTGATTGTATGATTGTGATAGTATTATTGTGATTGTATGATTGTGATTGTATGATCGCGATTGTATGATTGTGATTGTATGATTGTGATTGTATGATTGTGATTGTATGATTGTGATTGTATGATTGTGATTGTATGATTGTGATTGTATGATTGTGATTGTATGATTGTGATTGTATGATTGTGATTGTATGATTGTGATTGTATGATTGTGATGGTATGATTGTGATCGTATGATTGTGATCGTATGATTGTGATCGTATGATTGTGGTTGTAAGATTGTGGTTGTGTGATTGCGATTGTATGATTGTCCTTGTATGATTGTGATTGTATGATAATGATTGTATGATTGTGATTGTATGATTGTGATTGTATGATTGTGATTCTATGATTGTGAGTGTATGATTGTGATGGTATGACTGTGATTGTATGATTGTGATTTTATGACTGTGATTGTATGATTGTGATTGTATGATTGTGATTGTATGATTGTGATTGTATGATTGTGATTGTATGACTCTGATTGTGTGATTGTGATTGTATGATTGCGATCGTATGATTGTGATTCTTTGATTGCGATTATATGATTGTGATTGTATGATTGTGATTGTATGATTGTGATTGTATGATTGTGATTGTATGATTGTGATTGTATGTTTGTGATTGTATGATTGTGATTGTATGATTGTGATTGTATGATTGTGATTGTATGATTGTGATGGTATGATTGTGATTGTATGATTGTGATTGTATGATTGTGATTGTATGATAGTGATTGTATGATTGTTTCTGTATGATTGTGATTGCATGATTGCGATTGTATGATTATGATTGTATGATTGTGGTTGTATGATTGTGATTGTGTGATTGTGATTGTGAGATTGTGATTGTATGATCGTGATTGTATGATCGTGATTGTGAGATTGTGATTGTATGATTGCGATTGAATGATTGTGATTGTATGATTGTGATTCTTTGATTGCGATTGTATGATTGTGATTGTATGATTGTGATTGTATGATTGTGATTGTATGATTGTGATTGTATGATTGTGATTGTATGATTGTGATTGTATGATTGTGATTGTATGATTGTGATTGTATGATTGTGATTGTATGATTGTGATTGTATGATTGTGATTGTATGATTGTGATTGTATGATTGTGATTTTGTGATTGTGATTGTATGATTGTGATTGTAAGATTGTGATTGTATGATTGTGATTGTATGATTGTGATAGTATTATTGTGATTGTATGATTGTGATTGTATGATCGCGATTGTATGATTGTGATTGTATGATTGTGATTGTATGATTGTGATTGTATGATTGTGATTGTATGATTGTGATTGTATGATTGTGATTGTATGATTGTGATTGTATGATTGTGATTGTATGATTGTGATTGTATGATTGTGATTGTATGATTGTGATGGTATGATTGTGATCGTATGATTGTGATCGTATGATTGTGATCGTATGATTGTGGTTGTAAGATTGTGGTTGTGTGATTGCGATTGTATGATTGTCCTTGTATGATTGTGATTGTATGATAATGATTGTATGATTGTGATTGTATGATTGTGATTGTATGATTGTGATTCTATGATTGTGAGTGTATGATTGTGATGGTATGACTGTGATTGTATGATTGTGATTTTATGACTGTGATTGTATGATTGTGATTGTATGATTGTGATTGTATGATTGTGATTGTATGATTGTGATTGTATGACTCTGATTGTGTGATTGTGATTGTATGATTGCGATCGTATGATTGTGATTCTTTGATTGCGATTATATGATTGTGATTGTATGATTGTGATTGTATGATTGTGATTGTATGTTTGTGATTGTATGATTGTGATTGTATGATTGTGATTGTATGATTGTGATTGCATGATTGTGATTGTATGATTGTGATGGTATGATTGTGATTGTATGATTGTGATTGTATGATAGTGATTGTATGATTGTTTCTGTATGATTGTGATTGCATGATTGCGATTGTATGATTATGATTGTATGATTGTGGTTGTATGATTGTGATTGTGTGATTGTGATTGTGAGATTGTGATTGTATGATCGTGATTGTATGATCGTGATTGTGAGATTGTGATTGTATGATTGCGATTGAATGATTGTGATTGTATGATTGTGATTCTTTGATTGCGATTGTATGATTGTGATTGTATGATTGTGATTGTATGATTGTGATTGTATGATTGTGATTGTATGATTGTGATTGTATGATTGTGATTGTATGATTGTGATTGTATGATTGTGATTGTATGATTGTGATTGTATGATTGTGATTGTATGATTGTGATTGCATGATTGTGATTGTATGATAGTAATTGTATGATTGTGATCGTATGATTGTGATTGTATGATTGTGATTGTATGATAGTGATTGTATGATTGTGATTGTATGATTGTGATTGTGTGATTGTGATTGTATGGATTTGATTTTATGATTGTGATTGTATGATTGTGATTGTATGATTGTGATTGCTTGATTGTGATTGTATGATTGTGATTGTATGATTGTGATTCTATGATTGTGATTGTTTGATTGTGATTTTTTGATTATGATTGTTTGATTGTGATTGTATGATTGCTATTGTATGATTGTGATTGTATGATTGTGATTGTATGATTGTGATTCTTTTATTGCGATTGTATGATTGTGATTGTATGATTGTGATTGTGTGATTGTGATTGTATGATTTTGATTTTATGATTGTGATTGTATGATTGTGATTGTATGATTGTGATTGCTTGATTGTGATTGTATGATTGTGATTGTATGATTGTGATTCTATGATTGTGATTGTTTGATTGTGATTTTTTGATTATGATTGTTTGATTGTGATTGTATGATTGCTATTGTATGATTGTGATTGTATGATTGTGATTGTATGATTGTGATTCTTTTATTGGGATTGTATGATTGTGATTGTATGATTGTGATTCTATGATTGTGATTGTTTGATTGTGATTTTTTGATTATGATTGTTTGATTGTGATTGTATGATTGCTATTGTATGATTGTGATTGTATGATTGTGATTGTATGATTGCGATTGTATGATTGTGATTGTATGATTGTGATTGTATGATTGTGATTGTATGATTGTGATTGTATGATTGTGATTGTATGATTGTGATTGTATGATTGTGATTGTATGATTGTGATTGTATGATTGTGATTGTATGATTGTGATTGTATGATTGTGATTGTATGATTGTGATTGTATGATTGTGAGTGTATGATTGTGATGGTATGACTGTGATTGTATGATTGTGATTTTATGACTGTGATTGTATGATTGTGATTGTATGATTGTGATTGTATGATTGTGATTGTATGATTGTGATTGTATGATTGTGATTGTATGACTGTGATTGCGTGATTGTGATTTTATGATTGCGATCGTATGATTGTGATTCTTTGATTGCGATTATATGATTGTGATTGTATGATTGTGATTGTATGATGGAGATCGTATGATTGTGATTGTGTGGTAGTAATTGTATGATTGTGATCGTATGATTGTGATTGTATGATTGTGATTGTATGATTGTGGATGTATGATTGTGATTGTATGATTGTGGTTGTATAATTAAGGTTGTATGATTGTTTTTGTATGATTGTAATTGTATGATTGTGATTGTATGATTGTGATTGTATGATTGTGCTTGTATGATTGTGGTTGTATAATTAAGGTTGTATGATTGTTTTTGTATGATTGTGATTGTATGATTGTGATTGTATGATTGTGATTGTATGATTGTGATTGTATGATTGTGATTGTATGATTGTGATTGTATGATTGTGATTGTATGATTGTGATTGTATGATTGTGATTGTATGATTGTGATTGTATGATTGTGATTGTATGATAGTGATTTTATGATTGTGATTGTATGATTGTGATTGTATGATTGTGATTGCTTGATTGTGATTGTATGATTGTGATTGTATGATTGTGATTCTATGATTGTGATTGTTTGATTGTGATTTTTTGATTATGATTGTTTGATTGTGATTGTATGATTGCTATTGTATGATTGTGATTGTATGATTGTGATTCTTTTATTGCGATTGTATGATTGTGATTGTATGATTGTGATTGTATGATTGTGATTGTATGATTGTGATTGTATGATTGTGATTGTATGATTGTGATTGTATGATTGTGATTCTATGATTGTGAGTGTATGATTGTGATGGTATGACTGTGATTGTATGATTGTGATTTTATGACTGTGATTGTATGATTGTGATTGTATGATTGTGATTGTATGATTGTGATTGTATGATTGTGATTGTATGACTGTGATTGTGTGATTGTGATTGTATGATTGCGATCGTATGATTGTGATTCTTTGATTGCGATTATATGATTGTGATTGCATGATTGTGATTGTATGATTGTGATTGTATGATAGAGATCGTATGATTGTGATTGTGTGGTAGTAATTGTATGATTGTGATCGTATGATTGTGATTGTATGATTGTGATTGTATGATTGTGGATGTATGATTGTGATTGTATGATTGTGATTGTATGATTGTGATTGTATGATTGTGATTGTATGATTGTGATTGTATGATTGTGATTGTATGATTGTGATTTTGTGATTGTGATTGTATGATTGTGATTGTAAGATTGTGATTGCATGATTGTGATTGTATGATTGTGATAGTATTATTGTGATTGTATGATTGTGATTGTATGATCGCGATTGTATGATTGTGATTGTATGATTGTGATTGTATGATTGTGATTGTATGATTGTGGTTGTATAATTAAGGTTGTATGATTGTTTTTGTATGATTGTGATTGTATGATTGTGATTGTATGATTGTGATTGTATGATTGTGCTTGTATGATTGTGGTTGTATAATTAAGGTTGTATGATTGTTTTTGTATGATTGTGATTGTATGATTGTGATTGTATGATTGTGATTGTATGATTGTGATTGTATGATTGTGATTGTATGATTGTGATTGTATGATTGTGATTGTATGATTGTGATTGTATGATTGTGATTGTATGATTGTGATTGTATGATTGTGATTGTATGATTGTGATTGTATGATTGTGATTGTATGATTGTGATTGTATGATTGTGATTGTATGATTGTGATTGTATGATTGTGATTGTATGATTGTGATTGTATGATTGTGATTGTATGATTGTGATTGTATGATTGTGATTGTATGATTGTGATGGAATGATTGTGATCGTATGATTGTGATTGTAAGATTGTGGTTGTGTGATTGCGATTGTATGGTTGTGACTGTATGATTGTGATTGTATGATTGTCCTTGTATGATTGTGATTGTATGATAATGATTGTATGATTGTGATTGTATGATTGTGATTGTATGATTGTGACTGTATGATTGTGATTGTATGATTGTGATTGTATGATTGTGATCGTATGATTGTGGTTGTATAATTAAGATTGTATGATTGTTTCTGTATGATTGTGATTGTATGATTGCGATTGTATGATTGTGATTGTATGATTGTGATTGTATGATTGCGATCGTATGATTGTGATTCTTTGATTGCGATTGTATGATTGTGATTGTATGATTGCGATCGTATGATTGTGATTCTTTGATTGCGATTGTATGATTGTGATTGTATGATTGTGATTGTATGATTGTGATTGTATGATTGCGATTGTATGATTGCGATTGTATGATTGTGATTGTATGATTGTGATTGTATGATTGTGATCGTATGATTGTGATTCTTTGATTGCGATTGTATGATTGTGATTGTATGATTGTGATTGTATGATTGTGATTGTATGATTGTGATTGTATGATTGTGATTGTATGATTGTGATTGTATGATTGTGATTGTATGATTGTGATTGTATGATTGTGATTGTATGATTGTGATTGCATGATTGTGATTGTATGATAGTAATTGTATGATTGTGATTGTATGATTGTGATTGTATGATTGCGATCGTATGATTGTGATTCTTTGATTGCGATTGTATGATTGTGATTGTATGATTGTGATTGTATGATTGTGATTGTATGATTGCGATTGTATGATTGCGATTGTATGATTGTGATTGTATGATTGTGATTGTATGATTGTGATCGTATGATTGCGATTCTTTGATTGCGATTGTATGATTGTGATTGTATGATTATGATTGTATGATTGTGATTGTATGATTGTGATTGTATGATTGTGATTGTATGATTGTGATTGTATGATTGTGATTGTATGATTGTGATTGCATGATTGTGATTGTATGATAGTAATTGTATGATTGTGATCGTATGATTGTGATTGTATGATTGTGATTGTATGATAGTGATTGTATGATTGTGATTGTATGATTGTGATTGTGTGATTGTGATTGTATGATTTTGATTTTATGATTGTGAATGTATGATTGTGATTGTATGATTGTGATTGCTTGATTGTGATTGTATGATTGTGATTGTATGATTGTGATTCTATGATTGTGATTGTTTGATTGTGATTTTTTGATTATGATTGTTTGATTGTGATTGTATGATTGCTATTGTATGATTGTGATTGTATGATTGTGATTGTATGATTGTGATTCTTTTATTGCGATTGTATGATTGTGATTGTATGATTGTGATTGTATGATTGTGATTGTATGATTGTGATTGCATGATTGTGATTGTATGATAGTAATTGTATGATTGTGATTGTATGATTGTGATTGTATGATTACGATCGTATGATTGTGATTCTTTGATTGCGATTGTATGATTGTGATTGTATGATTGTGATTGTATGATTGTGATTGTATGATTGTGATTTTATGACTGTGATTGTATGATTGTGATTGTATGATTGTGATTGTATGATTGTGATTGTATGATTGTGATTGTATGACTGTGATTGTGTGATTGTGATTGTATGATTGCGATCGTATGATTGTGATTCTTTGATTGCGATTGTATGATTGTGATTGTATGATTGTGATTGTATGATTGTGATTGTATGATTGTGATTGTATGATTGTGATTGTATGATTGTGATGGTATGATTGTGATCGTATGATTGTGATCGTATGATTGTGATTGTAAGATTGTGGTTGTGTGATTCCGATTGTATGATTGTGACTGTATGATTGTGATTGTACGATTGTCCTTGTATGATTGTGATTGTATGATAATGATTGTATGATTGTGATTGTATGATTGTGATTGTATGATTGTGACTGTATGATTGTGATTGTATGATTGTGATTGTATGATTGTGATCGTATGATTGTGGTTGTATAATTAAGGTTGTATGGTTGTTTCTGTATGATTGTGATTGTATGATTGCGATTGTATGATTGTGATTGTATGATTGTGATTGTATGATTGTGATCATATGATTGTGATTCTTTGATTGCGATTGTATGATTGTGATTGTATGATTGTGACTGTATGATTGTGATTGTATGATTGCGATTGTATGATTGTGATTGTATGATTGTGATTGTATGATTGTGATCGTGTGATTGTGATTCTTTGATTGCGATTGTATGATTGTGATTGTATGATTGTGATTGTATGATTGTGATTGTATGATTGTGATTGTATGATTGTGATTGTATGATTGTGATTGTATGATTGTGATTGTATGATAGTGATTGTATGATTGTGATTGTATGATTGTGATTGTGTGATTGTGATTGTATGAATTTGATTTTATGATTGTGATTGTATGATTGTGATTGTATGATTGTGATTGCTTGATTGTGATTATATGATTGTGATTGTATGATTGTGATTCTATGATTGTGATTGTTTGATTGTGATTTTTTGATTATGATTGTTTGATTGTGATTGTATGATTGCTATTGTACGATTGTGATTGTATGATTGTGATTGTATGATTGTGATTCTTTTATTGCGATTGTATGATTGTGATTGTATGATTGTGATTGTGTGATTGTGATTGTATGATTTTGATTTTATGATTGTGATTGTATGATTGTGATTGTATGATTGTGATTGCTTGATTGTGATTGTATGATTGTGATTGTATGATTGTGATTCTATGATTGTGATTGTTTGATTGTGATTTTTTGATTATGATTGTTTGATTGTGATTGTATGATTGCTATTGTATGATTGTGATTGTATGATTGTGATTCTTTTATTGCGATTGTATGATTGTGATTGTATGATTGTGATTGTATGATTGTGATTGTATGATTGTGATTGTATGATTGTGATTGTATGATAGAGATCGTATGATTGTGATTGTGTGGTAGTAATAGTATGATTGTGATCGTATGATTGTGATTGTATGATTGTGATTGTATGATAATGATTGTATGATTGTGATTGTATGATTGTGATTGTATGATTGTGATTGTATGATTGTGATTGTATGATTGTGATTTTATGACTGTGATTGTATGATTGTGATTGTATGATTGTGATTGTATGATTGTGATTGTATGATTGTGATTGTATGATTGTGATTGTATGACTGTGATTGTGTGATTGTGATTGTATGTTTGCGATCGTATGATTGTGATTCTTTGATTGCGATTATATGATTGTGATTGTATGATTGTGATTGTATGATAGAGATCGTATGATTGTGATTGTGTGGTAGTAATTGTATGATTGTGATCGTATGATTGTGATTGTATGATTGTGATTGTATGATTGTGGATGTATGATTGTGATTGTATGATTGTGATTGTATGATTGTGATTGTATGATTGTGATTGTATGATTGTGATTGTATGATTGTGATTGTATGATAGTGATTGTATGATTGTGATTGTATGATAGTGATTTTATGATTGTGATTGTATGATTGTGATTGTATGATTGTGATTGCTTGATTGTGATTGTATGATTGTGATTGTATGATTGTGATTCTATGATTGTGATTGTTTGATTGTGATTTTTTGATTATGATTGTTTGATTGTGATTGTATGATTGCTATTGTATGATTGTGATTGTATGATTGTGATTCTTTTATTGCGATTGTATGATTGTGATTGTATGATTGTGATTGTATGATAGTGATTGTATGATTGTGATTGTATGATTGTGATTGTATGATTGTGATTGTAAGATTGTGATTCTATGATTGTGAGTGTATGATTGTGATGGTATGACTGTGATTGTATGATTGTGATTTTATGACTGTGATTGTATGATTGTGATTGTATGATTGTGATTGTATGATTGTGATTGTATGATTGTGATTGTATGATTGTGATTGTATGACTGTGATTGTGTGATTGTGATTGTATGTTTGCGATCGTATGATTGTGATTCTTTGATTGCGATTATATGATTGTGATTGTATGATTGTGATTCTTTTATTGCGATTGTATGATTGTGATTGTATGATTGTGATTGTATGATTGTGATTGTATGATTGTGATTGTATGATTGTGATTGTATGATTGTGATTGTATGATTGTGATTGTATGATTGTGATTGTATGATTGTGATTGTATGATTGTGATTGTATGATTGTGATTCTATGATTGTGATTCTATGATTGTGAGTGTATGATTGTGATGGTATGACTGTGATTGTATGATTGTGATTTTATGACTGTGATTGTATGATTGTGATTGTATGATTGTGATTGTATGATTGTGATTGTATGATTGTGATTGTATGACTGTGATTGTGTGATTGTGATTGTATGATTGCGATCGTATGATTGTGATTCTTTGATTGCGATTATATGATTGTGATTGCATGATTGTGATTGTATGATTGTGATTGTATGATAGAGATCGTATGATTGTGATTGTGTGGTAGTAATTGTATGATTGTGATCGTATGATTGTGATTGTATGATTGTGATTGTATGATTGTGGATGTATGATTGTGATTGTATGATTGTGATTGTATGATTGTGATTGTATGATTGTGATTGTATGATTGTGATTGTATGATTGTGATTGTATGATTGTGATTTTGTGATTGTGATTGTATGATTGTGATTGTAAGATTGTGATTGCATGATTGTGATTGTATGATTGTGATAGTATTATTGTGATTGTATGATTGTGATTGTATGATCGCGATTGTATGATTGTGATTGTATGATTGTGATTGTATGATTGTGATTGTATGATTGTGGTTGTATAATTAAGGTTGTATGATTGTTTTTGTATGATTGTGATTGTATGATTGTGATTGTATGATTGTGATTGTATGATTGTGCTTGTATGATTGTGGTTGTATAATTAAGGTTGTATGATTGTTTTTGTATGATTGTGATTGTATGATTGTGATTGTATGATTGTGATTGTATGATTGTGATTGTATGATTGTGATTGTATGATTGTGATTGTATGATTGTGATTGTATGATTGTGATTGTATGATTGTGATTGTATGATTGTGATTGTATGATTGTGATTGTATGATTGTGATTGTATGATTGTGATTGTATGATTGTGATTGTATGATTGTGATGGAATGATTGTGATCGTATGATTGTGATCGTATGATTGTGATTGTAAGATTGTGGTTGTGTGATTGCGATTGTATGGTTGTGACTGTATGATTGTGATTGTATGATTGTCCTTGTATGATTGTGATTGTATGATAATGATTGTATGATTGTGATTGTATGATTGTGATTGTATGATTGTGACTGTATGATTGTGATTGTATGATTGTGATTGTATGATTGTGATCGTATGATTGTGGTTGTATAATTAAGATTGTATGATTGTTTCTGTATGATTGTGATTGTATGATTGCGATTGTATGATTGTGATTGTATGATTGTGATTGTATGATTGCGATCGTATGATTGTGATTCTTTGATTGCGATTGTATGATTGTGATTGTATGATTGTGATTGTATGATTGTGATTGTATGATTGCGATTGTATGATTGCGATTGTATGATCGTGATTGTATGATTGTGATTGTATGATTGTGATCGTATGATTGTGATTCTTTGATTGCGATTGTATGATTGTGATTGTATGATTGTGATTGTATGATTGTGATTGTATGATTGTGATTGTATGATTGTGATTGTATGATTGTGATTGTATGATTGTGATTGTATGATTGTGATTGTATGATTGTGATTGTATGATTGTGATTGTATGATTGTGATTGCATGATTGTGATTGTATGATAGTAATTGTATGATTGTGATTGTATGATTGTGATTGTATGATTGCGATCGTATGATTGTGATTCTTTGATTGCGATTGTATGATTGTGATTGTATGATTGTGATTGTATGATTGTGATTGTATGATTGCGATTGTATGATTGCGATTGTATGATTGTGATTGTATGATTGTGATTGTATGATTGTGATCGTATGATTGCGATTCTTTGATTGCGATTGTATGATTGTGATTGTATGATTATGATTGTATGATTGTGATTGTATGATTGTGATTGTATGATTGTGATTGTATGATTGTGATTGTATGATTGTGATTGTATGATTGTGATTGCATGATTGTGATTGTATGATAGTAATTGTATGATTGTGATCGTATGATTGTGATTGTATGATTGTGATTGTATGATAGTGATTGTATGATTGTGATTGTATGATTGTGATTGTGTGATTGTGATTGTATGATTTTGATTTTATGATTGTGATTGTATGATTGTGATTGTATGATTGTGATTGCTTGATTGTGATTGTATGATTGTGATTGTATGATTGTGATTCTATGATTGTGATTGTTTGATTGTGATTTTTTGATTATGATTGTTTGATTGTGATTGTATGATTGCTATTGTATGATTGTGATTGTATGATTGTGATTGTATGATTGTGATTCTTTTATTGCGATTGTATGATTGTGATTGTATGATTGTGATTGTATGATTGTGATTGTATGATTGTGATTGAATGATTGTGATTGTATGATAGTAATTGTATGATTGTGATTGTATGATTGTGATTGTATGATTGCGATCGTATGATTGTGATTCTTTGATTGCGATTGTATGATTGTGATTGTATGATTGTGATTGTATGATTGTGATTTTATGACTGTGATTGTATGATTGTGATTGTATGATTGTGATTGTATGATTGTGATTGTATGATTGTGATTGTATGACTGTGATTGTGTGATTGTGATTGTATGATTGTGATTCTTTGATTGCGATTGTATGATTGTGATTGTATGATTGTGATTGTATGATTGTGATTGTATGATTGTGATTGTATGATTGTGATTGTATGATTGTGATGGTATGATTGTGATCGTATGATTGTGATCGTATGATTGTGATTGTAAGATTGTGGTTGTGTGATTCCGATTGTATGATTGTGACTGTATGATTGTGATTGTACGATTGTCCTTGTATGATTGTGATTGTATGATAATGATTGTATGATTGTGATTGTATGATTGTGATTGTATGATTGTGACTGTATGATTGTGATTGTATGATTGTGATTGTATGATTGTGATCGTATGATTGTGGTTGTATAATTAAGGTTGTATGGTTGTTTCTGTATGATTGTGATTGTATGATTGCGATTGTATGATTGTGATTGTATGATTGTGATTGTATGATTGTGATCATATGATTGTGATTCTTTGATTGCGATTGTATGATTGTGATTGTATGATTGTGACTGTATGATTGTGATTGTATGATTGCGATTGTATGATTGTGATTGTATGATTGTGATGGTATGATTGTGATCGTGTGATTGTGATTCTTTGATTGCGATTGTATGATTGTGATTGTATGATTGTGATTGTATGATTGTGATTGTATGATTGTGATTGTATGATTGTGATTGTATGATTGTGATTGTATGATAGTGATTGTATGATTGTGATTGTATGATTGTGATTGTGTGATTGTGATTGTATGAATTTGATTTTATGATTGTGATTGTATGATTGTGATTGTATGATTGTGATTGCTTGATTGTGATTGTATGATTGTGATTGTATGATTGTGATTCTATGATTGTGATTGTTTGATTGTGATTTTTTGATTATGATTGTTTGATTGTGATTGTATGATTGCTATTGTACGATTGTGATTGTATGATTGTGATTGTATGATTGTGATTCTTTTATTGCGATTGTATGATTGTGATTGTATGATTGTGATTGTGTGATTGTGATTGTATGATATTGATTTTATGATTGTGATTGTATGATTGTGATTGTATGATTGTGATTGCTTGATTGTGATTGTATGATTGTGATTGTATGATTGTGATTCTATGATTGTGATTGTTTGATTGTGATTTTTTGATTATGGTTGTTTGATTGTGATTGTATGATTGCTATTGTATGATTGTGATTGTATGATTGTGATTCTTTTATTGCGATTGTATGATTGTGATTGTATGATTGTGATTGTATGATTGTGATTGTATGATTGTGATTGTATGATTGTGATTGTATGATAGAGATCGTATGATTGTGATTGTGTGGTAGTAATAGTATGATTGTGATCGTATGATTGTGATTGTATGATTGTGATTGTATGATAATGATTGTATGATTGTGATTGTATGATTGTGATTGTATGATTGTGATTGTATGATTGTGATTGTATGATTGTGATTGTATGATTGTGATTGTATGATTGTGATTGTATGATTGTGATTGTATGATTGTGATTGTATGGTTGTGATTGTATGATTGTGATTGTATGATTGTGATTGTATGACTGTGATTGTGTGATTGTGATTGTATGATTGCGATCGTATGATTGTGATTCTTTGATTGCGATTATATGGTTGTGATTGTATGATTGTGATTGTATGATTGTGATTCTATGATTGTGATTGTATGATTGTGATTGTATGATTGTGATTGTATGATTGTGATTGTATGATTGTGATTGTATGATTGTGATTGTATGATTGTGATTGCATGATTGTGATTGTATGATTGTGATTGTATGGTTGTGATTGTATGATTGTGACTGTATGATTGTGATTGTATTATTGTGATTGTATGATTGTGATCGTATGATTGTGGTTGTATAATTAAGGTTGTATGATTGTTTCTGTATGATTGTGATTGTATGATTGCGATTGTATGATTGTGATTGTATGATTGTGATTGTATGATTGCGATCGTATGATTGTGATTCTTTGATTGCGATTATATGATTGTGATTGTATGATTGTGATTGTATGATTGTGATTGTATGATTGTGATTGTATGATTGTGATTGTATGATTGTGATTCTTTTATTGCGATTGTATGATTGTGATTGTATGATTGTGATTGTGTGATTGTGATTGTATGATTTTGATTTTATGATTGTGATTGTATGATTGTGATTGTATGATTGTGATTGCTTGATTGTGATTGTATGATTGTGATTGTATGATTGTGATTCTATGATTGTGATTGTTTGATTGTGATTTTTTGATTATGATTGTTTGATTGTGATTGTATGATTGCTATTGTATGATTGTGATTGTATGATTGTGATTGTATGATTGTGATTCTTTTATTGCGATTGTATGATTGTGATTGTATGATTGTGATTGTATGATTGTGATTGTATGATAGAAATCGTATGATTGTGATTGTGTGGTAGTAATTGTATGATTGTGATCGTATGATTGTGATTGTATGATTGTGATTGTATGATAATGATTGTATGATTGTGATTGTATGATTGTGATTGTATGATTGTGGATGTATGGTTGTGATTGTATGATTGTGATTGTATGATTGTGATTGTATGATTGTGATTGTACGATTGTGATTGTATGATTGTGATTTTGTGATTGTGATTGTATGATTGTGATTGTAAGATTGTGATTGTATGATTGTGATTGTATGATTGTGATAGTATTATTGTGATTGTATGATTGTGATTGTATGATCGCGATTGTATGATTGTGATTGTATGATTGTGATTGTATGATTGTGATTGTATGATTGTGATTGTATGATTGTGATTGTATGATTGTGATTGTATGATTGTGATTGTATGATTGTGATTGTATGATTGTGATTGTATGATTGTGATTGTATGATTGTGATAGTATGATTGTGATTGTATGATTGTGATTGTATGATTGTGATTGTATGATTGTGATTCTATGATTGTGATTGTTTGATTGTGATTTTTTGATTATGATTGTTTGATTGTGATTGTATGATTGCTATTGTATGATTGTGATTGTATGATTGCGATTGTATGATTGCGATTGTATGATTGCGATTGTATGATTGTGATTGTATGATTGTGATTGTATGATTGTGATTGTATGATTGTGATTGTATGATTGTGATTGTATGATTGTGATTGTATGATTGTGATTGCTTGATTGTGATTGTATGATTGTGATTGTATGATTGTGATTCTATGATTGTGATTGTTTGATTGTGATTTTTTGATTATGATTGTTTGATTGTGATTGTATGATTGCTATTGTATGATTGTGATTGTATGATTGCGATTGTATGATTGCGATTGTATGATTGCGATTGTATGATTGTGATTGTATGATTGTGATTGTATGATTGTGATTGTATGATTGTGATTGTATGATTGTGATTGTATGATTGTGATTGTATGATTGTGATTGTATGATTGTGATTGTATGATTGTGATTGTATGATTGTGATTGTATGATTGTGATTGTATGATTGTGATTCTATGATTGTGATTGTATGATTGTGATTGTATGATTGTGATTGTATAATTGTGATTGCTTGATTGTGATTGTATGATTGTGATTGTATGATTGTGATTCTATGATTGTGATTGTTTGATTGGGATTGTATGATTGCTATTGTATGATTGTGATTCTTTTATTGCGATTGTATGATTGCGATTGTATGATTGTGATTGGATGACTGTGATTGTATGACTGTGATTGTATGACTGTGATTGTATGACTGTGATTGTATGACTGTGATTGTATGACTGTGATTGTATGATTGTGATTGTATGATTGTGATTCTATGATTGTGATTGTATGATTGTGATTGTATGACTGTGATTGTATGACTGTGATTGTATGATTGTGACTGCATGATTGTGATTTTATGATTGTCCTTGTATGATTGTGATTGTATGATTGCGATTGTATGATTGTGATTGTATGATTGTGATTGTATGATTGTGATTCTTTGATTGCGATTGTATGATTGCGATTGTATGATTGCGATTGTATGATTGCGATTGTATGATTGCGATTGTATGATTGCGATTGTATGATTGCGATTGTGTGATTGCGATTGTGTGATTGCGATTGTATGATTGCGACTGTATGATTGCGATTGTATGATTGTGATTGTATGACTGTGATTGTATGACTGTGATTGTATGACTGTGATTGTATGACTGTGATTGTATGACTGTGATTGTATGACTGTGATTGTATGACTGTGATTGTATGATTGTGATTGTATGATTGTGATTCTATGATTGTGATTGTATGATTGTGATTGTATGACTGTGATTGTATGACTGTGATTGTATGACTGTGATTGTATGACTGTGATTGTATGGTTGTGATTGTATGATTGTGATTGTATGATTGTGATTGTATGATTGTGATTGTATGACTGTGATTGTATGATTGTGATTGTATGATCGTGATTGTATGATCGTGATTGTATGATTGTGATTGTATGATTCTGATTGTATGATTCTGGCTGTTTGATTGTGATTGTATGATTGTGATTGTATGATTGTGATCGTATGATTGTTATTGTATGATTGTGATTTTATGATTGTGATTGTATGATTGTGATTGTATGATTGTGATTGTTTGATTGTGATTGTATGATTGTGATTGTATGATTGTGATTCTATGATTGTGATTGTTTGATTGTGATTGTATGATTGCTATTGTATGATTGTGATTGTAAGATTGTGGTTGTGTGATTGCGATTGTATGATTGTGACTGCATGATTGTGATTTTATGATTGTCCTTGTATGATTGTGATTGTATGATTATGATTGTATGATTGTGATTGTATGATTGTGATTGTATGATTGTGATTGTATGATTGTGATTGTATGATTGTGATCGTATGATTGTGGTTGTATAATTAAGGTTGTTTGTTTGTTTCTGTATGATTGTGATTGTATGATTGCGATTGTATGATTGTGATTGTATGATTGTGATTGTATGATTGTGATTCTTTGATTGCGATTGTATGATTGCGATTGTATGATTGCGATTGTATGATTGCGATTGTATGATTGCGATTGTATGATTGCGATTGTATGATTGCGATTGTATGATTGCGATTGTATGATTGCGATTGTATGATTGCGATTGTATGATTGCGATTGTATGATTGCGATTGTATGATTGCGATTGTAAGATTGCGATTGTATGATTGCGATTGTATGATTGCGATTGTATGATTGCGATTGTATGATTGCGACTGTATGATTGTGATTGTATGATTGTGATTGTATGACTGTGATTGTATGACTGTGATTGTATGACTGTGATTGTATGACTGTGATTGTATGATTGTGATTGTATGATTGTGATTCTATGATTGTGATTGTATGATTGTGATTGTATGACTGTGATTGTATGACTGTGATTGTATGACTGTGATTGTATGATTGTGATTGTATGGTTGTGATTGTATGATTGTGATTTTTTGATTATGATTGCATGATTGTGATTGTATGATTGTCATTGTATGACTGTGATTGTATGATTGTGATTGTATGATCGTGATTGTATGATTGTGATTGTATGATTGTGATTGTGTGATTGTGATTGTATGATTGTGATTGTATGATTGTGATTGTATGACTGTGATTGTATGATTGTGATTGTATGACTGTGATTGTATGATTGTGACTGTATGATTGTGACTGTATGATTGTGATTGTATGATTGTGATTGTATGATTGTGATTGTATGACTGTGATTGTATGATTGTGATTGTATGACTGTGATTGTATGATTGTGATTGTATGATTGTGATTGTATGATTGTGATTTTATGATTGTGATTGTATGATTGTGATTGTATGACTGTGATTGTATGATTGTGATTGTATGATTGTGATTGTATGATTGTGATTGTATGGTTGTGATTGTATGATTGTGATTGTATGATTGTGATTTTTTGATTATGATTGTATGATTGTGATTGTATGATTGTCATTGTATGACTGTGATTGTATGATTGTGATTGTATGATCGTGATTGTATGATTGTGATCGTATGATTGTGATTCTTTGATTGCGATTGTATGATTGTGATTGTATGATTGTGATTGTATGATTGTGATTGTATGATTGTGATTGTATGATTGTGATTGTATGATTGTGATTGTATGATTGTGATTGTATGATTGTGATTGTATGATTGTGATTGTATGATTGTGATTGTATGATTGTGATTGTATGATTGTGATTGTATGATTTTGATTGTATGATTGTGATTGTATGATTGTGATTGTATGATTGTGATTGTATGATTGTGATTGTATGATTGTGACTGTATGATTGTGATTGTATGATTGTGATTGTATGATTGTGATTGTATGATTGTGATTGTATGACTGTGATTGTATGATTGTGATTGTATGACTGTGATTGTATGATTGTGATTGTATGATTGTGATTGTATGATTGTGATTTTATGATTGTGATTGTATGATTGTGATTGTATGACTGTGATTGTATGATTGTGATTGTATGATTGTGATTGTATGATTGTGATTGTATGGTTGTGATTGTATGATTGTGATTGTATGATTGTGATTTTTTGATTATGATTGTATGATTGTGATTGTATGATTGTCATTGTATGACTGTGATTGTATGATTGTGATTGTATGATCGTGATTGTATGATTGTGATTGTATGATTGTGATTGTGTGATTGTGATTGTATGATTTTGATTTTATGATTGTGATTGTATGATTGTGATTGTATAATTGTGATTGCTTGATTGTGATTGTATGATTGTGATTGTATGATTGTGATTCTATGATTGTGATTGTTTGATTGGGATTGTATGATTGCTATTGTAAGATTGTGATTGTATGATTGTGATTGTATGATTGTGATTGTATGATTGTGATTGTATGATTGTGATTCTTTTATTGCGATTGTATGATTGTGATTGTATGATTGTGATTGTATGATTGTGATTGTATGATTGTGATTGTATGATTGTGATTGTATGATTGTGATTGTATGATTGTGATTGTATGATTGTGACTGTATGATTGTGATTGTATGACTGTGATTGTATGATTGTGATTGTATGATTGTGATTGTATAATTGTGATTGCTTGATTGTGATTGCATGATTGTGATTGTATGATTGTGATTCTATGATTGTGATTGTTTGATTGGGATTGTATGATTGCTATTGTATGATTGTGCTTGTATGATTGTGATTGTATGATTGTGATTCTTTTATTGCGATTGTATGATTGTGATTGTATGATTGTGATTGTATGATTGTGATTGTATGATTGTGATTGTATGATTGTGATTCTATGATTGTGATTGTATGATTGTGATTGTATGATTGTGATTGTATGATTCTGGCTGTTTGATTGTGATTGTATGATTGTGATTTTATGATTGTGATCGTATGATTGTTATTGTATGATTGTGATTTTATGATTGTGATTGTATGATTGTGATTGTATGATTGTGATTGTATGGTTGTGATTGTATGATTGTGATTTTTTGATTATGATTGTATGATTGTGATTGTATGATTGTCATTGTATGACTGTGATTGTATGATTGTGATTGTATGATCGTGATTGTATGATTGTGATTGTATGATTGTGATTGTGTGATTGTGATTGTATGATTTTGATTTTATGATTGTGATTGTATGATTGTGATTGTATAATTGTGATTGCTTGATTGTGATTGTATGATTGTGATTGTATGATTGTGATTCTATGATTGTGATTGTTTGATTGGGATTGTATGATTGCTATTGTATGATTGTGATTGTATGATTGTGATTGTATGATTGTGATTGTATGATTGTGATTCTTTTATTGCGATTGTATGATTGTGATTGTATGATTGTGATTGTATGATTGTGATTGTATGATTGTGATTGTATGACTGTGATTGTATGATTGTGATTGTATGATTGTGGTTGTATAATTGTGATTGCTTGATTGTGATTGTATGATTGTGATTGTATGATTGTGATTCTATGATTGTGATTGTTTGATTGGGATTGTATGATTGCTATTGTATGATTGTGATTGTATGATTGTGATTGTATGATTGTGATTCTTTTATTGCGATTGTATGATTGTGATTGTATGATTGTGATTGTATGATTGTGATTGTATGATTGTGATTCTATGATTGTGATTGTATGATTGTGATTGTATGATTGTGATTGTATGATTCTGGCTGTTTGATTGTGATTGTATGATTGTGATTTTATGATTGTGATCGTATGATTGTTATTGTATGATTGTGATTGTATGATTATGATTGTATGATTGTGATTGTATGAATGTGATTGTGTGATTGTGATTGTATGATTTTGATTGTATGATTGTGATTGTATGATTGTGATTGTATGATTATGATCGTATGATTGTGATTGTAAGATTGTGGTTGTGTGATTGCGATTGTATGAATGTGACTGTATGATTGTGATTGTATGATTGTCCTTGTATGATTGTGATTGTATGATTGTGATTGTATGATTGTGATTGTATGATTGTGATTGTATGATTGTGATTGTATGATTGTGATTGTGTGATTGTGACTGTATGATTGTGATTGTATGATTGTGATTGTATGATTGTGATTGTATGATTGTGATTGTATGATTGTGATTGTATGATTGTGATTGCATGATTGTGATTGTATGATAGTAATTGTATGATTTTGATCGTATGACTGTGATTGTATGATTGTGATTGTATGATTGTTATTGTATGATTGTGATTTTATGATTGTGATTGTATGATTGTGATTGTATGATTCTGATTGTTTGATTGTGATTGTATGATTGTGATTGTATGATTGTGATTCTATGATTGTGATTGTTTGATTGTGATTGTATGATTGCTATTGTATGATTGTGATTGTAAGATTGTGGTTGTGTGATTGCGATTGTATGATTGTGACTGCATGATTGTGATTTTATGATTGTCCTTGTATGATTGTGATTGTATGATTATGATTGTATGATTGTGATTGTATGATTGTGATTGTATGATTGTGATTGTATGATTGTGATTGTATGATTGTGATCGTATGATTGTGGTTGTATAATTAAGGTTGTTTGTTTGTTTCTGTATGATTGTGATTGTATGATTGCGATTGTATGATTGTGATTGTATGATTGTGATTGTATGATTGTGATTCTTTGATTGCGATTGTATGATTGCGATTGTATGATTGCGATTGTATGATTGCGATTGTATGATTGCGATTGTATGATTGCGATTGTATGATTGCGATTGTATGATTGCGATTGTATGATTGCGATTGTATGATTGCGATTGTATGATTGCGATTGTATGATTGCGACTGTATGATTGCGACTGTATGATTGTGATTGTATGATTGTGATTGTATGACTGTGATTGTATGACTGTGATTGTATGACTGTGATTGTATGACTGTGATTGTATGATTGTGATTGTATGATTGTGATTCTATGATTGTGATTGTATGATTGTGATTGTATGACTGTGATTGTATGACTGTGATTGTATGACTGTGATTGTATGATTGTGATTGTATGATTGTGATTGTATGGTTGTGATTGTATGATTGTGATTTTTTGATTATGATTGTATGATTGTGATTGTATGATTGTCATTGTATGACTGTGATTGTATGATTGTGATTGTATGATCGTGATTGTATGATTGTGATTGTATGATTGTGATTGTGCGATTGTGATTGTATGATTTTGATTTTATGATTGTGATTGTATGATTGTGATTGTATAATTGTGATTGCTTGATTGTGATTGTATGATTGTGATTGTATGATTGTGATTCTATGATTGTGATTGTTTGATTGGGATTGTATGATTGCTATTGTATGATTGTGATTGTATGATTGTGATTGTATGATTGTGATTGTATGATTGTGATTGTATGATTGTGATTGTATGATTGTGATTGCATGATTGTGATTGTATGATAGTAATTGTATGATTTTGATCGTATGACTGTGATTGTATGATTGTGATTGTATGATAGTGATTGTATGATTGTGATTGTATGATTGTGATTGTGTGATTGTGATTGTATGATTTTGATTTTATGATTGTGATTGTATGATTGTGATTGTATAATTGTGATTGCTTGATTGTGATTGTATGATTGTGATTGTATGATTGTGATTGTATGATTGTGATTGTATGATTGTGATTCTATGATTGTGATTGTTTGATTGGGATTGTATGATTGCTATTGTATGATTGTGATTGTATGATTGCGATTGTATGATTGTGATTCTTTTATTGCGATTGTATGATTGTGATTGTATGATTGTGATTGTATGATTGTGATTCTATGATTGTGATTGTTTGATTGTGATTGTATGATTGCTATTGTATGATTGTGATCGTAAGATTGTGGTTGTGTGATTGCGATTGTATGATTGTGACTGCATGATTGTGATTTTATGATTGTGATTGTATGATTGTGATTATATGTTTGTGATTGTTTGATTGTGATTGTATGATTGTGATTGTATGATTGTGATTCTATGATTGTGATTGTTTGATTGTGATTGTATGATTGCTATTGTATGATTGTGATCGTAAGATTGTGGTTGTGTGATTGCGATTGTATGATTGTGACTGCATGATTGTGATTGTATGATTGTCCTTGTATGATTGTGATTGTATGATTATGATTGTATGATTGTGATTGTATGATTGTGATTGTATGATTGTGATTGTATGATTGTGATTGTATGATTGTGATCGTATGATTGTGGTTGTATAATTAAGGTTGTATGTTTGTTTCTGTATGATTGTGATTGTATGATTGCTATTGTATGATTGTGATTGTATGATTGTGATTGTATGATTGTGATCGTATGATTGTGATTCTTTGATTGCGATTGTATGATTGTGACTGTATGATTGTGATTGTATGATTGTGATTGTATGATTGTGATTGTATGACTGTGATTGTATGATTGTGATTGTATGACTGTGATTGTATGATTGTGATTGTATGATTGTGATTGTATGATTGTGATTTTATGATTGTGATTGTATGATTGTGATTGTATGACTGTGATTGTATGATTGTGATTGTATGATTGTGATTGTATGATTGTGATTGTATGGTTGTGATTGTATGATTGTGATTGTATGATTGTGATTTTTTGATTATGATTGTATGATTGTGATTGTATGATTGTCATTGTATGACTGTGATTGTATGATTGTGATTGTATGATCGTGATTGTATGATTGTGATCGTATGATTGTGATTCTTTGATTGCGATTGTATGATTGGGATTGTATGATTGTGATTGTATGATTGTGATTGTATGATTGTGATTGTATGATTGTGATTGTATGATTGTGATTGTATGATTGTGATTGTATGATTGTGATTCTATGATTGTGATTGTATGATTGTGATTGTATGATTGTGATTGTATGATTGTGATTGTATGATTGTGACTGTATGATTGTGATTGTATGATTGTGATTGTATGATTGTGATTGTATGATTGTGATTGTATGACTGTGATTGTATGATTGTGATTGTATGACTGTGATTGTATGATTGTGATTGTATGATTGTGATTGTATGATTGTGATTTTATGATTGTGATTGTATGATTGTGATTGTATGACTGTGATTGTATGATTGTGATTGTATGATTGTGATTGTATGATTGTGATTGTATGGTTGTGATTGTATGATTGTGATTGTATGATTGTGATTTTTTGATTATGATTGTATGATTGTGATTGTATGATTGTCATTGTATGACTGTGATTGTATGATTGTGATTGTATGATCGTGATTGTATGATCGTGATTGTATGATTGTGATTGTGTGATTGTGATTGTATGATTTTGATTTTATGATTGTGATTGTATGATTGTGATTGTATAATTGTGATTGCTTGATTGTGATTGTATGATTGTGATTGTATGATTGTGATTCTATGATTGTGATTGTTTGATTGGGATTGTATGATTGTGATTCTATGATTGTGATTGTTTGATTGTGATTGTATGATTGTGATCGTATGATTGTGATTCTTTGATTGCGATTGTATGATTGTGATTGTATGATTGTGATTGTATGATTGTGATTGTATGATTGTGATTGTATGATTGTGATTGTGTGATTGTGATTGTATGATTGTGATTGCATGATTGTGACTGTATGATTGTGATTGTATGATTGTGATTGTATGATTGTGATCGTATGATTGTGGCTGTATAATTAAGGTTGTATGATTGTTTCTGTATGATTGTGATTGTATGATTGCGATTGTATGATTGTGATTGTATGATTGTGATTGTGTGATTGTGATCGTATGATTGTGATTCTTTGATTGCGATTGTATGATTGTGATTGTATGATTGTGATTGTATGATTGTGATTGTATGATTGTGATTGTATGACTGTGATTGTATGATTGTGATTGTGTGATTGTGATTGTATGATTGTGATTGCATGATTGTGATTGTATGATTGTGATGGTATGATTGTGATTGTATGATTGTGATTGTATGATAGTGATTGTATGATAGTTTCTGTATGATTGTGATTGCATGATTGCGATTGTATGATTATGATTGTATGATTGTGATTGTATGATTGTGATTGTGTGATTGTGATTGTGTGATTGTGATTGTGAGATTGTGATTGTATGATCGTGATTGTATGATCGTGATTGTGAGATTGTGATTGTATGATTGCGATTGAATGATTGTGATTGTATGATAGTAATTGTATGATTGTGATTGTATGATTATGATCGTATGATTGTGATTGTAAGATTGTGGTTGTGTGATTGCGATTGTATGAATGTGACTGTATGATTGTGATTGTATGATTGTGATTGTATGACTGTGATTGTGTGATTGTGATTGTATGACTGTGATTGTATGATTGTGATTGTATGATCGTGATTGTATGATTGTGATTGTATGGTAGTGATTGTATGATTGTGATTGTATGATTGTGATTGTGTGATTGTGATTGTATGATTTTGATTTTATGATTGTGATTGTATGATTGTGATTGTATAATTGTGATTGCTTGATTGTGATTGTATGATTGTGATTGTATGATTGTGATTCTATGATTGTGATTGTTTGATTGGGATTGTATGATTGCTATTGTATGATTGTGATTGTATGATTGTGATTGTATGATTGTGATTCTTTTATTGCGATTGTATGATTGTGATTGTATGATTGTGATTGTATGATTGTGATTGTATGATTGTGATTGTATGATTGTGATTCTATGATTGTGATTGTATGATTGTGATTGTATGATTGTGACTGTATGATTGTGATTGTATGACTGTGATTGTATGGTTGTGATTGTATGACTGTGATTGTATGATTGTGATTGTATGATTGTGATTGTATGATTGTGATTGTATGATTGTGATTGTGTGATTGTGATTGTATGACTGTGATTGTATGATTGTGATTGTATGATCGTGATTGTATGATTGTGATTGTATGATTGTGATTGTATGATTCTGATTGTATGATTCTGGCTGTTTGATTGTGATTGTATGATTGTGATTGTATGATTGTGATCGTATGATTGTTATTGTATGATTGTGATTTTATGATTGTGATTGTATGATTGTGATTGTATGATTGTGATTGTTTGATTGTGATTGTATGATTGTGATTGTATGATTGTGATTCTATGATTGTGATTGTTTGATTGTGATTGTATGATTGCTATTGTATGATTGTGATTGTAAGATTGTGGTTGTGTGATTGCGATTGTATGATTGTGACTGCATGATTGTGATTTTATGATTGTCCTTGTATGATTGTGACTGTATGATTGTGATTGTATGATTGTGATTCTATGATTGTGATTGTTTGATTGGGATTGTATGATTGCTATTGTATGATTGTGATTGTATGATTGTGATTGTATGATTGTGGTTCTTTTATTGCGATTGTATGATTGTGATTGTATGATTGTGATTGTATGATTGTGATTGTATGATTGTGATTCTATGATTGTGATTGTACGATTGTGATTGTATGATTGTGATTGTATGATTGTGATTGTATGATTGTGATTGTATGACTGTGATTGTATGATTGCGATTGTATGATCGTGATTGTATGATTGTGATTGTATGATTGTGTTTGTATGATTCTGATTGTATGATTCTGGCTGTTTGATTGTGATTGTATGATTGTGATTGTATGATTGTGATCGTATGATTGGTATTGTATGATTGTGATCGGATGATTGTGGTTCTATAATTAAGGTTGTATGTTTGGTTCTGTATTATTGTGATTGTATGATTGCGATTGTATGATTGTGATTGTATGATTGTGATTCTATGATTGTGATTCTATGATTGTGTTTGTATGATTGTGATTGTATGATTGCGATTGTATGATTGTGATTGTATGATTGTGATTGTATGATTGTGATTGTATGATTGTGTTTGTATGATTGTGATTGTATGATTGTGATTGTATGATTGTGATTGTATGATTGTGATTGTATGATTGTGATTGTATGATTGTGACTGTATGATTGTGACTGTCTGATCGTGATTGTATGATTGTGATTGTATGATTGTGATTGTATGATTGCGATTGTATGATTGTGATTGTATGATTGTGATTGTATGATTGTGATCGTATGATTGTGATTGTATGATAGTGATTGTATGATTGTTTCTGTATGATTGTGATTGCATGATTGCGATTGTATGATTATGATTGTATGATTGTGATTCTATGATTGTGATTGTATGATTGTGATTGTGTGATTGTGATTGTGAGATTGTGATTGTATGATCGTGATTGTATGATCGTGATTGTATGATCGTGATTGGTAGATTGTCATTGTATGATTGTGATGGTATGATTGTGATTGTATGATTGTGATTGTATGATAGTGATTGTATGATAGTTTCTGTATGATTGTGATTGCATGATTGCGATTGTATGATTATGATTGTATGATTGTGATTGTATGATTGTGATTGTGTGATTGTGATTGTGTGATTGTGATTGTGAGATTGTGATTGTATGATCGTGATTGTATGATCGTGATTGTGAGATTGTGATTGTATGATTGCGATTGAATGATTGTGATTGTATGATAGTAATTGTATGATTGTGATTGTATGATTATGATCGTATGATTGTGATTGTAAGATTGTGGTTGTGTGATTGCGATTGTATGAATGTGACTGTATGATTGTGATTGTATGATTGTGATTGTATGACTGTGATTGTGTGATTGTGATTGTATGACTGTGATTGTATGATTGTGATTGTATGATCGTGATTGTATGATTGTGATTGTATGGTAGTGATTGTATGATTGTGATTGTATGATTGTGATTGTGTGATTGTGATTGTATGATTTTGATTTTATGATTGTGATTGTATGATTGTGATTGTATAATTGTGATTGCTTGATTGTGATTGTATGATTGTGATTGTATGATTGTGATTCTATGATTGTGATTGTTTGATTGGGATTGTATGATTGCTATTGTATGATTGTGATTGTATGATTGTGATTGTATGATTGTGATTCTTTTATTGCGATTGTATGATTGTGATTGTATGATTGTGATTGTATGATTGTGATTGTATGATTGTGATTGTATGATTGTGATTCTATGATTGTGATTGTATGATTGTGATTGTATGATTGTGATTGTATGATTGTGACTGTATGATTGTGATTGTATGACTGTGATTGTATGGTTGTGATTGTATGACTGTGATTGTATGATTGTGATTGTATGATTGTGATTGTATGATTGTGATTGTATGATTGTGATTGTGTGATTGTGATTGTATGACTGTGATTGTATGATTGTGATTGTATGATCGTGATTGTATGATTGTGATTGTATGATTGTGATTGTATGATTCTGATTGTATGATTCTGGCTGTTTGATTGTGATTGTATGATTGTGATTGTATGATTGTGATCGTATGATTGTTATTGTATGATTGTGATTTTATGATTGTGATTGTATGATTGTGATTGTATGATTGTGATTGTTTGATTGTGATTGTATGATTGTGATTGTATGATTGTGATTCTATGATTGTGATTGTTTGATTGTGATTGTATGATTGCTATTGTATGATTGTGATTGTAAGATTGTGGTTGTGTGATTGCGATTGTATGATTGTGACTGCATGATTGTGATTTTATGATTGTCCTTGTATGATTGTGACTGTATGATTGTGATTGTATGATTGTGATTCTATGATTGTGATTGTTTGATTGGGATTGTATGATTGCTATTGTATGATTGTGATTGTATGATTGTGATTGTATGATTGTGGTTCTTTTATTGCGATTGTATGATTGTGATTGTATGATTGTGATTGTATGATTGTGATTGTATGATTGTGATTCTATGATTGTGATTGTACGATTGTGATTGTATGATTGTGATTGTATGATTGTGATTGTATGATTGTGATTGTATGACTGTGATTGTATGATTGCGATTGTATGATCGTGATTGTATGATTGTGATTGTATGATTGTGTTTGTATGATTCTGATTGTATGATTCTGGCTGTTTGATTGTGATTGTATGATTGTGATTGTATGATTGTGATCGTATGATTGTGATTGTATGATAGTGATTGTATGATTGTTTCTGTATGATTGTGATTGCATGATTGCGATTGTATGATTATGATTGTATGATTGTGATTCTATGATTGTGATTGTATGATTGTGATTGTGTGATTGTGATTGTGAGATTGTGATTGTATGATCGTGATTGTATGATCGTGATTGTATGATCGTGATTGGTAGATTGTCATTGTATGATTGCGATTGAATGATTGTGATTGTATGATTGTGATTGTATGATTGTGATTGTATGATTGTGATTGTATGATTGTGATTGTATGATTGTGATTGTATGATTGTGATTGTATGATTGTGATTGTATGATTGTGATTGTATGATAGTCATTGTATGATTGTGATTGTATGATTGTGATTGTATGATTGTGATTGTATGATTGTGATTGTATGATTGTGATTGTATGATTGTGATTGTATGATTGTGATTGTATGATTGTGCTCGTATGATTGTGATTCTTTGATTGCGATTGTATGATTGTGATTGTATGAATGTGATTGTGTGATTGTGATTGTATGATTTTGATTGTATGATTGCGATTGTATGATTGTGATTGTATGATTGTGATTGTATGATTGTGATTGTATGATTGTGATCGTATGATTGTGATTGTAAGATTGTGATTGTGTGATTGCGATTGTATGACTGTGACTGTATGATTGTGATTGTATGATTGTCATTGTATGATTGTGATTGTATGAATGTGATTGTGTGATTGTGATTGTATGATTTTGATTGTATGATTGTGATTGTATGATTGTGATTGTATGATTGTGATTGTATGATTGTGATTGTATGATTGTGATTGTATGATTGTGATTGTATGATTGTGATTGTATGATTGTGATTGTATGATTGTGACTGTATGATTGTGATTGTATGACTGTGATTGTATGGTTGTGATTGTATGACTGTGATTGTATGATTGTGATTGTATGATTGTGATTGTATGATTGTGATTGTATGATTGTGATTGTATGATTGTGATTGTATGATTGTGATTGTATGACTGTGATTGTATGATTGTGATTGTATGATCGTGATTGTATGATTGTGATTGTATGATTGTGATTGTATGATTGTGATTGTATGATTCTGATTGTATGATTCTGGCTGTTTGATTGTGATTGTATGATTGTGATTGTATGATTGTGATCGTATGATTGTTATTGTATGATTGTGATTTTATGATTGTGATTGTATGATTGTGATTGTATGATTGTGATTGTATGATTGTGATTGTTTGATTGTGATTGTATGATTGTGATTGTATGATTGTGATTCTATGATTGTGATTGTTTGATTGTGATTGTATGATTGCTATTGTATGATTGTGATTGTAAGATTGTGGTTGTGTGATTGCGATTGTATGATTGTGACTGCATGATTGTGATTTTATGATTGTCCTTGTATGATTGTGATTGTATGATTATGATTGTATGATTGTGATTGTATGATTGTGATTGTATGATTGTGATTGTATGATTGTGATTGTATGATTGTGATCGTATGATTGTGGTTGTATAATTAAGGTTGTTTGTTTGTTTCTGTATGATTGTGATTGTATGATTGCGATTGTATGATTGTGATTGTATGATTGTGATTGTATGATTGTGATTGTATGATTGTGATCGTATGATTGTGATTCTTTGATTGCGATTGTATGAATGCGATTGTATGATTGCGATTGTATGATTGCGATTGTATGATTGCGATTGTATGATTGCGATTGTATGATTGCGATTGTATGATTGCGATTGTATGATTGCGATTGTATGATTGCGATTGTATGATTGCGATTGTATGATTGCGATTGTATGATTGCGACTGTATGATTGGGACTGTATGATTGTGATTGTATGATTGTGATTGTATGATTGTGATTGTATGACTGTGATTGTATGACTGTGATTGTATGACTGTGATTGTATGACTGTGATTGTATGACTGTGATTGTATGATTGTGATTGTATGATTGTGATTGTATGATTGTGATTGTATGATTGTGATTGTATGACTGTGATTGTATGACTGTGATTGTATGACTGTGATTGTATGATTGTGATTGTATGATTGTGATTGTATGGTTGTGATTGTATGATTGTGATTTTTTGATTATGATTGTATGATTGTGATTGTATGATTGTCATTGTATGACTGTGATTGTATGATTGTGATTGTATGATAGTGATTGTATGATTGTGATTATATGATTGTGATTGTGTGATTGTGATTGTATGATTTTGATTTTATGATTGTGATTGTATGATTGTGATTGTATAATTGTGATTGCTTGATTGTGATTGTATGATTGTGATTGTATGATTGTGATTGTATGATTGTGATTCTATGATTGTGATTGTTTGATTGGGATTGTATGATTGCTATTGTATGATTGTGATTGTATGATTGTGATTGTATGATTGTGGTTCTTTTATTGCGATTGTATGATTGTGATTGTATGATTGTGATTGTATGATTGTGATTGTATGATTGTGATTGTATGATTGTGATCGTATGATTATTATTGTATGATTGTGATTTTATGATTGTGATTGTATGATTGTGATTGTATGATTGTGATTGTATGATTGTGATTGTTTGATTGTGATTGTATGATTGTGATTGTATGATTGTGATTCTATGATTGTGATTGTTTGATTGTGATTGTATGATTGCTATTGTATGATTGTGATTGTAAGATTGTGGTTGTGTGATTGCGATTGTACGACTGTGACTGCATGATTGTGATTTTATGATTGTCCTTGTATGATTGTGATTGTATGATTATGATTGTATGATTGTGATTGTATGATTGTGATTGTATGATTGTGATTGTATGATTGTGATTGTATGATTGTGATCGTATGATTGTGGTTGTATAATTAAGGTTGTTTGTTTGTTTCTGTATGATTGTGATTGTATGATTGCGATTGTATGATTGTGATTGTATGATTGTGATTGTATGATTGTGATTCTTTGATTGCGATTGTATGATTGCGATTGTATGATTGCGATTGTATGATTGCGATTGTATGATTGCGATTGTATGATTGCGATTGTATGATTGCGATTGTATGATTGCGATTGTATGATTGCGATTGTATGATTGCGATTGTATGATTGCGATTGTATGATTGCGACTGTATGATTGTGATTGTATGATTGTGATTGTATGACTGTGATTGTATGACTGTGATTGTATGACTGTGATTGTATGACTGTGATTGTATGACTGTGATTGTATGATTGTGATTGTATGATTGTGACTCTATGATTGTGATTGTATGATTGTGATTGTATGACTGTGATTGTATGACTGTGATTGTATGACTGTGATTGTATGATTGTGATTGTATGATTGTGATTGTATGGTTGTGATTGTATGATTGTGATTTTTTGATTATGATTGTATGATTGTGATTGTATGATTGTCATTGTATGACTGTGATTGTATGATTGTGATTGTATGATCGTGATTGTATGATTGTGATTGTATGATTGTGATTGTGTGATTGTGATTGTATGATTTTGATTTTATGATTGTGATTGTATGATTGTGATTGTATAATTGTGATTGCTTGATTGTGATTGTATGATTGTGATTGTATGATTGTGATTCTATGATTGTGATTGTTTGATTGGGATTGTATGATTGCTATTGTATGATTGTGATTGTATGATTGTGATTGTATGATTGTGATCGTATGATTGTGGTTGTATAATTAAGGTTGTTTGTTTGTTTCTGTATGATTGTGATTGTATGATTGCGATTGTATGATTGTGATTGTATGATTGTGATTGTATGATTGTGATTCTTTGATTGCGATTGTATGATTGTGATTGTGTGATTGTGATTGTATGATTTTGATTTTATGATTGTGATTGTATGATTGTGATTGTATAATTGTGATTGCTTGATTGTGATTGTATAATTGTGATTGTATGATTGTGATTGTATGATTGTGATTGTATGATTGTGATTGTATGATTGTGATTCTATGATTGTGATTGTTTGATTGGGATTGTATGATTGCTATTGTATGATTGTGATTGTATGATTGCGATTGTATGATTGTGATTCTTTTATTGCGATTGTATGATTGTGATTGTATGATTGTGATTGTATGATTGTGATTGTATGATTGTGATTCTATGATTGTGATTGTATGATTGTGATTGTATGATTGTGACTGTATGATTGTGATTGTATGACTGTGATTGTATGGTTGTGATTTTATGATTGTGATTGTATGATTGTGATTATATGTTTGTGATTGTTTGATTGTGATTGTATGATTGTGATTGTATGATTGTGATTCTATGATTGTGATTGTTTGATTGTGATTGTATGATTGCTATTGTATGATTGTGATCGTAAGATTGTGGTTGTGTGATTGCGATTGTATGATTGTGACTGCATGATTGTGATTGTATGATTGTCCTTGTATGATTGTGATTGTATGATTATGATTGTATGATTGTGATTGTATGATTGTGATTGTATGATTGTGATTGTATGATTGTGATTGTATGATTGTGATCGTATGATTGTGGTTGTATAATTAAGGTTGTATGTTTGTTTCTGTATGATTGTGATTGTATGATTGCTATTGTATGATTGTGATTGTATGATTGTGATTGTATGATTGTGATCGTATGATTGTGATTCTTTGATTGCGATTGTATGATTGTGACTGTATGATTGTGATTGTATGATTGTGATTGTACGATTGTGATTGTATGACTGTGATTGTATGATTGTGATTGTATGACTGTGATTGTATGATTGTGATTGTATGATTGTGATTGTATGATTGTGATTTTATGATTGTGATTGTATGATTGTGATTGTATGACTGTGATTGTATGATTGTGATTGTATGATTGTGATTGTATGATTGTGATTGTATGGTTGTGATTGTATGATTGTGATTGTATGATTGTGATTTTTTGATTATGATTGTATGATTGTGATTGTATGATTGTCATTGTATGACTGTGATTGTATGATTGTGATTGTATGATCGTGATTGTATGATTGTGATCGTATGATTGTGATTCTTTGATTGCGATTGTATGATTGTGATTGTATGATTGTGATTGTATGATTGTGATTGTATGATTGTGATTGTATGATTGTGATTGTATGATTGTGATTGTATGATTGTGATTGTATGATTGTGATTCTATGATTGTGATTGTATGATTGTGATTGTATGATTGTGATTGTATGATTGTGATTGTATGATTGTGACTGTATGATTGTGATTGTATGATTGTGATTGTATGATTGTGATTGTATGATTGTGATTGTATGACTGTGATTGTATGATTGTGATTGTATGATTGTGATTGTATGATTGTGATTTTATGATTGTGATTGTATGATTGTGATTGTATGACTGTGATTGTATGATTGTGATTGTATGATTGTGATTGTATGATTGTGATTGTATGGTTGTGATTGTATGATTGTGATTGTATGATTGTGATTTTTTGATTATGATTGTATGATTGTGATTGTATGATTGTCATTGTATGACTGTGATTGTATGATTGTGATTGTATGATCGTGATTGTATGATCGTGATTGTATGATTGTGATTGTGTGATTGTGATTGTATGATTTTGATTTTATGATTGTGATTGTATGATTGTGATTGTATAATTGTGATTGCTTGATTGTGATTGTATGATTGTGATTGTATGATTGTGATTCTATGATTGTGATTGTTTGATTGGGATTGTATGATTGCTATTGTATGATTGTGATTGTATGATTGTGATTGTATGATTGTGATTCTTTTATTGCGATTGTATGATTGTGATTGTATGATTGTGATTGTATGATTGTGATTGTATGATTGTGATTGTATGATTGTGATTGTATGATTGTGATTCTATGATTGTGATTGTATGATTGTGATTGTATGATTGTGACTGTATGATTGTGATTGTATGACTGTGATTGTATGATTGTGATTGTATGATTGTGATTGTATAATTGTGATTGCTTGATTGTGATTGTATGATTGTGATTGTATGATTGTGTGTCTATGATTGTGATTGTTTGATTGGGATTGTATGATTGCTATTGTATGATTGTGCTTGTATGATTGTGATTGTATGATTGTGATTCTTTTATTGCGATTGTATGATTGTGATTGTATGATTGTGATTGTATGATTGTGATTGTATGATTGTGATTCTATGATTGTGATTGTATGATTGTGATTGTATGATTGTGATTCTATGATTGTGATTGTATGATTGTGATTGTATGATTGTGATTGTATGATTCTGGCTGTTTGATTGTGATTGTATGATTGTGATTGTATGATTGTGATTCTATGATTGTGATTGTATAATTGTGATTGTATGATTGTGATTGTATGATTGTGATTGTATGATTGTGATTGTATGATTGTGATCGTATGATTGTGATTGTATGATTGTGATTGTATGATTGTGATTGTATGATTGTGATTGTATGATTGTGATTGTATGATTGTGATTGCATGATTGTGACTGTATTATTGTGATTGTATGATTGTGATTGTATGATTGTGATTGTATGATTGTGATTGTATGATTGTGATTGTATGATTGTGATTGTATGATAGTGATTGTATGATTGTTTCTGTATGTTTGTGATTTTATGATTGCGATTGTATGACTGTGATTGTATGATTGTGATTGTATGATCGTTATTGTATGATCGTGATTGTGAGATTGTGATTGTATGATTGTGATTGTATGATTGTGATTGTATGATTGTGATTGTATGATTGTGATTGTATGATTGTGATTGTATGATTGTGATTGTATGATTGTGATTGTATGATTGTGATTGTATGATTGTGATTGTATGATTGTGATTGTATGATTGTGATTTTATGATTGTGATTGTATGATAGTGATTGTATGACTGTGATTGTATGATTGTGATTGTATGATTGTGATTGTATGATTGTGATTGTATGATTGTGACTGTATGATTGTGATTGTATGATTGTGATTGTATGATTGTGATTGTATGATTGTAATTGTGTGACTGTGATAGTGTGATTGTGATTGTATGACTGTGATTGTATGATTGTGATTGTATGATTGTGATTGTATGATTGTGATTGTATGATTGTGATTGTATGACTGTGATTGTATGATTGTGATTGTATGATTTTGATTGTATGATTGTGATTGTATGGTTGTGATTGTATGATTGTGATTGTATGATTGTGATTTTGTGATTATGATTGTATGATTGTGATTGTATGATTGTAATTGTGTGACTGTGATGGTATGATTGTGATTGTATGATCGTGATTGTATGATCGTGATTGTATGATCGTGATTGTATGATTATGATTGTATGATTGTGATTGTGTGATTGTAATTGTATGACTGTGATTGTATGATTGTGATTGTATGATCGCGATTGTATGGTTGTGATTGTATGATTGTGATTGTATGATTGTGATTGTATGATTGTGATTGTACGATTGTGGTTGTATAATTAAGGTTGTATGATTGTTTTTGTATGATTGTGATTGTATGATTGTGATTGTATGATTGTGATTGTATGATAGTGATTGTATGATTGTGATTGTATGATTGTGATTCTTTTATTGCGATTGTATGATTGTGATTGTATGATTATGATTCTATGATTGTGATTGTATGATTGTGATTGTATGATTGTGATTGTATGATTGTGATTGTATGATTGTGACTGTATGATTGTGATTGTATGACTGTGATTGTATGATTGTGATTGCATGATTGTGATTCTATGATTGTGATTGTATGATTGTGATTGTATGATTGTGATTGTATGATTGTGATGGTATGATTGTGATCGTATGATTGTGATCGTATGATTGTGATTGTATGATTGTGATTGTATGATTGTGATTGTGTGATTGTGATTGTATGATTGTGATTGTATGATTGTGATTGTATGATTGTGATTGTATGATTGTGATTGTATGATTGTGATTGCATGATTGTGATTGTATGATATTAATTGTATGACTGTGATCGTATGATTGTGATTGTATGATTGTGATTGTATGATAGTGATTGTATGATTGTGATTGTATGATTGTGATTGTGTGATTGTGATTGTATGATTTTGATTTTATGATTGTGATTGTATGATTGTGATTGTATGATTGTGATTGCTTGATTGTGATTGTATGATTGTGATTGTATGATTGTGATTCTATGATTGTGATTGTTTGATTGGGATTGTATGATTGCTATTGTATGATTGTGATTGTATGATTGTGATTGTATGATTGTGATTCTTTTATTGCGATTGTATGGTTGTGATTGTATGATTGTGATTGTATGATTGTGATTCTATGATTGTGATTGTATGATTGTGATTGTATGATTGTGATTGTATGATTGTGATTGTATGATTGTGATTGTATGATTGTGATTGTATGATTGTGATTGTATGATTGTGATCGTATGATTGTGATTCTTTGATTGCGATTGTATGATTGTGATTGTATGATTGTGATTGTATGATTGTGATTGTATGATTGTGATTGTATGATTGTGATTGTATGATTGTGATTGTATGATTGTGATTGTATGATTGTGATTGTATGATTGTGATTGTATGATTGTGATTGTATGATTGTGATTGTATGATTGTGATTGTATGATTGTGATTGTATGATTGTGATTGCATGATTGTGATTGTATGATATTAATTGTATGACTGTGATCGTATGATTGTGATTGTATGATAGTGATTGTATGATTGTGATTGTATGATTGCGATTGTGTGATTGTGATTGTATGATTTTGATTTTATGATTGTGATTGGATGATTGTGATTGTATGATTGGGATTGCTTGATTGTGATTGTATGATTGTGATTGTATGATTGTGATTCTATGATTGTGATTGTTTGATTGGGATTGTATGATTGCTATTGTATGATTGTGATTGTATGATTGTGATTGTATGATTGTGATTCTTTTATTGCGATTGTATGATTGTGATTGTATGATTGTGATTGTATGATTGTGATTCTATGATTGTGATTGTATGATTGTGATTGTATGATTGTGATTGTATGATTGTGATTGTATGATTGTGATTGTATGATTGTGATCGTATGATTGTGATTCTTTGATTGCGATTGTATGATTGTGATTGTATGATTGTGATTGTATGATTGTGATTGTATGATTGTGATTGTATGATTGTGATTGTATGATTGTGATTCTATGATTGTGATTGTATCATTGTGATTGTATGATTCTGATTGTATGATTGTGATTGTATGATTGTGACCTTATGATTGTGATTGTATGATTGTGATTGTATGATTGTGATTGTATGATTGTGATTGTATGATTGTGATTGTATGATTGTGATTGTATGATTGTGATTGTATGATAGTGATTGTATGATTGTGATTGTATGATTGTGATTGTATGATTGTGATTGTATGATTGTGATTGTATGGTTGTGATTGTATGATTGTGATTGTATGATCGTTATTGTATGATCGTGATTGTGAGATCGTGATTGTATGATTGTGATTGTATGATTGTGATTGTATGATTGTGATTGTATGATTGTGATTGTATGATTGTGATTGAATGATTGTGATTGTATGATTGTGATTGTATGATTGTGATTGTATGATTGTGATTTTATGATTGTGATTGTATGATAGTGATTGTATGATTGTGATTGTATGATTGTGATTGTATGATTGTGATTGTATGATTGTGACTGTATGATTGTGATTGTATGATTGTGATTGTATGATTGTGATTGTATGATTGTAATTGTATGACTGTGATTGTGTGATTGTGATTGTATGACTGTGATTGTATGATTGTGATTGTATGATTGTGATTGTACGATTGTGGTTGTATAATTAAGGTTGTATGATTGTTTTTGTATGATTGTGATTGTATGATTGTGATTGTATGATTGTGATTGTATGATAGTGATTGTATGATTGTGATTGTATGATTGTGATTCTTTTATTGCGATTGTATGATTGTGATTGTATGATTGTGATTCTATGATTGTGATTGTATGATTGTGATTGTATGATTGTGATTGTATGATTGTGATTGTATGATTGTGATTGTATGATTGTGATTGTATGATTGTGACTGTATGATTGTGATTGTATGACTGTGATTGTATGATTGTGATTGTATGATTGTGACTGTATGATTGTGATTGCATGATTGTGACTGTATGATTGTGATTGTATGATTGTGATTGTATGATTGTGATCGTATGATTGTGGTTGTATAATTAAGGTTGTATGATTGTGATTGTATGATTGTGATTGTATGATTGTGATTGTATGATTGTGATTGTATGATTGTGATTGTATGATTGTGATTGTATGATTGTGATCGTATGATTGTGATTCTTTGATTGCGATTGTATGATTGTGATTGTATGATTGTGATTGTATGATTGTGATTGTATGATTGTGATTGTATGATTGTGATTGTATGATTGTGATTGTATGATTGTGATTGTATGATTGTGATTGTATGATTGTGATTGCATGATTGTGATTGTATGATTGTGATTGCATGATTGTGATTGTATGATTGTGATGGTTTGATTGTGATTGTATGATTGTGATTGTATGATAGTGATTGTATGATTGTTTCTGTATGATTGTGATTGCATGATTGCGATTGTATGATTATGATTGTATGATTGTGATTGTATGATTGTGATTGTATGATTATGATTGTATGATTGTGATTGTATGATTATGATTGTGTGATTGTGATTGTATGATTGGAATTGCTTGATTGTGATTGTATGATTGTGATTGTATGATTATGATCGTAAGATTGTGATTGTTTGATTGGGATTGTATGATTGCTATTGTATGATTGTGATTGTATGATTGTGATTGTATGATTGTGATTCTTTTATTGCGATTGTATGATTTTGATTGTATGATTGTGATTGTATGATGGTGATTGTATGATTGTGATTCTTTTATTGCGATTGTATGATTTTGATTGTATGATTGTGATTCTATGATTGTGATTGTATGATTGTGATTGTATGATTGTGATTGTATGATTGTGAGTGTATGATTGTGACTGTATGATTGTGATTGTATGACTGTGATTGTATGATTGTGATTGTATGATTGTGATTGTATGATTGTGATTCTATGATTGTGATTGTTTGACTGTGATTGTACGATTGCTATTGTATGATTGTGATTGTATAATTGTGATTGTATGATTGTGATTGTATGATTGTGATTGTATGATTGTGATTGTATGATTGTGATTGTATGATTGTGATTGTATGATTCTGATTGTATGATTGTGATTGTATGATTGTGATTGCATGATTGTGACTGTATGATTGTGATTGTGTGAATGTGATTGTATGATTGTGATTGTATGATTGTGATTGTATGATTGTGATTGTATGATTGTGATTGTATGATTGTGATTGTATGATTGTGATGGTATGATTGTGATCGTATGATTGTGATCGTATGATTGTGATTGTAAGATTGTGGTTGTGTGATTGCGATTGTATGATTGTGACTGTATGATTGTGATTGTATGATTGTCCTTGTATGATTGTGATTGTATGATTATGATTGTATGATTGTGATTGTATGATTGTGATTGTGTGATTGTGATTGTATGATTTTGATTGTATGATTGTGATTGTATGATTGTGATTGTATGATTATGATCGTATGATTGTGATTGTAAGATTGTGCTTGTGTGATTGCGATTGTATGAATGTGACTGTATGATTGTGATTGTATGGTTGTCCTTGTATGATTGTGATTGTATGATTGTGATTGTATGATTGTGATTGTATGATTGTGATTGTATGATTGTGATTGTGTGATTGTGATTGTATGATTGTGATTGTATGATTGTGATTGTATGATTGTGATTGTATGATTGTGATTGTATGATTGTGATTGCATGATTGTGATTGTATGATAGTAATTGTATGACTGTGATTGTATGATTGTGATTCTTTTATTGCGATTGTATGATTGTGATTCTATGATTGTGATTGTATGATTGTGATTGTATGATTGTGATTGTATGATTGTGATTGTATGATTGTGATTGTATGATTCTGATTGTATGATTGTGATTGTATGATTGTGATTGCATGATTGTGACTGTATGATTGTGATTGTGTGAATGTGATTGTATGATTGTGATTGTATGATTGTGATTGTATGATTGTGATTGTATGATTGTGATTGCATGATTGTGATTGTATGATTGTGATGGTATGATTGTGATCGTATGATTGTGATCGTATGATTGTAATTGTAAGATTGTGGTTGTGTGATTGCGATTGTATGATTGTGACTGTATGATTGTGATTGTATGATTGTCCTTGTATGATTGTGATTGTATGATTATGATTGCATGATTGTGATTGTATGATTGTGATTGTGTGATTGTGATTGTATGATTTTGATTGTATGATTGTGATTGTATGATTGTGATTGTATGATTATGATCGTATGATTGTGATGGTAAGATTGTGGTTGTGTGATTGCGATTGTATGAATGTGACTGTATGATTGTGATTGTATGGCTGTCCTTGTATGATTGTGATTGTATGATTGTGATTGTATGATTGTGATTGTATGATTGTGATTGTGTGATTGTGATTGTATGATTGTGATTGTATGATTGTGATTGTATGATTGTGATTGTATGATTGTGATTGTATGATTGTGATTGCATGATTGTGATTGTATGATAGTAATTGTATGACTGGGATCGTATGATTGTGATTGTATGATTGTGATTGTATGATAGTGATTGTATGATTGTGATTGTATGATTGTGATTGTGTGATTGTGATTGTATGATTTTGATTGTATGATTTTGATTTTATGATGGTGATTGTATGATTGTGATTGCTTGATTGTGATTGTATGATTGTGATTGTATGATTGTGATTGTATGATTGTGATTGTATGATTGTGATTGTATGATTGTGATTGTATGATTGTGATTGTATGATTGTGATTGTATGATTGTGATTGTATGATTGTGATTGTATGATTGTGATTGTATGATTGTGATTGTATGACTGTGATTGTATGATTGTGATTGTATGATTGTGATTGTATGATTGTGATTGTATGATTGTGATTGTATGGTTGTGATTGTATGATTGTGATTCTATGATTGTGATTGTTTGATTGGGATTGTATGATTGCTATTGTATGATTGTGATTGTATGATTGTGATTCTATGATTGTGATTCTTTTATTGCGATTGTATGATTGTGATTGTATGATTGTGATTGTATGATTGTGATTGTATGATTGTGATTGTATGATTGTGATTCTATGATTGTGATTGTATGATTGTGATTGTATGATTGTGATTGTATGATTGTGATTGTATGATTGTGATTGTATGATTGTGATCGTATGATTGTGATTCTTTGATTGCGATTGTATGATTGTGATTGTATGATTGTGATTGTATGATTGTGATTGTATAATTGTGATTGTATGATTGTGATTGTATGATTGTGATTGTATGATTGTGATTGTATGATTGTGATTGTATGATTGTGATTGTATGATTGTGACTGTATGATTGTGATTGTATGACTGTGATTGTATGATTGTGATTGTATGATTGTGATTGTATGATTGTGATTCTATGATTGTGATTGTTTGACTGTGATTGTATGATTGCTATTGTATGATTGTGATTGTATAATTGTGATTGTATGATTGTGATTGTATGATTGTGATTGTATGATTGTGATTGTATGATTGTGATTGTATGATTGTGATTGTATGATTGTGATTGTATGATTCTGATTGTATGATTGTGATTGTATGATTGTGATTGCATGATTGTGACTGTATGATTGTGATTGTGTGAATGTGATTGTATGATTGTGATTGTATGATTGTGATTGTATGATTGTGATTGTATGATTGTGATTGCATGATTGTGATTGTATGATTGTGATGGTATGATTGTGATCGTATGATTGTGATCGTATGATTGTAATTGTAAGATTGTGGTTGTGTGATTGCGATTGTATGATTGTGACTGTATGATTGTGATTGTATGATTGTCCTTGTATGATTGTGATTGTATGATTATGATTGTATGATTGTGATTGTATGATTGTGATTGTGTGATTGTGATTGTATGATTTTGATTGTATGATTGTGATTGTATGATTGTGATTGTATGATTATGATCGTATGATTGTGATGGTAAGATTGTGGTTGTGTGATTGCGATTGTATGAATGTGACTGTATGATTGTGATTGTATGGTTGTCCTTGTATGATTGTGATTGTATGATTGTGATTGTATGATTGTGATTGTATGATTGTGATTGTATGATTGTGATTGTATGATTGTGATTGTATGATTGTGATTGTATGACTGTGATTGTATGATTGTGATTGTATGATTGTGATTGTATGATTGTGATTGTATGATTGTGATTGTATGGTTGTGATTGTATGATTGTGATTGTATGATTGTGATTTTGTGATTGTGATTGTATGATTGTAATTGTATGACTGTGATGGTATGATTGTGATCGTATGATTGTGATCGTATGATTGTGGCCGTATGATTGTGATTGTATGATTGTGGTTGTGTGATTGCGATTGTATGATTGTGACTGTATGATTGTGATTGTATGATTGTCCTTGTATGATTGTGATTGTATGATTATGATTGTATGATTGTGATTGTATGATTGTGATGGTATGATTGTGACTGCATGATTGTGATTGTATGATTGTGATCGTATGATTGTGGTTGTATAATTAAGGTTGTATGATTGTTTCTGTATGATTGTGATTGTATGATTGCGATTGTATGATTGTGATTGTATGATTGTGATTGTATGATTGTGATCGTATGATTGTGATTCTTTGATTGCGATTGTATGATTGTGATTGTATGATTGTGATTGTATGATTGTGATTGTATGATTGTGATTGTATGATTGTGATTGTATGATTGTGATTGTATGATTGTGATTGTATGATTGTGATTGTATGATTGTGATTGTATGATTGTGATTGTATGATTGTGATTGTATGATTGTGATGGTATGATTGTGATTGTATGATTGTGATTGTATGATTGTGATTGTATGATTGTGATTGTATGATTGTGATTGTATGATTGTGATTGCATGATTGTGACTGTATGATTGTGATTGTATGATTGTGATTGTATGATTGTGATTGTATGATTGTGATTGTATGATTGTGATTGTATGATTGTGATTGTATGATAGTGATTGTATGATTGTTTCTGTATGTTTGTGATTTTATGATTGCGATTGTATGATTGTGATTGTATGATTGTGATTGTATGATTGTGATTGTATGATCGTTATTGTATGATCGTGATTGTGAGATTGTGATTGTATGATTGTGATTGTATGATTGTGATTGTATGATTGTGATTGTATGATTGTGATTGTATGATTGTGATTGTATGATTGTGATTGTATGATTGTGATTGTATGATTGTGATTGTATGATTGTGATTGTATGATTGTGATTGTATGATTGTGATTGTATGATTGTGATTGTATGATTGTGATTGTATGATTGTGATTGTATGATTGTGATTGTATGATTGTGATTGTATGATTGTGATTGTATGATTGGAATTGCTTGATTGTGATTGTATGATTGTGATTGTATGATTATGATCGTAAGATTGTGATTGTTTGATTGGGATTGTATGATTGCTATTGTATGATTGTGATTGTATGATTGTGATTGTATGATTGTGATTGTATGATTGTGATTGTATGATTGTGATTCTTTTATTGCGATTGTATGATTGTGATTGTATGATTGTGATTGTATGATGCTGATTGTATGATAGTGATTGTATGATTCTGGCTGTTTGATTGTGATTATATGATTGTGATTGTATGATTGTGATCGTATGATTGTTATTGTATGATTGTGATTTTATGATTGTGATTGTATGATTGTGATTGTATGATTGTGATTGTTTGATTGTGATTGTATGATTGTGATTGTATGATTGTGATTCTATGATTGTGATTGTTTGATTGTGATTGTATGATTGCTATTGTTTGATTGTGATTGTATGATTGTGATTGCATGATTGTGACTATATGATTGCGATTGTATGATTGTGATTGTATGATTGTGATTGTATGATTGTGATTGTATGATTGTGATTGTATGATTGTGATTGTATGATTGTGATTGTATGATTGTGATTGTATGATTGTGATTGTATGATTGTGATTGTATGATTGTCATTGTATGATTGTGATTGCATGATTGTGACTGTATGATTGTGATTGTATGATTGTGATTGTATGATTGTGATCGTATGATTGTGGCTGTATAATTAAGGTTGTATGATTGTTTCTGTATGATTGTGATTGTATGATTGCGATTGTATGATTGTGATTGTATGATTGTGATTGTGTGATTGTGATCGTATGATTGTGATTCTTTGATTGCGATTGTATGATTGTGATTGTATGATTGTGATTGTATGATTGTGATTGTATGATTGTGATTGTATGATTGTGATTGTATGATTGTGATTGTATGATTGTGATTGTATGATTGTGATTGTATGATTGTGATTGTATGATTGTGATTGTATGATTGTGATTGTATGATTGTGATTGTATGATTGTGATTGTATGATTGTGATTGCATGATTGTGACTGTATGATTGTGATTGTATGATTGTGATTGTATGATTGTGATCGTATGATTGTGGCTGTATAATTAAGGTTGTATGATTGTTTCTGTATGATTGTGATTGTATGATTGTGATTGTATGATTGTGATTGTATGATTGTGATTGTGTGATTGTGATTGTATGATTGTGATTGCATGATTGTGATTGTATGATTGTGATGGTATGATTGTGATTGTATGATTGTGATAGTATGATAGTGATTGTATGATTGTTTCTGTATGATTGTGATTGCATGATTGCGATTGTATGATTATGATTGTATGATTGTGATTGTATGATTGTGATTGTGTGATTGTGATTGTGTGATTGTGATTGTGAGATTGTGATTGTATGATCGTGATTGTATGATCGTGATTGTGAGATTGTGATTGTATGATTGCGATTGAATGATTGTGATTGTATGATAGTAATTGTATGATTGTGATTGTATGATTGTGATTGTATGATTGTGATCGTATGATTGTGGTTGTATAATTAAGGTTGTTTGTTTGTTTCTGTATGATTGTGATTGTATGATTGCGATTGTATGATTGTGATTGTATGATTGTGATTGTATGATTGTGATTGTATGATTCTGATTGTATGATTCTGGCTGTTTGATTGTGATTGTATGATTGTGATTGTATGATTGTGATCGTATGATTGTTATTGTATGATTGTGATTTTATGATTGTGATTGTATGATTGTGATTGTATGATTGTGATTGTTTGATTGTGATTGTATGATTGTGATTGTATGATTGTGATTCTATGATTGTGATTGTTTGATTGTGATTGTATGATTGCTATTGTATGATTGTGATTGTAAGATTGTGGTTGTGTGATTGCGATTGTATGATTGTGACTGCATGATTGTGATTTTATGATTGTCCTTGTATGATTGTGATTGTATGATTATGATTGTATGATTGTGATTGTATGATTGTGATTGTATGATTGTGATTGTATGATTGTGATTGTATGATTGTGATTGTATGATTGTGATCGTATGATTGTGGTTGTATAATTAAGGTTGTTTGTTTGTTTCTGTATGATTGTGATTGTATGATTGCGATTGTATGATTGTGATTGTATGATTGTGATTGTATGATTGTGATTCTTTGATTGCGATTGTATGATTGCGATTGTATGATTGCGATTGTATGATTGCGATTGTATGATTGCGATTGTATGATTGCGATTGTATGATTGCGATTGTATGATTGCGATTGTATGATTGCGATTGTATGATTGCGATTGTATGATTGCGACTGTATGATTGCGACTGTATGATTGTGATTGTATGATTGTGATTGTATGACTGTGATTGTATGACTGTGATTGTATGACTGTGATTGTATGACTGTGATTGTATGACTGTGATTGTATGACTGTGATTGTATGATTGTCATTGTATGACTGTGATTGTATGATTGTGATTGTATGATCGTGATTGTATGATTGTGATTGTATGATTGTGATTGTGCGATTGTGATTGTATGATTTTGATTTTATGATTGTGATTGTATGATTGTGATTGTATAATTGTGATTGCTTGATTGTGATTGTATGATTGTGATTGTATGATTGTGATTCTATGATTGTGATTGTTTGATTGGGATTGTATGATTGCTATTGTATGATTGTGATTGTATGATTGTGATTGTATGATTGTGATTGTATGATTGTGATTGTATGATTGTGATTGTATGATTGTGATTGTATGATTGTGATTGCATGATTGTGATTGTATGATAGTAATTGTATGATTTTGATCGTATGACTGTGATTGTATGATTGTGATTGTATGATAGTGATTGTATGATTGTGATTGTATGATTGTGATTGTGTGATTGTGATTGTATGATTTTGATTTTATGATTGTGATTGTATGATTGTGATTGTATAATTGTGATTGCTTGATTGTGATTGTATGATTGTGATTGTATGATTGTGATTGTATGATTGTGATTGTATGATTGTGATTCTATGATTGTGATTGTTTGATTGGGATTGTATGATTGCTATTGTATGATTGTGATTGTATGATTGCGATTGTATGATTGTGATTCTTTTATTGCGATTGTATGATTGTGATTGTATGATTGTGATTGTATGATTGTGATTGTATGATTGTGATTCTATGATTGTGATTGTTTGATTGTGATTGTATGATTGCTATTGTATGATTGTGATCGTAAGATTGTGGTTGTGTGATTGCGATTGTATGATTGTGACTGCATGATTGTGATTGTATGATTGTCCTTGTATGATTGTGATTGTATGATTATGATTGTATGATTGTGATTGTATGACTGTGATTGTATGATTGTGATTGTATGACTGTGATTGTATGATTGTGATTGTATGATTGTGATTGTATGATTGTGATTTTATGATTGTGATTTTATGATTGTGATTGTATGACTGTGATTGTATGATTGTGATTGTATGATTGTGATTGTATGATTGTGATTGTATGGTTGTGATTGTATGATTGTGATTGTATGATTGTGATTTTTTGATTGTGATTGTATGATTGTGATTGTATGATTGCCATTGTATGACTGTGATTGTATGATTGTGATTGTATGATCGTGATTGTATGATGGTGATCGTATGATTGTGATTCTTTGATTGCGATTGTATGATTGTGATTGTATGATTGTGATTGTATGATTGTGATTGTATGATTGTGATTGTATGATTGTGATTGTATGATTGTGATTCTATGATTGTGATTGTATGATTGTGATTGTATGATTGTGATTGTATGATTGTGATTGTATGATTGTGACTGTATGATTGTGATTGTATGACTGTGATTGTATGATTGTGATTGTATGACTGTGATTGTATGATTGTGATTGTATGATTGTGATTGTATGATTGTGATTTTATGATTGTGATTGTATGATTGTGATTGTATGACTGTGATTGTATGATTGTGATTGTATGATTGTGATTGTATGATTGTGATTGTATGGTTGTGATTGTATGATTGTGATTGTATGATTGTGATTTTTTGATTATCATTGTATGATTGTGATTGTATGATTGTCATTGTATGACTGTGATTGTATGATTGTGATTGTATGATAGTGATTGTATGATTGTGATTATATGATTGTGATTGTGTGATTGTGATTGTATGATTTTGATTTTATGATTGTGATTGTATGATTGTGATTGTATAATTGTGATTGCTTGATTGTGATTGTATGATTGTGATTGTATGATTGTGATTCTATGATTGTGATTGTTTGATTGGGATTGTATGATTGCTATTGTATGATTGTGATTGTATGATTGTGATTGTATGATTGTGGTTCTTTTATTGCGATTGTATGATTGTGATTGTATGATTGTGATTGTATGATTGTGATTGTATGATTGTGATTGTATGATTGTGATCGTATGATTGTTATTGTATGATTGTGATTTTATGATTGTGATTGTATGATTGTGATTGTATGATTGTGATTGTTTGATTGTGATTGTATGATTGTGATTGTATGATTGTGATTCTATGATTGTGATTGTTTGATTGTGATTGTATGATTGCTATTGTATGATTGTGATTGTAAGATTGTGGTTGTGTGATTGCGATTGTACGATTGTGACTGCATGATTGTGATTTTATGATTGTCCTTGTATGATTGTGATTGTATGATTATGATTGTATGATTGTGATTGTATGATTGTGATTGTATGATTGTGATTGTATGATTGTGATTGTATGATTGTGATCGTATGATTGTGGTTGTATAATTAAGGTTGTTTGTTTGTTTCTGTATGATTGTGATTGTATGATTGCGATTGTATGATTGTGATTGTATGATTGTGATTGTATGATTGTGATTCTTTGATTGCGATTGTATGATTGCGATTGTATGATTGCGATTGTATGATTGCGATTGTATGATTGCGATTGTATGATTGCGATTGTATGATTGCGATTGTATGATTGCGATTGTATGATTGCGATTGTATGATTGCGATTGTATGATTGCGATTGTATGATTGCGATTGTATGATTGCGACTGTATGATTGTGATTGTATGATTGTGATTGTATGACTGTGATTGTATGACTGTGATTGTATGACTGTGATTGTATGACTGTGATTGTATGACTGTGATTGTATGATTGTGATTGTATGATTGTGACTCTATGATTGTGATTGTATGATTGTGATTGTATGACTGTGATTGTATGACTGTGATTGTATGACTGTGATTGCATGACTGTGATTGTATGATTGTGATTGTATGATTGTGATTGTATGGTTGTGATTGTATGATTGTGATTTTTTGATTATGATTGTATGATTGTGATTGTATGATTGTCATTGTATGACTGTGATTGTATGATTGTGATTGTATGATCGTGATTGTATGATTGTGATTGTATGATTGTGATTGTGTGATTGTGATTGTATGATTTTGATTTTGTGATTGTGATTGTATGATTGTGATTGTATAATTGTGATTGCTTGATTGTGATTGTATGATTGTGATTGTATGATTGTGATTCTATGATTGTGATTGTTTGATTGGGATTGTATGATTGCTATTGTATGATTGTGATTGTATGATTGCGATTGTATGATTGTGATTCTTTTATTGCGATTGTATGATTGTGATTGTATGATTGTGATTGTATGATTGTGATTGTATGATTGTGATTGTATGATTGTGATTCTATGATTGTGATTGTATGATTGTGATTGTATGATTGTGACTGTATGATTGTGATTGTATGACTGTGATTGTATGGTTGTGATTTTATGATTGTGATGGTATGATTGTGATTATATGTTTGCGATTGTTTGATTGTGATTGTATGATTGTGATTGTATGATTGTGATTCTATGATTGTGATTGTTTGATTGTGATTGTATGATTGCTATTGTATGATTGTGATCGTAAGATTGTGGTTGTGTGATTGCGATTGTATGATTGTGACTGCATGATTGTGATTGTATGATTGTCCTTGTATGATTGTGATTGTATGATTATGATTGTATGATTGTGATTGTATGATTGTGATTGTATGATTGTGATTGTATGATTGTGATTGTATGATTGTGATCGTATGATTGTGGTTGTATAATTAAGGTTGTATGTTTGTTTCTGTATGATTGTGATTGTATGATTGCGATTGTATGATTGTGATTGTATGATTGTGATTGTATGATTGTGATCGTATGATTGTGATTCTTTGATTGCGATTGTATGATTGTGACTGTATGATTGTGATTGTATGATTGTGATTGTATGATTGTGATTGTATGACTGTGATTGTATGATTGTGATTGTATGACTGTGATTGTATGATTGTGATTGTATGATTGTGATTGTATGATTGTGATTTTATGATTGTGATTGTATGATTGTGATTGTATGACTGTGATTGTATGATTGTGATTGTATGATTGTGATTGTATGATTGTGATTGTATGGTTGTGATTGTATGATTGTGATTGTATGATTGTGATTTTTTGATTATGATTGTATGATTGTGATTGTATGATTGTCATTGTATGACTGTGATTGTATGATTGTGATTGTATGATCGTGATTGTATGATTGTGATCGTATGATTGTGATTCTTTGATTGCGATTGTATGATTGTGATTGTATGATTGTGATTGTATGATTGTGATTGTATGATTGTGATTGTATGATTGTGATTGTATGATTGTGATTGTATGATTGTGATTGTATGATTGTGATTCTATGATTGTGATTGTATGATTGTGATTGTATGATTGTGATTGTATGATTGTGATTGTATGATTGTGATTGTATGATTGTGACTGTATGATTGTGATTGTATGATTGTGATTGTATGATTGTGATTGTATGATTGTGATTGTATGACTGTGATTGTATGATTGTGATTGTATGACTGTGATTGTATGATTGTGATTGTATGATTGTGATTGTATGATTGTGATTTTATGATTGTGATTGTATGATTGTGATTGTATGACTGTGATTGTATGATTGTGATTGTACGATTGTGATTGTATGATTGTGATTGTATGGTTGTGATTGTATGATTGTGATTGTATGATTGTGATTTTTTGATTATGATTGTATGATTGTGATTGTATGATTGTCATTGTATGACTGTGATTGTATGATTGTGATTGTATGATCGTGATTGTATGATCGTGATTGTATGATTGTGATTGTGTGATTGTGATTGTATGATTTTGATTTTATGATTGTGATTGTATGATTGTGATTGTATAATTGTGATTGCTTGATTGTGATTGTATGATTGTGATTGTATGATTGTGATTCTATGATTGTGATTGTTTGATTGGGATTGTATGATTGCTATTGTATGATTGTGATTGTATGATTGTGATTGTATGATTGTGATTCTTTTATTGCGATTGTATGATTGTGATTGTATGATTGTGATTGTATGATTGTGATTGTATGATTGTGATTGTATGATTGTGATTCTATGATTGTGATTGTATGATTGTGATTGTATGATTGTGACTGTATGATTGTGATTGTATGACTGTGATTGTATGATTGTGATTGTATGATTGTGATTGTATAATTGTGATTGCTTGAATGTGATTGTATGATTGTGATTGTATGATTGTGATTCTATGATTGTGATTGTTTGATTGGGATTGTATGATTGCTATTGTATGATTGTGCTTGTATGATTGTGATTGTATGATTGTGATTCTTTTATTGCGATTGTATGATTGTGATTGTATGATTGTGATTGTATGATTGTGATTGTATGATTGTGATTGTATGATTGTGATTGTATGATTGTGATTGTATGATTGTGATTGTATGATTGTGATTCTATGATTGTGATTGTATGATTGTGATTGTATGATTGTGATTGTATGATTCTGGCTGTTTGATTGTGATTGTATGATTGTGATTGTATGATTGTGATTGTATGATTGTGATTGTATGATTGTGATTGTATGATTGTGATTGTATGATTGTGATTGTATGATTGTGATTGTATGATTGTGATTGTATGATTGTGATTGTATGATTGTGATGGTATGATTGTGATTGTATGATTGTGATTGTATGATTGTGATTGTATGATTGTGATTGTATGATTGTGATTGTATGATTGTGATTGCATGATTGTGACTGTATGATTGTGATTGTATGATTGTGATTGTATGATTGTGATTGTATGATTGTGATTGTATGATTGTGATTGTATGATTGTGATTGTATGATAGTGATTGTATGATTGTTTCTGTATGTTTGTGATTTTATGATTGCGATTGTATGACTGTGATTGTATGATTGTGATTTTATGATCGTTATTGTATGATCGTGATTGTGAGATTGTGATTGTATGATTGTGATTGTATGATTGTGATTGTATGATTGTGATTGTATGATTGTGATTGTATGATTGTGATTGTATGATTGTGATTGTATGATTGTGATTGTATGATTGTGATTGTATGATTGTGATTGTATGATTGTGATTGTATGATTGTGATTTTATGATTGTGATTGTATGATAGTGATTGTATGACTGTGATTGTATGATTGTGATTGTATGATTGTGATTGTATGATTGTGATTGTATGATTGTGACTGTATGATTGTGATTGTATGATTGTGATTGTATGATTGTGATTGTATGATTGTAATTGTGTGACTGTGATTGTGTGATTGCGATTGTATGACTGTGATTGTATGATTGTGATTGTATGATTGTGATTGTATGATTGTGATTGTATGATTGTGATTGTATGACTGTGATTGTATGATTGTGATTGTATGATTTTGATTGTATGATTGTGATTGTATGGTTGTGATTGTATGATTGTGATTGTATGATTGTGATTTTGTGATTATGATTGTATGATTGTGATTGTATGATTGTAATTGTGTGACTGTGATGGTATGATTGTGATTGTATGATCGTGATTGTATGATCGTGATTGTATGATCGTGATTGTATGATTATGATTGTATGATTGTGATTGTATGATTGTAATTGTATGACTGTGATTGTATGATTGTGATTGTATGATCGCGATTGTATGATTGTGAATGTATGATTGTGATTGTATGATTGTGATTGTATGATTGTGATTGTACGATTGTGGTTGTATAATTAAGGTTGTATGATTGTTTTTGTATGATTGTGATTGTATGATTGTGATTGTATGATTGTGATTGTATGATAGTGATTGTATGATTGTGATTGTATGATTGTGATTCTTTTATTGCGATTGTATGATTGTGATTGTATGATTATGATTCTATGATTGTGATTGTATGATTGTGATTGTATGATTGTGATTGTATGATTGTGATTGTATGATTGTGATTGTATGATTGTGACTGTATGATTGTGATTGTATGACTGTGATTGTATGATTGTGATTGTATGATTGTGATTGTATGATTGTGATTCTATGATTGTGATTGTATGATTGTGATTGTATGATTGTGATTGTATGATTGTGATGGTATGATTGTGATCGTATGATTGTGATCGTATGATTGTGATTGTATGATTGTGATTGTATGATTGTGATTGTGTGATTGTGATTGTATGATTGTGATTGTATGATTGTGATTGTATGATTGTGATTGTATGATTGTGATTGCATGATTGTGATTGTATGATATTAATTGTATGACTGTGATCGTATGATTGTGATTGTATGATTGTGATTGTATGATAGTGATTGTATGATTGTGATTGTATGATTGTGATTGTGTGATTGTGATTGTATGATTTTGATTTTATGATTGTGATTGTATGATTGTGATTGTATGATTGTGATTGCTTGATTGTGATTGTATGATTGTGATTGTATGATTGTGATTCTATGATTGTGATTGTTTGATTGGGATTGTATGATTGCTATTGTATGATTGTGATTGTATGATTGTGATTGTATGATTGTGATTCTTTTATTGCGATTGTATGGTTGTGATTGTATGATTGTGATTGTATGATTGTGATTCTATGATTGTGATTGTATGATTGTGATTGTATGATTGTGATTGTATGATTGTGATTGTATGATTGTGATTGTATGATTGTGATTGTATGATTGTGATTGTATGATTGTGATCGTATGATTGTGATTCTTTGATTGCGATTGTATGATTGTGATTGTATGATTGTGATTGTATGATTGTGATTGTATGATTGTGATTGTATGATTGTGATTGTATGATTGTGATTGTATGATTGTGATTGTATGATTGTGATTGTATGATTGTGATTGCATGATTGTGATTGTATGATATTAATTGTATGACTGTGATCGTATGATTGTGATTGTATGATAGTGATTGTATGATTGTGATTGTATGATTGTGATTGTGTGATTGTGATTGTATGATTTTGATTTTATGATTGTGATTGTATGATTGTGATTGTATGATTGGGATTGCTTGATTGTGATTGTATGATTGTGATTGTATGATTGTGATTCTATGATTGTGATTGTTTGATTGGGATTGTATGATTGCTATTGTATGATTGTGATTGTATGATTGTGATTGTATGATTGTGATTCTTTTATTGCGATTGTATGATTGTGATTGTATGATTGTGATTGTATGATTGTGATTCTATGATTGTGATTGTATGATTGTGATTGTATGATTGTGATTGTATGATTGTGATTGTATGATTGTGATTGTATGATTGTGATCGTATGATTGTGATTGTATGATTGTGATTGTATGATTGTGATTGTATGATTGTGATTGTATGATAGTGATTGTATGATTGTGATTGTATGATTGTGATTGTATGATTGTGATTGTATGATTGTGATTGTATGGTTGTGATTGTATGATTGTGATTGTATGATCGTTATTGTATGATCGTGATTGTGAGATCGTGATTGTATGATTGTGATTGTATGATTGTGATTGTATGATTGTGATTGTATGATTGTGATTGTATGATTGTGATTGTATGATTGTGATTGTATGATTGTGATTGTATGATAGTGATTGTATGATTGTGATTGTATGATTGTGATTGTATGATTGTGATTGTATGATTGTGATTGTATGGTTGTGATTGTATGATTGTGATTGTATGATCGTTATTGTATGATCGTGATTGTGAGATCGTGATTGTATGATTGTGATTGTATGATTGTGATTGTATGATTGTGATTGTATGATTGTGATTGTATGATTGTGATTGAATGATTGTGATTGTATGATTGTGATTGTATGATTGTGATTGTATGATTGTGATTTTATGATTGTGATTGTATGATAGTGATTGTATGATTGTGATTGTATGATTGTGATTGTATGATTGTGATTGTATGATTGTGACTGTATGATTGTGATTGTATGATTGTGATTGTATGATTGTGATTGTATGATTGTAATTGTATGACTGTGATTGTGTGATTGTGATTGTATGACTGTGATTGTATGATTGTGATTGTATGATTGTGATTGTACGATTGTGGTTGTATAATTAAGGTTGTATGATTGTTTTTGTATGATTGTGATTGTATGATTGTGATTGTATGATTGTGATTGTATGATAGTGATTGTATGATTGTGATTGTATGATTGTGATTCTTTTATTGCGATTGTATGATTGTGATTGTATGATTGTGATTCTATGATTGTGATTGTATGATTGTGATTGTATGATTGTGATTGTATGATTGTGATTGTATGATTGTGATTGTATGATTGTGATTGTATGATTGTGATTGTATGATTGTGACTGTATGATTGTGATTGTATGACTGTGATTGTATGATTGTGATTGTATGATTGTGACTGTATGATTGTGATTGCATGATTGTGACTGTATGATTGTGATTGTATGATTGTGATTGTATGATTGTGATCGTATGATTGTGGTTGTATAATTAAGGTTGTATGATTGTGATTGTATGATTGTGATTGTATGATTGTGATTGTATGATTGTGATTGTATGATTGTGATTGTATGATTGTGATCGTATGATTGTGATTCTTTGATTGCGATTGTATGATTGTGATTGTATGATTGTGATTGTATGATTGTGATTGTATGATTGTGATTGTATGATTGTGATTGTATGATTGTGATTGTATGATTGTGATTGTATGATTGTGATTGTATGATTGTGATTGCATGATTGTGATTGTATGATTGTGATTGCATGATTGTGATTGTATGATTGTGATGGTATGATTGTGATTGTATGATTGTGATTGTATGATAGTGATTGTATGATTGTTTCTGTATGATTGTGATTGCATGATTGCGATTGTATGATTATGATTGTATGATTGTGATTGTATGATTGTGATTGTATGATTATGATTGTATGATTGTGATTGTATGATTGTGATTGTGTGATTGTGATTGTATGATTGGAATTGCTTGATTGTGATTGTATGATTGTGATTGTATGATTATGATCGTAAGATTGTGATTGTTTGATTGGGATTGTATGATTGCTATTGTATGATTGTGATTGTATGATTGTGATTGTATGATTGTGATTCTTTTATTGCGATTGTATGATTTTGATTGTATGATTGTGATTGTATGATGGTGATTGTATGATTGTGATTCTTTTATTGCGATTGTATGATTTTGATTGTATGATTGTGATTCTATGATTGTGATTGTATGATTGTGATTGTATGATTGTGATTGTATGATTGTGAGTGTATGATTGTGACTGTATGATTGTGATTGTATGACTGTGATTGTATGATTGTGATTGTATGATTGTGATTGTATGATTGTGATTCTATGATTGTGATTGTTTGACTGTGATTGTACGATTGCTATTGTATGATTGTGATTGTATAATTGTGATTGTATGATTGTGATTGTATGATTGTGATTGTATGATTGTGATTGTATGATTGTGATTGTATGATTGTGATTGTATGATTCTGATTGTATGATTGTGATTGTATGATTGTGATTGCATGATTGTGACTGTATGATTGTGATTGTGTGAATGTGATTGTATGATTGTGATTGTATGATTGTGATTGTATGATTGTGATTGCATGATTGTGATTGTATGATTGTGATTGTATGATTGTGATTGTATGATTGTGATGGTATGATTGTGATCGTATGATTGTGATCGTATGATTGTGATTGTAAGATTGTGGTTGTGTGATTGCGATTGTATGATTGTGACTGTATGATTGTGATTGTATGATTGTCCTTGTATGATTGTGATTGTATGATTATGATTGTATGATTGTGATTGTATGATTGTGATTGTGTGATTGTGATTGTATGATTTTGATTGTATGATTGTGATTGTATGATTGTGATTGTATGATTATGATCGTATGATTGTGATTGTAAGATTGTGGTTGTGTGATTGCGATTGTATGAATGTGACTGTATGATTGTGATTGTATGGTTGTCCTTGTATGATTGTGATTGTATGATTGTGATTGTATGATTGTGATTGTATGATTGTGATTGTATGATTGTGATTGTATGATTGTGATTGTGTGATTGTGATTGTATGATTGTGATTGTATGATTGTGATTGTATGATTGTGATTGTATGATTGTGATTGTATGATTGTGATTGCATGATTGTGATTGTATGATAGTAATTGTATGACTGTGATCGTATGATTGTGATTGTATGATTGTGATTGTATGATAGTGATTGTATGATTGTGATTGTATGATTGTGATTGTATGATTGTGATTGCATGATTGTGATTGTATGATAGTAATTGTATGACTGTGATCGTATGATTGTGATTGTATGATTGTGATTGTATGATAGTGATTGTATGATTGTGATTGTATGATTGTGATTGTGTGATTGTGATTGTATGATTTTGATTTTATGATTGTGATTGTATGATTGTGATTGTATGATTGTGATTGCTTGATTGTGATTGTATGACTGTGATTGTATGATTGTGATTCTATGATTGTGATTGTTTGATTGGGATTGTATGATTGCTATTGTATGATTGTGATTGTATGATTGTGATTGTATGATTGTGATTCTTTTATTGCGATTGTATGATTGTGATTGTATGATTGTGATTGTATGATTGTGATTCTATGATTGTGATTGTATGATTGTGATTGTATGTTTGTGATTGTATGATTGTGATTGTATGATTGTGATTGTATGATTGTGATTGTATGATTGTGATCGTATGATTGTGATTCTTTGATTGCGATTGTATGATTGTGATTGTATGATTGTGATTGTATGATTGTGATTGTATGATTGTGATTGTATGATTGTGATTGTATGATTGTGATTGTATGATTGTGATTGTATGATTGTGATTCTATGATTGTGATTGTATCATTGTGATTGTATGATTCTGATTGTATGATTGTGATTGTATGATTGTGACCTTATGACTGTGATTGTATGATTGTGATTGTATGATTGTGATTGTATGATTGTGATTGTATGATTGTGATTGTATGATTGTGATTGTATGATTGTGATTGTATGATTGTGATTGTATGATTGTGATTGTATGATTGTGATTGTATGATTGTGATTGTATGATTGTGATTGTATGACTGTGATTGTATGATTGTGATTGTATGATTGTGATTGTATGATTGTGATTGTATGATTGTGATTGTATGATTGTGACTGTATGATTGTGATTGTATGACTGGGATTGTATGATTGTGATTGTATGACTGTGATTGTATGATTGTGATTGTATGATTGTGATTGTATGATTGTGATTGTATGATTGTGATTGTATGGTTGTGATTGTATGATTGTGATTGTATGATTGTGATTTTTTGATTATGATTGTATGATTGTGATTGTATGATTGTCATTGTATGACTGTGATTGTATGATTGTGATTGTATGATCGTGATTGTATGATCGTGATTGTATGATCGTGATTGTATGATCGTGATTGTATGATTGTGATTGTATGATTCTGGCTGTTTGATTGTGATTGTATGATTGTGATTGTATGATTGTGATCGTATGATTGTTATTGCATGATTGTGATTTTATGATTGTGATTGTATGTTTGTGATTGTATGATTGTGATTGTTTGATTGTGATTGTATGATTGTGATTGTATGATTGTGATTCTATGATTGTGATTGTTTGATTGTGATTGTATGATTGCTATTGTATGATTGTGATTGTATGATTGTGATTGCATGATTGTGACTGTATGATTGTGATTGCATGATTGTGACTGTATGATTGTGATTGTATGATTGTGATTGTATGATTGTGATCGTATGATTGTGGTTGTATAATTGAGGTTGTATGATTGTTTCTGTATGATTGTGATTGTATGATTGCGATTGTATGATTGTGATTGTATGATTGTGAATGTATGATTGTGATCGTATGATTGTGATTCTTTGATTGCGATTGTATGATTGTGATTGTATGATTGTGATTGTATGATTGTGATTGTATGATTGTGATTGTGTGATTGTGATTGTATGATTGTGATTGCATGATTGTGATTGTATGATTGTGATGGTATGATTGTGATTGTATGATTGTGATTGTATGATAGTGATTGTATGATTGTTTCTGTATGATTGTGATTGCCTGATTGCGATTGTATGATTATGATTGTATGATTGTGATTGTGTGATTGTGATTGTATGATTGTGACTGTATGATTGTGACTGTATGATTGTGATTGTATGATTGTGATTGTATGATTGTAATTGTATGATTGTGATTGTATGATTGTGATTGCATGATTGCGATTGTATGATAGTAATTGTATGATTGTGATTGTGTGATTGCGATTGTATGACTGTGACTGTATGATTGTGATTGTATGATTGTCATTGTATGATTGTGATTGTATGATTATGATTGTATGATTGTGATTGTATGATTGTGATTGTGTGATTGTGATTGTATGATTGGAATTGCTTGATTGTGATTGTATGATTGTGATTGTATGATTATGATCGTAAGATTGTGATTGTTTGATTGGGATTGTATGATTGCTATTGTATGATTGTGATTGTATGATTGTGATTGTATGATTGTGATTCTTTTATTGCGATTGTATGATTTTGATTGTATGATTGTGATTGTATGATGGTGATTGTATGATTGTGATTCTTTTATTGCGATTGTATGATTTTGATTGTATGATTGTGATTGTATGATTGTGATCGTATGATTGTTATTGTATGATTGTGATTTTATGATTGTGATTGTATGATTGTGATTGTATGATTGTGATTGTTTGATTGTGATTGTATGATTGTGATTGTATGATTGTGATTCTATGATTGTGATTGTTTGATTGTGATTGTATGATTGCTATTGTTTGATTGTGATTGTATGATTGTGATTGCATGATTGTGACTATATGATTGCGATTGTATGATTGTGATTGTATGATTGTGATTGTATGATTGTGATTGTATGATTGTGATTGTATGATTGTGATTGTATGATTGTGATTGTATGATTGTGATTGTATGATTGTGATTGTATGATTGTGATTGTATGATTGTGATTGTATGATTGTGATTGTATGATTGTGATGGTATGATTGTGATTGTATGATTGTGATTGTATGATAGTGATTGTATGATTGTTTCTGTATGATTGTGATTGCCTGATTGCGATTGTATGATTATGATTGTATGATTGTGATTGTGTGATTGTGATTGTATGATTGTGACTGTATGATTGTGACTGTATGATTGTGATTGTATGATTGTGATTGTATGATTGTAATTGTATGATTGTGATTGTATGATTGTGATTGCATGATTGCGATTGTATGATAGTAATTGTATGATTGTGATTGTGTGATTGCGATTGTATGACTGTGACTGTATGATTGTGATTGTATGATTGTCATTGTATGATTGTGATTGTATGATTATGATTGTATGATTGTGATTGTATGATTGTGATTGTGTGATTGTGATTGTATGATTGGAATTGCTTGATTGTGATTGTATGATTGTGATTGTATGATTATGATCGTAAGATTGTGATTGTTTGATTGGGATTGTATGATTGCTATTGTATGATTGTGATTGTATGATTGTGATTGTATGATTGTGATTCTTTTATTGCGATTGTATGATTTTGATTGTATGATTGTGATTGTATGATGGTGATTGTATGATTGTGATTCTTTTATTGCGATTGTATGATTTTGATTGTATGATTGTGATTGTATGATTGTGATCGTATGATTGTTATTGTATGATTGTGATTTTATGATTGTGATTGTATGATTGTGATTGTATGATTGTGATTGTTTGATTGTGATTGTATGATTGTGATTGTATGATTGTGATTCTATGATTGTGATTGTTTGATTGTGATTGTATGATTGCTATTGTTTGATTGTGATTGTATGATTGTGATTGCATGATTGTGACTATATGATTGCGATTGTATGATTGTGATTGTATGATTGTGATTGTATGATTGTGATTGTATGATTGTGATTGTATGATTGTGATTGTATGATTGTGATTGTATGATTGTGATTGTATGATTGTGATTGTATGATTGTGATTGTATGATTGTGATTGTATGATTGTGATTGTATGATTGTGATTGTATGATTGTGATTGTATGATTGTGATTGCATGATTGTGACTGTATGATTGTGATTGTATGATTGTGATTGTATGATTGTGATCGTATGATTGTGGCTGTATAATTAAGGTTGTATGATTGTTTCTGTATGATTGTGATTGTATGATTGCGATTGTATGATTGTGATTGTATGATTGTGATTGTGTGATTGTGATCGTATGATTGTGATTCTTTGATTGCGATTGTATGATTGTGATTGTATGATTGTGATTGTATGATTGTGATTGTATGATTGTGATTGTATGATTGTGATTGTATGATTGTGATTGTATGATTGTGATTGTGTGATTGTGATTGTATGATTGTGATTGCATGATTGTGATTGTATGATTGTGATGGTATGATTGTGATTGTATGATTGTGATTGTATGATAGTGATTGTATGATTGTTTCTGTATGATTGTGATTGCATGATTGCGATTGTATGATTATGATTGTATGATTGTGATTGTATGATTGTGATTGTGTGATTGTGATTGTGTGATTGTGATTGTGAGATTGTGATTGTATGATCGTGATTGTATGATCGTGATTGTGAGATTGTGATTGTATGATTGCGATTGAATGATTGTGATTGTATGATAGTAATTGTATGATTGTGATTGTATGATTATGATCGTATGATTGTGATTGTAAGATTGTGGTTGTGTGATTGCGATTGTATGAATGTGACTGTATGATTGTGATTGTATGATTGTGATTGTATGACTGTGATTGTGTGATTGTGATTGTATGACTGTGATTGTATGATTGTGATTGTATGATTGTGATTGTATGATTGTGATTGTATGATTGTGATTGTATGACTGTGATTGTATGATTGTGATTGTATGATTTTGATTGTATGATTGTGATTGTATGGTTGTGATTGTATGATTGTGATTGTTTGATTGTGATTTTGTGATTATGATTGTATGATTGTGATTGTATGATTGTAATTGTGTGACTGTGATGGTATGATTGTGATTGTATGATCGTGATTGTATGATCGTGATTGTATGATCGTGATTGTATGATTATGATTGTATGATTGTGATTGTATGATTGTAATTGTATGACTGTGATTGTATGATTGTGATTGTATGATCGCGATTGTATGATTGTGAATGTATGATTGTGATTGTATGATTGTGATTGTATGATTGTGATTGTACGATTGTGGTTGTATAATTAAGGTTGTATGATTGTTTTTGTATGATTGTGATTGTATGATTGTGATTGTATGATTGTGATTGTATGATAGTGATTGTATGATTGTGATTGTATGATTGTGATTCTTTTATTGCGATTGTATGATTGTGATTGTATGATTGTGATTCTATGATTGTGATTGTATGATTGTGATTGTATGATTGTGATTGTATGATTGTGATTGTATGATTGTGACTGTATGATTGTGATTGTATGATTGTGATTGTATGATTGTGATTGTATGATTGTGATTGTATGATTGTGATTCTATGATTGTGATTGTTTGACTGTGATTGTATGATTGCTATTGTATGATTGTGATTGTATAATTGTGATTGTATGATTGTGATTGTATGATTGTGATTGTATGATTGTGATTGTATGATTGTGATTGTATGATTGTGATTGTATGATTGTGATTGTATGATTCTGATTGTATGATTGTGATTGTATGATTGTGATTGCATGATTGTGACTGTATGATTGTGATTGTGTGAATGTGATTGTATGATTGTGATTGTATGATTGTGATTGTATGATTGTGATTGTATGATTGTGATTGCATGATTGTGATTGTATGATTGTGATGGTATGATTGTGATCGTATGATTGTGATCGTATGATTGTAATTGTAAGATTGTGGTTGTGTGATTGCGATTGTATGATTGTGACTGTATGATTGTGATTGTATGATTGTCCTTGTATGATTGTGATTGTATGATTATGATTGTATGATTGTGATTGTATGATTGTGATTGTGTGATTGTGATTGTATGATTTTGATTGTATGATTGTGATTGTATGATTATGATCGTATGATTGTGATTTGTAAGATTGTGGTTGTGTGATTGCGATTGTATGAATGTGACTGTATGATTGTGATTGTATGGTTGTCCTTGTATGATTGTGATTGTATGATTGTGATTGTATGATTGTGATTGTATGATTGTGATTGTGTGATTGTGATTGTATGATTGTGATTGTATGATTGTGATTGTATGATTGTGATTGTATGATTGTGATTGTATGATTGTGATTGCATGATTGTGATTGTATGATAGTAATTGTATGACTGGGATCGTATGATTGTGATTGTATGATTGTGATTGTATGATAGTGATTGTATGATTGTGATTGTATGATTGTGATTGTGGGATTGTGATTGTATGATTTTGATTGTATGATTTTGATTTTATGATTGTGATTGTATGATTGTGATTGCTTGATTGTGATTGTATGATTGTGATTGTATGATTGTGATTGTATGATTGTGATTGTATGATTGTGATTGTATGATTGTGATTGTATGATTGTGATTGTATGATTGTGATTGTATGATTGTGATTGTATGATTGTGATTGTATGATTGTGATTGTATGATTGTGATTGTATGATTGTGATTGTATGATTGTGATTGTATGATTGTGATTGTATGATTGTGATTGTATGACTGTGATTGTATGATTGTGATTGTATGATTGTGATTGTATGATTGTGATTGTATGATTGTGATTGTATGGTTGTGATTGTATGATTGTGATTCTATGATTGTGATTGTTTGATTGGGATTGTATGATTGCTATTGTATGATTGTGATTGTATGATTGTGATTCTATGATTGTGATTCTTTTATTGCGATTGTATGATTGTGATTGTATGATTGTGATTGTATGATTGTGATTGTATGATTGTGATTGTATGATTGTGATTGTATGATTGTGATTGTATGACTGTGATTGTATGATTGTGATTGTATGATTGTGATTGTATGATTGTGATTGTATGATTGTGATTGTATGGTTGTGATTGTATGATTGTGATTGTATGATTGTGATTTTGTGATTATGATTGTATGATTGTGATTGTATGATTGTAATTGTATGACTGTGATGGTATGATTGTGATCGTATGATTGTGATCGTATGATTGTGGCCGTATGATTGTGATTGTATGATTGTGGTTGTGTGATTGCGATTGTATGATTGTGACTGTATGATTGTGATTGTATGATTGTCCTTGTATGATTGTGATTGTATGATTATGATTGTATGATTGTGATTGTATGATTGTGATGGTATGATTGTGACTGCATGATTGTGATTGTATGATTGTGATCGTATGATTGTGATCGTATGATTGTGGTTGTATAATTAAGGTTGTATGATTGTTTCTGTATGATTGTGATTGTATGATTGCGATTGTATGATTGTGATTGTATGATTGTGATTGTATGATTGTGATCGTATGATTGTGATTCTTTGATTGCGATTGTATGATTGTGATTGTATGATTGTGATTGTATGATTGTGATTGTATGATTGTGATTGTATGATTGTGATTGTATGATTGTGATTGTATGATTGTGATTGTATGATTGTGATTGTATGATTGTGATTGTATGATTGTGATTGTATGATTGTGATTGTATGATTGTGATTGTATGATTGTGATTGTATGATTGTGATGGTATGATTGTGATTGTATGATTGTGATTGTATGATTGTGATTGTATGATTGTGATTGTATGATTGTGATTGTATGATTGTGATTGCATGATTGTGACTGTATGATTGTGATTGTATGATTGTGATTGTATGATTGTGATTGTATGATTGTGATTGTATGATTGTGATTGTATGATTGTGATTGTATGATAGTGATTGTATGATTGTTTCTGTATGTTTGTGATTTTATGATTGCGATTGTATGATTGTGATTGTATGATTGTGATTGTATGATCGTTATTGTATGATCGTGATTGTGAGATTGTGATTGTATGATTGTGATTGTATGATTGTGATTGTATGATTGTGATTGTATGATTGTGATTGTATGATTGTGATTGTATGATTGTGATTGTATGATTGTGATTGTATGATTGTGATTGTATGATTGTGATTGTATGATTGTGATTGTATGATTGTGATTGTATGATTGTGATTGTATGATTGGAATTGCTTGATTGTGATTGTATGATTGTGATTGTATGATTATGATCGTAAGATTGTGATTGTTTGATTGGGATTGTATGATTGCTATTGTATGATTGTGATTGTATGATTGTGATTGTATGATTGTGATTGTATGATTGTGATTCTTTTATTGCGATTGTATGATTGTGATTGTATGATTGTGATTGTATGATGGTGATTGTATGATTGTGATTGTATGATTCTGGCTGTTTGATTGTGATTATATGATTGTGATTGTATGATTGTGATCGTATGATTGTTATTGTATGATTGTGATTTTATGATTGTGATTGTATGATTGTGATTGTATGATTGTGATTGTTTGATTGTGATTGTATGATTGTGATTGTATGATTGTGATTCTATGATTGTGATTGTTTGATTGTGATTGTATGATTGCTATTGTTTGATTGTGATTGTATGATTGTGATTGCATGATTGTGACTATATGATTGCGATTGTATGATTGTGATTGTATGATTGTGATTGTATGATTGTGATTGTATGATTGTGATTGTATGATTGTGATTGTATGATTGTGATTGTATGATTGTGATTGTATGATTGTGATTGTATGATTGTGATTGTATGATTGTGATGGTATGATTGTGATTGTATGATTGTGATTGTATGATTGTGATTGTATGATTGTGATTGTATGATTGTGATTGTATGATTGTGATTGCATGATTGTGACTGTATGATTGTGATTGTATGATTGTGATTGTATGATTGTGATTGTATGATTGTGATTGTATGATTGTGATTGTATGATTGTGATTGTATGATTGTGATTGTATGATAGTGATTGTATGATTGTTTCTGTATGTTTGTGATTTTATGATTGCGATTGTATGATTGTGATTGTATGATTGTGATTGTATGATCGTTATTGTATGATCGTGATTGTGAGATTGTGATTGTATGATTGTGATTGTATGATTGTGATTGTATGATTGTGATTGTATGATTGTGATTGTATGATTGTGATTGTATGATTGTGATTGTATGATTGTGATTGTATGATTGTGATTGTATGATTGTGATTGTATGATTGTGATTGTATGATTGTGATTGTATGATTGTGATTGTATGATTGGAATTGCTTGATTGTGATTGTATGATTGTGATTGTATGATTATGATCGTAAGATTGTGATTGTTTGATTGGGATTGTATGATTGCTATTGTATGATTGTGATTGTATGATTGTGATTGTATGATTGTGATTGTATGATTGTGATTCTTTTATTGCGATTGTATGATTGTGATTGTATGATTGTGATTGTATGATGGTGATTGTATGATTGTGATTGTATGATTCTGGCTGTTTGATTGTGATTATATGATTGTGATTGTATGATTGTGATCGTATGATTGTTATTGTATGATTGTGATTTTATGATTGTGATTGTATGATTGTGATTGTATGATTGTGATTGTTTGATTGTGATTGTATGATTGTGATTGTATGATTGTGATTCTATGATTGTGATTGTTTGATTGTGATTGTATGATTGCTATTGTTTGATTGTGATTGTATGATTGTGATTGCATGATTGTGACTATATGATTGCGATTGTATGATTGTGATTGTATGATTGTGATTGTATGATTGTGATTGTATGATTGTGATTGTATGATTGTGATTGTATGATTGTGATTGTATGATTGTGATTGTATGATTGTGATTGTATGATTGTGATTGCATGATTGTGACTGTATGATTGTGATTGTATGATTGTGATTGTATGATTGTGATCGTATGATTGTGGCTGTATAATTAAGGTTGTATGATTGTTTCTGTATGATTGTGATTGTATGATTGCGATTGTATGATTGTGATTGTATGATTGTGATTGTGTGATTGTGATCGTATGATTGTGATTCTTTGATTGCGATTGTATGATTGTGATTGTATGATTGTGATTGTATGATTGTGATTGTATGATTGTGATTGTATGATTGTGATTGTATGATTGTGATTGTATGATTGTGATTGTATGATTGTGATTGTATGATTGTGATTGTATGATTGTGATTGTATGATTGTGATTGTATGATTGTGATTGTATGATTGTGATTGTATGATTGTGATTGTATGATTGTGATTGTATGATTGTGATTGCATGATTGTGACTGTATGATTGTGATTGTATGATTGTGATTGTATGATTGTGATCGTATGATTGTGGCTGTATAATTAAGGTTGTATGATTGTTTCTGTATGATTGTGATTGTATGATTGTGATTGTATGATTGTGATTGTATGATTGTGATTGTGTGATTGTGATTGTATGATTGTGATTGCATGATTGTGATTGTATGATTGTGATGGTATGATTGTGATTGTATGATTGTGATAGTATGATAGTGATTGTATGATTGTTTCTGTATGATTGTGATTGCATGATTGCGATTGTATGATTATGATTGTATGATTGTGATTGTATGATTGTGATTGTGTGATTGTGATTGTGTGATTGTGATTGTGAGATTGTGATTGTATGATCGTGATTGTATGATCGTGATTGTGAGATTGTGATTGTATGATTGCGATTGAATGATTGCGATTGTATGATTGTGATTGTATGATTGTGATTGTATGATTGTGATTGTATGATTGTGATTGTATGATTGTGATTGTATGATTGTGATTGTATGATTGTGATTGTATGATTGTGATTGTATGATTGTGATTGCATGATTGTGACTGTATGATTGTGATTGTATGATTGTGATTGTATGATTGTGATCGTATGATTGTGGCTGTATAATTAAGGTTGTATGATTGTTTCTGTATGATTGTGATTGTATGATTGCGATTGTATGATTGTGATTGTATGATTGTGATTGTGTGATTGTGATCGTATGATTGTGATTCTTTGATTGCGATTGTATGATTGTGATTGTATGATTGTGATTGTATGATTGTGATTGTATGATTGTGATTGTATGATTGTGATTGTAAGATTGTGGTTGTGTGATTGCGATTGTATGAATGTGACTGTATGATTGTGATTGTATGATTGTCCTTGTATGATTGTGATTGTATGATTGTGATTGTATGATTGTGATTGTATGATTGTGATTGTGTGATTGTGATTGTATGATTGTGATTGCATGATTGTGATTGTATGATAGTAATTGTATGATTGTGATCGTATGATTGTGATTGTATGATTGTGATTGTCTGATAGTGATTGTATGATTGCGATTGTATGATTGTGATTGTGTGATTGTGATTGTATGATTGTGATTGTATGATTGTGATTGTGTGATTGTGATTGTATGATTTTGATTTTATGATTGTGATTGTATGATTGTGATTGTATGATTGTGATTGTATGATTGTGATTGCTTGATTTTGATTGTATGATTGTGATTGTATGATTGTGATTCTATGATTGTGATTGTATGATTGTGATTGTATGATTGTGATTGTATGATTGTGATTGTATGATTGTGATTGTATGATTGTGATTGTTTGATTGTGATTGTATGATTGTGATTGTATGATTGTGATCGTATGATTGTGGTTGTATAATTAAGGTTGTATGATTGTTTCTGTATGATTGTGATTGTATGATTGCGATTGTATGATTGTGATTGTATGATTGTGATTGTATGATTGTGATCGTATGATTGTGATACTTTGATTGCGATTGTATGATTGTGACTGCATGATTGTGACTGTACGATTGCGATTGTATGATTGTGATTGTATGATTGTGATTGTATGATTGTGATTGTATGATTGTTTCTGTATGATTGTGATTGTATGATTGCGATTGTATGATTGTGATTGTATGATTGTGATTGTATGATCGTTATTGTATGATCGTGATTGTGAGATTGTGATTGTATGATTGTGATTGTATGATTGTGATTGTATGATTGTGATTGCATGATTGTGATTGTATGATAGTAATTGTATGATTGTGATCGTATGATTGTGATTGTATGATTGTGATTGTATGATAGTGATTGTATGATTGTGATTGTATGATTGTGATTGTGTGATTGTGATTGTATGATTGTGATTGTATGATTGGGATTGTATGATTGCTATTGTATGATTGTGATTGTATGATTGTGATTGTATGATTGTGATTCTTTTATTGCGATTGTATGATTGTGATTGTATGATTGTGATTGTATGATTGTGATTGTATGATTGTGATTGTATGATTGTGATTCTATGATTGTGATTGTATGATTGTGATTGTATGATTGTGATTGTATGATTGTGATTGTATGATTGTGATTGTATGATTGTGATCGTATGATTGTGATTCTTTGATTGCGATTGTATGATTGTGATTGTATGATTGTGATTGTATGATTGTGATTGTATGATTGTGATTGTATGATTGTGATTGTATGATTGTGATTGTATGATTGTGATTGTATGATTGTGATTGTATGATTGTGATTGTATGATTGTGATTGTATGATTGTGATTGTATGATTGTGATTGTATGATTGTGATTGTATGATTGTGATTGTATGACTGTGATTGTATGATTGTGATTGTATGATTGTGATTGTATGATTGTGATTGTATGATTGTGATTGTATGGTTGTGATTGTATGATTGTGATTGTATGATTGTGATTTTGTGATTATGATTGTATGATTGTGATTGTATGATTGTAATTGTATGACTGTGATGGTATGATTGTGATCGTATGATTGTGATCGTATGATTGTGGCCGTATGATTGTGATTGTATGATTGTGGTTGTGTGATTGCGATTGTATGATTGTGACTGTATGATTGTGATTGTATGATTGTCCTTGTATGATTGTGATTGTATGATTATGATTGTATGATTGTGATTGTATGATTGTGATGGTATGATTGTGACTGCATGATTGTGATTGTATGATTGTGATCGTATGATTGTGATCGTATGATTGTGGTTGTATAATAAAGGTTGTATGATTGTTTCTGTATGATTGTGATTGTATGATTGCGATTGTATGATTGTGATTGTATGATTGCGATTGTATGATTGTGATTGTATGATTGTGATTGTATGATTGTTTCTGTATGATTGTGATTGTATGATTGCGATTGTATGATTGTGATTGTATGATTGTGATTGTATGATCGTTATTGTATGATCGTGATTGTGAGATTGTGATTGTATGATTGTGATTGTATGATTGTGATTGTATGATTGTGATTGCATGATTGTGATTGTATGATAGTAATTGTATGATTGTGATCGTATGATTGTGATTGTATGATTGTGATTGTATGATAGTGATTGTATGATTGTGATTGTATGATTGTGATTGTGTGATTGTGATTGTATGATTGTGATTGTATGATTGTGATTGTGTGATTGTGATTGTATGATTTTGATTTTATGATTGTGATTGTATGATTGTGATTGTATGATTGTGACTGCTTGATTTTGATTGAATGATTGTGATTGTATGATTGTGATTCTATGATTGTGATTGTATGATTGTGATTGTATGATTGTGATTGTATGATTGTGATTGTATGATTGTGATTGTATGATTGTGATTGTTTGATTGTGATTGTATGATTGTGATTGTATGATTGTGATCGTATGATTGTGGTTGTATAATTAAGGTTGTATGATTGTTTCTGTATGATTGTGATTGTATGATTGCGATTGTATGATTGTGATTGTATGATTGTGATTGTATGATTGTGATCGTATGATTGTGATACTTTGATTGCGATTGTATGATTGTGATTGTATGATTGTTATTGTATGATTGTGATTGTATGATTGTGATTGTATGATTGTGATTGTATGATTGTGATTGTATGATTGTGATTGTATGATTGTGATTGTATGATTGTGATTGTATGATTGTGATTGTATGATTGTGATTCTATGATTGTGATTCTATGATTGTGATTGTATGATTGTGATTGTATGATTGTGATTGTATGATTGTGATTGTATGATTGTGATTGTATGATTGTGACGGTATGATTGTGATTGTATGATTGTGATTGTATGATTGTGATTGTATGATTGTGATTGTATGACTGTGATTGTATGATTGTGATTGTATGACTGTGATTGTATGACTGTGATTGTATGACTGTGATTGTATGATTGTGATTGTATGATTGTGATTGTATGATTGTGATTGTATGACTGTGATTGTATGATTGTGATTGTATGATTGTGATTGTATGATTGTGATTGTATGATTGTGATTGTATGATTGTGATTGTATGATTGTGATTGTATGATTGTGATTTTGTGATTATGATTGTATGATTGTGATTGTATGATTGTAGTTGTATGACTGTGATGGTATTATTGTGATTGTATGATCGTGATTGTATGATCGTGATTGTATGATTGTGATTGTATGATTGTGATTGTGAGACTGTGATTGTATGATTCTGACTGTTTGATTGTGTATGTATGATTGTGATTGTATGATTGTGATCGTATGATTGTTATTGTATGATTGTGATTTTATGATTGCGATTGTATGATTGTGATTGTATGATTGTGATTGTTTGATTGTGATTGTATGATTGTGATTGTATGATTGTGATTGTATAATTGTGATCGTATGATTGTGATTGTATGATTGCGATTGTATGATTGTGATTGTATGATTGTGATTGTATGATTCTGATTGTATGATTGTGAGTGTATGATTGTGATTGTATGATTGCGATCGTATGATTGTGATTCTTTGATTGCGATTATATGATTGTGATTGTATGATTGTGATTGTATGATTGTGATTGTATGATTGTGATTGTATGATTGTGATTGTATGATTGTGATTGTATGATTGTGATTGTATGATTGTGATTGTATGATTGTGATTGTATGATTGTGATTGTATGATTGTGATTGTATGATTGTGATTCTATGATTGTGATTCTATGATTGTGATTGTATGATTGTGATTGTATGATTGTGATTGTATGATTGTGATTGTATGATTGTGATTGTATGATTGTGATTGTATGATTGTGACTGTATGATTGTGATTGTATGATTGTGATTGTATGATTGTGATTGTATGATTGTGATTGTATGACTGTGATTGTATGACTGTGATTGTATGACTGTGATTGTATGACTGTGATTGTATGACTGTGATTGTATGATTGTGATTGTATGATTGTGATTGTATGATTGTGATTGTATGACTGTGATTGTATGATTGTGATTGTATGATTGTGATTGTATGATTGTGATTGTATGATTGTGATTGTATGATTGTGATTGTATGATTGTGATTGTATGATTGTGATTGTATGATTGTGATTTTGTGATTATGATTGTATGATTGTGATTGTATGATTGTAGTTGTATGACTGTGATGGTATTATTGTGATTGTATGATCGTGATTGTATGGTCGTGATTGTATGATTGTGATTGTATGATTGTGATTGTGAGACTGTGATTGTATGATTCTGACTGTTTGATTGTGATTGTATGATTGTGATTGTATGATTGTGATCGTATGATTGTTATTGTATGATTGTGATTTTATGATTGCGATTGTATGATTGTGATTGTATGATTGTGATTGTTTGATTGTGATTGTATGATTGTGATTGTATGATTGTGATTGTATAATTGTGATCGTATGATTGTGATTGTATGATTGCGATTGTATGATTGTGATTGTATGATTGTGATTGTATGATTCTGATTGTATGATTGTGAGTGTATGATTGTGATTGTATGATTGCGATCGTATGATTGTGATTCTTTGATTGCGATTATATGATTGTGATTGTATGATTGTGATTGTATGATTGTGATTGTATGATTGTGATTGTATGATTGTGATTGTATGATTGTGATTGTATGATTGTGATTGTATGATTGTGATTGTATGATTGTGATTGTATGATTGTGATTGTATGATTGTGATTGTATGATTGTGATTGTATGATTGTGATTGTATGATTGTGATTGTATGATTGTGATTGTATGATTGTGATTGTATGATTGTGATTGTATGATTGTGATTGTATGATTGTGATTGTATGATAGTGATTGTATGATTGTTATTGCATGATTGCCATTGTATGATTATGATTGTGTGATTGTGATTGTATGATTGTGATTGTATGATTGTGATTGTATGATTGTGATTGTATGATTGTGATTATATGATTGTGATTGTATGATTGTGATTGTATGATTGTGATTGTATGATAGTGATTGTATGATTGTGCTTGTATGATTGTGGTTGTATAATCAAGGTTGTATGATTGTTCTTGTATGATTGTGATTGTGAGACTGTGATTGTATGATTCTGACTGTTTGATTGTGATTGTATGATTGTGATTGTATGATTGTGATCGTATGATTGTTATTGTATGATTGTGATTTTATGATTGCGATTGTATGATTGTGATTGTATGATTGTGATTGTTTGATTGTGATTGTATGATTGTGATTGTATGATTGTGATTGTATAATTGTGATCGTATGATTGTGATTGTATGATTGCGATTGTATGATTGTGATTGTATGATTGTGATTGTATGATTCTGATTGTATGATTGTGATTGTATGATTGTGATTGTATGATTGCGATCGTATGATTGTGATTCTTTGATTGCGATTATATGATTGTGATTGTATGATTGTGATTGTATGATTGTGATTGTATGATTGTGATTGTATGATTGTGATTGTATGATAGAGATCGTATGATTGTGATTGTGTGGTAGTAATTGTATGATTGTGATCGTATGATTGTGATTGTATGATTGTGATTGTATGATTGTGGATGTATGATTGTGATTGTATGATTGTGATTGTATGACTGTGATTGTATGATTGTGATTGTATGATTGTGATTGTATGATTGTGATTTTGTGATTGTGATTGTATGAATGTGATTGTAAGATTGTGATTGTATGATTGTGATTGTATGATTGTGATAGTATTATTGTGATTGTATGATTGTGATTGTATGATCGCGATTGTATGATTGTGATTGTATGATTGTGATTGTATGATTGTGATTGTATGATTGTGGTTGTATAATTAAGGTTGTATGATTGTTTTTGTATGATTGTGATTGTATGATTGTGATTGTATGATTGTGATTGTATGATTGTGCTTGTATGATTGTGGTTGTATAATTAAGGTTGTATGATTGTTTTTGTATGATTGTGATTGTATGATTGTGATTGTATGATTGTGATTGTATGATTGTGATTGTATGATTGTGATTGTATGATTGTGATTGTATGATTGTGATTGTATGATTGTGATTGTATGATTGTGATTGTATGATTGTGATTGTATGACTGTGATTGTATGATTGTGATTGTATGATTGTGATTGTATGATTGTGATTGTATGATTGTGATTGTATGATTGTGATTGTATGATTGTGATTGTATGATTGTGATGGTATGATTGTGATCGTATGATTGTGATTGTAAGATTGTGGTTGTGTGATTGCGATTGTATGATTGTGACTGCATGATTGTGATTGTATGATTGTCCTTGTATGATTGTGATTGTATGATAATGATTGTATGATTGTGATCGTATGATTGTGATTGTATGATTGTGACTGTACGATTGTGATTGTATGATGGTGATTGTATGATTGTGATCGTATGATTGTGGTTGTATAATTGAGGTTGTATGATTGTTTCTGTATGATTGTGATTGTATGATTGCGATTGTATGATTGTGATTGTATGATTGTGATTGTATGATTGCGATCGTATGATTGTGATTCTTTGATTGCGATTGTATGATTGTGATTGTATGATTGTGATTGTATGATTGCGATTGTATGATTGTGATTGTATGATTGTGATTGTATGATTGTGATCGTATGATTGTGATTCTTTGATTGCGATTGTATGATTGTGATTGTATGATTGTGATTGTATGATTGTGATTGTATGATTGTGATTGTATGATTGTGATTGTATGATTGTGATTGTATGATTGTGATTGTATGATTGTGATTGTATGATTGTGATTGTATGATTGTGATTGTATGATTGTGATTGTATGATTGCGATTGTATGATTGTGATTGTATGATTGTGACTGTATGATTGTGATTGTATGATTGTGATTGTATGATTGTGATCGTATGATTGTGGTTGTATATTTAAGGTTGTAAGACTGTTTCTGTATGATTGTGATTGTATGATTGCGATTGTATGATTGTGATTGTGTGATTGTGATTGTATGATTGCGATCGTATGATTGTGATTCTTTGATTGCGATTGTATGATTGTGATTGTATGATTGTGATTGTATGATTGTGATTGTATGATTGTGATTGTATGATTGCGATTGTATGATTGCGATTGTATGATTGTGATTGTATGATTGTGATCGTATGATTGTGATTCTTTGATTGCGATTGTATGATTGTGATTGTATGATTGTGATTGTATGATTGTGATTGTATGATTGTGATTGTATGATTGTGATTGTATGATTGTGATCGTACGATTGTGATTGTATGACTGTGATTGTATGATTGTGATTGTATGACTGTGATTGTATGATTGTGATTGTATGATTGTGATTGTATGATTGTGATTGTATGATTGTGATTGTATGACTGTGATTGTATGATTGTGATCGTATGATTGTTATTGTATGATTGTGATTTTATGATTGTGATTGTATGATTGTGATTGTATGATTGTGATTGTTTGATTGTGATTGTATGATTGTGATTGTATGATTGTGATTCTATGATTGTGATTGTTTGATTGTGATTGTATGATTGCTATTGCATGATTGTGATTGTATGATTGTGATTGTATGATTGTGATTCTTTTATTGCGATTGTATGATTGTGATTGTATGATTGTGATTGTATGATTGTGATTGTATGATTGTGATTGTATGATTGTGATTCTATGATTGTGAGTGTATGATTGTGATGGTACGACTGTGATTGTATGATTGTGATTTTATGACTGTGATTGTATGATTGTGATTGTATGATTGTGATTGTATGATTGTGATTGTATGATTGTGATGGTATCATTGTGATCGTATGATTGTGATCGTATGATTGTGATTGTAAGATTGTGGTTGTGTGATTGCGATTGTATGATTGTGACTGCATGATTGTGATTGTATGATTGTCCTTGTATGATTGTGATTGTATGATTATGATTGTATGATTGTGATTGTATGATTGTGATTGTATGATTGTGATTGTATGATTGTGATTGTATGATTGTGATTTTGTGATTATGATTGTATGATTGTGATTGTATGATTGTAATTGTATGACTGTGATGGTATTATTGTGATTGTATGATCGTGATTGTATGATCGTGATTGTATGATTGTGATTGTATGATTGTGATTGTGAGATTGTGATTGTATGATTCTGACTGTTTGATTGTGATTGTATGATTGTGATTGTATGATTGTGATTGTATGATTGTGATTGTATGATTGTGATTGTATGATTGTGATTCTATGATTGTGATTGTATGATTGTGATTGTATGATTGTGATTGTATGATTGTGATTGTATGATTGTGACTGCATGATTGTGATTGTATGATTGTGATTGTTTGATTGTGATTGTATGATTGTGATTGTATGATTGTGATTGTATGATTGTGATTGTATGATTGTGATTGTATGATTGTGATTGTATGATTGTGATTCTATGATTGTGATTGTATGATTGTGATTGTATGATTGTGATTGTATGATTGTGATTGTATGATTGTGACTGTATGATTGTGACTGTATGATTGTGATTGTATGATTGTGACTGTATGATTGTGATTGTATGATTGTAATTGTATGACTGTGATTGTATGACTGTGATTGTATGATTGTGATTGTATGATTGTGATTGTATGATTGTGATTGTATGATTGTGATTGTATGATTGTGATTGTATGACTGTGATTGTATGATTGTGATTGTATGATTGTGATTGTATGATTGTGATTGTATGGTTGCGATTGTATGATTGTGATTTTGTGATTATGATTGTATGATTGTGATTGTATGATTGTAATTGTATGACTGTGATGGTATTATTGTGATTGTATGATCGTGATTGTATGATCGTGATTGTATGATTGTGATTGTATGATTGTGATTGTGAGATTGTGATTGTATGATTCTGACTGTTTGAATGTGATTGTATGATTGTGATTGTATGATTGTAATCGTATGATTGTTATTGTATGATTGTCATTTTATGATTGCGATTGTATGATTGTGATTGTATGATTGTGATTGTTTGATTGTGATTGTATGATTGTGATTGTATGATTGTGATTCTATGATTGTGATTGTTTGACTGTGATTGTATGATTGCTATTGTATGATTGTGATTGTATGATTGTGATTGTATGATTGTGATCGTATGATTGTGATCGTATGATTGTGATTGTATAATTGTGATTGTATGATTGTGATTGTATGATTGCGATTGTATGATTGTGATTGTATGATTGTGATTGTATGATCGTGATTGTATGATCGTGATTGTATGATCGTGATTGTATGATTGTGATTATATGATAGTGATTTTGTGATTATGATTGTATGATTGTGATTGTATGATTGTAATTGTATGACTTTGGTTGTATGATTGTGATTGTATGATCGCGATTGTATGATTGTGATTGTATGATTGTGATTGTATGATTGTGATTGTATGATTGTGATTGTATGATTGTGCTTGTATGATTGTGGTTGTATAATTAAGGTTGTATGATTGTTTTTGTATGATTGTGATTGTATGATTGTGATTGTATGATTGTGATTGTATGATTGTGATTGTATGATTGTGATTGTATGATTGTGATTGTATGATTGTGATTGTATGATTGTGATTGTATGATTGTGATTGTATGATTGTGATGGTATGATTGTGATCGTATGATTGTGATCGTATGATTGTGATTGTAAGATTGTGGTTGTGTGATTGCGATTGTATGATTGTGACTGTATGATTGTGATTGTATGATTGTCCTTGTATGATTGTGATTGTATGATAATGATTGTATGATTGTGATTGTATGATTGTGATTGTATGATTGTGATTGTATGATTGTGATCGTATGATAGTGATTCTTTGATTGCGATTGTATGATTGTGATTGTATGATTGTGATTGTATGATTGTGATTGTATGATTGTGATTGTATGATTGTGATTATATGATTGTGATTGTATGATTGTGATTGTATGACTGTGATTGTATGATTGTGCTTGTATGATTGTGGTTGTATAATTAAGGTTGTATGATTGTTTTTGTATGATTGTGATTGTATGATTGTGATTGTATGATTGTGATTGTATGATTGTGATTGTATGATTGTGATTGTATGATTGTGATTGTATGATTGTGATTGTATGATTGTGATTGTATGATTGTGATGGTATGATTGTGATCGTATGATTGTGATCGTATGATTGTGATTGTAAGATTGTGGTTGTGTGATTGCGATTGTATGATTGTGACTGTATGATTGTGATTGTATGATTGTCCTTGTATGATTGTGATTGTATGATAATGATTGTATGATTGTGATTGTATGATTGTGATTGTATGATTGTGATTGTATGATTGTGATCGTATGATAGTGATTCTTTGATTGCGATTGTATGATTGTGATTGTATGATTGTGATTGTATGATTGTGATTGTATGATTGTGATTGTATGATTGTGATTATATGATTGTGATTGTATGATTGTGATTGTATGACTGTGATTGTATGATTGTGATTGTATGATTGTGATTGTATGATTGCGATTGTATGATTGTGATTGTATGATTGTGACTGTATGATTGTGATTGTATGATTGTGATTGTATGATTGTGATCGTATGATTGTGGTTGTATAATTAAGGTTGTATGACTGTTTCTGTATGATTGTGATTGTATGATTGCGATTGTATGATTGTGATTGTGTGATTGTGATTGTATGATTGCGATCGTATGATTGTGATTCTTTGATTGCGATTGTATGATTGTGATTGTATGATTGTGATTGTATGATTGTGATTGTATGATTGTGATTGTATGATTGCGATTGTATGATTGTGATTGTATGATTGTGATTGTATGATTGTGATCGTATGATTGTGATTGTATGATTGTGATTGTATGATTGTGATTGTATGACTGCGATTGTATGATTGTGATGGTATGATTGTGATCGGATGATTGTGATCGTATGATTGTGATTGTAAGATTGTGGTTGTGTGATTGCGATTGTATGATTGTGACTGTATGATTGTGATTGTATGATTGTCCGTGTATGATTGTGATTGTATGATAATGATTGTACGATTGTGATTGTATGATTGTGATTGTATGATTGTCACTGTATGATTGTGATTGTATGATTGTGATTGTATGATTGTGATCGTATGATTGTGGTTGTATAATTAAGGTTGTATGACTGTTTCTGTATGATTGTGATTGTATGATTGCGATTGTATGATTGTGATTGTGTGATTGTGATTGTATGATTGCGATCGTATGATTGTGATTCTTTGATTGCGATTGCATGATTGTGATTGTATGATTGTGATTGTATGATTGTGATTGTATGATTGCGATTGTATGATTGTGATTGTATGATTGTGATTGTATGATTGTGATCGTATGATTGTGATTCTTTGATTGCGATTGTATGATTGCGATTGTATGATTGTGATTGTATGATTGTGATTGTATGATTGTGATTGTATGATTGTGATTGTATGATTGTGATGGTATGATTGTGATCGTATGATTGTGATTGTATGATTGTGATTGTATGATTGTGATTGTATGATTGCGATTGTATGATTGCGATTGTATGATTGTGATTGTATGATTGTGATCGTATGATTGTAATTCTTTGATTGCGATTGTATGATTGTGATTGTATGATTGTGATTGTATGATTGTGATTGTATGATTGTGATTGTATGATTGTGATTGTATGATTGTGATTGTATGATTGTGATTGTATGATTGTGATTGTATGATTGTGATTGTATGATTGTGATTGTATGATTGCGATTGTATGATTGTGATTGTATGATTGTGACTGTATGATTGTGATTGTATGATTGTGATTGTATGATTGTGATCGTATGATTGTGGTTGTATAATTAAGGTTGTATGACTGTTTCTGTATGATTGTGATTGTATGATTGCGATTGTATGATTGTGATTGTGTGATTGTGATTGTACGATTGCGATGGTATGATTGTGATTCTTTGATTGCGATTGTATGATGGTGATTGTATGATTGTGATTGTATGATTGTGATTGTATGATTGTGATTGTATGATTGTGATTGTATGATTGCGATTGTATGATTGTGATTGTATGATTGTGATTGTATGATTGTGATCGTATGATTGTGATTCTTTGATTGCGATTGTATGATTGTGATTGTATGATTGTGATTGTATGATTGTGATTGTATGATTGTGATTGTATGATTGTGATCGTGTGATTGTGATTGTATGATTGTGATTGTGTGATAGTGATTGTATGATTGTGATTGTATGATTGTGATTGTGTGAATGTGATTGTATGATTTTGATTTTATGATTGTGATTGTATGATTGTGATTGTATGATTGTGATTGCTTGATTGTGATTGTATGATTGTGATTGTATGATTGTGATTCTATGATTGTGATTGTTTGATTGTGATTTTTTGATTATGATTGTTTGATTGTGATTGTATGATTGCTATTGTATGATTGTGATTGTATGATTGTGATTGTATGATTGTGATTCTTTTATTGCGATTGTATGATTGTGATTGTATGATTGTGATTGTATGATTGTGATTGTATGATTGTGATTGTATGATTGTGATTGTATGATTGTGATTGTATGATTGTGATTGTATGATTGTGATTGTATGATAGTGATTGTATGATTGTGATTGTATGATTGTGATTGTGTGATTGTGATTGTATGATTGTGATTGTATGATTGCGATTGTATGATTGTGGTTGTTTGATTGTGATTGTATGATTGTGATTGTATGATTGTGATTGCTTGATTTTGATTGTATGATTGTGATTGTATGATTGTGATTCTATGATTGTGATTGTATGATTGTGATTGTATGATTGTGATTGTATGATTGTGATTGTATGATTGTGATTGTTTGATTGTGATTGTATGATTGCTATTGCATGATTGTGATTGTATGATTGTGACTGTACGATTGTGATTGTATGACTGTGATTGTATGATTGTGATTGTATGACTGTGATTGTATGATTGTGATTGTATGATTGTGATTGTATGATTGTGATTGTATGATTGTGATCGTATGATTGTGATTGTAAGATTGTGGTTGTGTGATTGCGATTGTATGATTGTGACTGCATGATTGTGATTGTATGATTGTCCTTGTATGATTGTGATTGTATGATTATGATTGTATGATTGTGATTGTATGATTGTGATTGTATGATTGTGATTGTATGACTGTGATTGTATGATTGTGATCGTATGATTGTTATTGTATGATTGTGATTTTATGATTGTGATTGTATGATTGTGATTGTATGATTGTGATTGTATGATTGTGATTGTATGATTGTGATTGTTTGATTGTGATTGTATGATTGTGATTGTATGATTGTGATTCTATGATTGTGATAGTTTGATTGTGATTGTATGATTGCTATTGCATGATTGTGATTGTATGATTGTGATTGTATGATTGTGATTCTTTTATTGCGATTGTATGATTGTGATTGTATGATTGTGATTGTATGATTGTGATTGTATGATTGTGATTCTATGATTGTGAGTGTATGATTGTGATGGTACGACTGTGATTGTATGATTGTGATTTTATGACTGTGATTGTATGATTGTGATTGTATGATTGTGATTGTATGATTGTGATTGTATAATTGTGATTGTATGATTGTGATGGTATGATTGTGATCGTATGATTGTGATCGTATGATTGTGATTGTAAGATTGTGGTTGTGTGATTGCGATTGTATGATTGTGACTGCATGATTGTGATTGTATGATTGTCCTTGTATGATTGTGATTGTATGATTATGATTGTATGATTGTGATTGTATGATTGTGATTGTATGATTGTGATTTTGTGATTATGATTGTATGATTGTGATTGTATGATTGTAATTGTATGACTGTGATGATATTATTGTGATTGTATGATCGTGATTGTATGATCGTGATTGTATGATTGTGATTGTATGATTGTGATTGTGAGATTGTGATTGTATGATTCTGACTGTTTGATTGTGATTGTATGATTGTGATTGTATGATTGTGATTGTATGATTGTGATTGTATGATTGTGATTGTATGATTGTGATTGTATGATTGTGATTGTATGATTGTGATTGTATTATTGCCATTGTATGATTGTGATTGTATGATTGTGATTGTATGATTGTGATTCTTTTATTGCGATTGTATGATTGTGATTGTATGATTGTGATTGTATGATTGTGATTGTATGATTGTGATTGTATGATTGTGATTGTATGATTGTGATTGTATGATTGTGATTGTATGATAGTGATTGTATGATTGTGATTGTATGATTGCGATTGTGTGATTGTGATTGTATGATTGTGGTTGTATGATTGCGATTGTATGATTGTGATTGTTTGATTGTGATTGTATGATTGTGATTGTATGATTGTGATTGCTTGATTTTGATTGTATGATTGTGATTGTATGATTGTGATTCTATGATTGTGATTGTATGATTGTGATTGTATGATTGTGATTGTATGATTGTGATTGTATGATTGTGATTGTTTGATTGTGATTGTATGATTGCTATTGCATGATTGTGATTGTATGATTGTGACTGTACGATTGTGATTGTATGACTGTGATTGTATGATTGTGATTGTATGACTGTGATTGTATGATTGTGATTGTATGATTGTGATTGTATGATTGTGATTGTATGATTGTGATCGTATGATTGTGATTGTAAGATTGTGGTTGTGTGATTGCGATTGTATGATTGTGACTGCATGATTGTGATTGTATGATTGTCCTTGTATGATTGTGATTGTATGATTATGATTGTATGATTGTGATTGTATGATTGTGATTGTATGATTGTGATTGTATGACTGTGATTGTATGATTGTGATCGTATGATTGTTATTGTATGATTGTGATTTTATGATTGTGATTGTATGATTGTGATTGTATGATTGTGATTGTATGATTGTGATTGTTTGATTGTGATTGTATGATTGTGATTGTATGATTGTGATTCTATGATTGTGATTGTTTGATTGTGATTGTATGATTGCTATTGCATGATTGTGATTGTATGATTGTGATTGTATGATTGTGATTCTTTTATTGCGATTGTATGATTGTGATTGTATGATTGTGATTGTATGATTGTGATTGTATGATTGTGATTGTATGATTGTGATTGTATGATTGTGATTGTATGATTGTGATTGTATGATTGTGATTGTATGATTGTGATTGTATGATTGTGATTGTATGATTGTGATTGTATGATAGTGATTGTATGATTGTTATTGCATGATTGCCATTGTATGATTATGATTGTGTGATTGTGATTGTATGATTGTGATTGTATGATTGTGATTGTATGATTGTGATTGTATGATTGTGATTATATGATTGTGATTGTATGATTGTGATTGTTTGATTGTGATTGTATGATTGTGATTGTATGATTGTGATTGTATAATTGTGATCGTATGATTGTGATTGTATGATTGCGATTGTATGATTGTGATTGTATGATTGTGATTGTATGATTCTGATTGTATGATTGTGATTGTATGATTGTGATTGTATGATTGCGATCGTATGATTGTGATTCTTTGATTGCGATTATATGATTGTGATTGTATGATTGTGATTGTATGATTGTGATTGTATGATTGTGATTGTATGATTGTGATTGTATGATTGTGATTGTATGATTGTGATTGTATGATTGTGATTGTATGATTGTGATTGTATGATTGTGATTGTATGATTGTGATTGTATGATTGTGATTGTATGATTGTGATTGTATGATTGTGATTGTATGATTGTGATTGTATGATAGAGATCGTATGATTGTGATTGTGTGGTAGTAATTGTATGATTGTGATCGTATGATTGTGATTGTATGATTGTGATTGTATGATTGTGGATGTATGATTGTGATTGTATGATTGTGATTGTATGACTGTGATTGTATGATTGTGATTGTATGATTGTGATTGTATGATTGTGATTTTGTGATTGTGATTGTATGAATGTGATTGTAAGATTGTGATTGTATGATTGTGATTGTATGATTGTGATAGTATTATTGTGATTGTATGATTGTGATTGTATGATCGCGATTGTATGATTGTGATTGTATGATTGTGATTGTATGATTGTGATTGTATGATTGTGGTTGTATAATTAAGGTTGTATGATTGTTTTTGTATGATTGTGATTGTATGATTGTGATTGTATGATTGTGATTGTATGATTGTGCTTGTATGATTGTGGTTGTATAATTAAGGTTGTATGATTGTTTTTGTATGATTGTGATTGTATGATTGTGATTGTATGATTGTGATTGTATGATTGTGATTGTATGATTGTGATTGTATGATTGTGATTGTATGATTGTGATTGTATGACTGTGATTGTATGATTGTGATTGTATGATTGTGATTGTATGATTGTGATTGTATGATTGTGATTGTATGATTGTGATTGTATGATTGTGATTGTATGATTGTGATTGTATGATTGTGATGGTATGATTGTGATCGTATGATTGTGATTGTAAGATTGTGGTTGTGTGATTGCGATTGTATGATTGTGACTGCATGATTGTGATTGTATGATTGTCCTTGTATGATTGTGATTGTATGATAATGATTGTATGATTGTGATTGTATGATTGTGATTGTATGATTGTGATTGTATGATTGTGACTGTACGATTGTGATTGTATGATGGTGATTGTATGATTGTGATCGTATGATTGTGGTTGTATAATTGAGGTTGTATGATTGTTTCTGTATGATTGTGATTGTATGATTGCGATTGTATGATTGTGATTGTATGATTGTGATTGTATGATTGCGATCGTATGATTGTGATTCTTTGATTGCGATTGTATGATTGTGATTGTATGATTGTGATTGTATGATTGCGATTGTATGATTGTGATTGTATGATTGTGATTGTATGATTGTGATCGTATGATTGTGATTCTTTGATTGCGATTGTATGATTGTGATTGTATGATTGTGATTGTATGATTGTGATTGTATGATTGTGATTGTATGATTGTGATTGTATGATTGTGATTGTATGATTGTGATTGTATGATTGTGATTGTATGATTGTGATTGTATGATTGTGATTGTATGATTGCGATTGTATGATTGTGATTGTATGATTGTGACTGTATGATTGTGATTGTATGATTGTGATTGTATGATTGTGATCGTATGATTGTGGTTGTATAATTAAGGTTGTAAGACTGTTTCTGTATGATTGTGATTGTATGATTGCGATTGTATGATTGTGATTGTATGATTGTGATTGTATGATTGTGATTGTATGATTGTGATTGTATGATTGTGATTGTATGATTGCGATTGTATGATTGCGATTGTATGATTGTGATTGTATGATTGTGATCGTATGATTGTGATTCTTTGATTGCGATTGTATGATTGTGATTGTATGATTGTGATTGTATGATTGTGATTGTATGATTGTGATTGTATGATTGTGATTGTATGATTGTGATCGTATGATTGTGATTGTATGATTGTGATTGTATGATAGTGATTGTATGATTGTGATTGTATGATTGTGATTGTGTGATTGTGATTGTATGATTTTGATTTTATGATTGTGATTGTATGACTGTGATTGTATGATTGTGATTGCTTGATTGTGATTGTATGATTGTGATTCTATGTTTGTGATTGTTTGATTGTGATTTTTTGATTATGATTGTTTGATTGTGATTGTATGATTGTGATTCTATGATTGTGATTGTATGATTGTGATTGTATGATTGTGATTCTTTTATTGCGATTGTATGATTGTGATTGTATGATTGTGATTGTATGATTGTGATTGTATGATTGTGATTGTTTGATTGTGATTGTATGATTGCTATTGCATGATTGTGATTGTATGATTGTGACTGTACGATTGTGATTGTATGACTGTGATTGTATGATTGTGATTGTATGACTGTGATTGTTTGATTGTGATTGTATGATTGTGATTGTATGATTGTGATTGTATGATTGTGATCGTATGATTGTGATTGTAAGATTGTGGTTGTGTGATTGCGATGGTATGATTGTGACTGCATGATTGTGATTGTATGATTGTCCTTGTATGATTGTGATTGTATGATTATGATTGTATGATTGTGATTGTATGATTGTGATTGTATGATTGTGATTGTATGACTGTGATTGTATGATTGTGATCGTATGATTGTTATTGTATGATTATGATTGTATGATTGTGATTGTATGATTGTGATTGTATGATTGTGATTGTATGACTGTGATTGTATGATTGTGATCGTATGATTGTTATTGTATGATTGTGATTTTATGATTGTGATTGTATGATTGTGATTGTATGATTGTGATTGTTTGATTGTGATTGTATGATTGTGATTGTATGATTGTGATTGTATGATTGTGATTCTATGATTGTGATTGTTTGATTGTGATTGTATGATTGCTATTGCATGATTGTGATTGTATGATTGTGATTGTATGATTGTGATTCTTTTATTGCGATTGTATGATTGTGATTGTATGATTGTGATTGTATGATTGTGATTGTATGATTGTGATTCTATGATTGTGAGTGTATGATTGTGATGGTACGACTGTGATTGTATGATTGTGATTTTATGACTGTGATTGTATGATTGTGATTGTATGATTGTGATTGTATGATTGTGATTGTATGATTGTGATGGTATCATTGTGATCGTATGATTGTGATCGTATGATTGTGATTGTAAGATTGTGGTTGTGTGATTGCGATGGTATGATTGTGACTGCATGATTGTGATTGTATGATTGTCCTTGTATGATTGTGATTGTATGATTATGATTGTATGATTGTGATTGTATGATTGTGATTGTATGATTGTGATTGTATGATTGTGATTGTATGATTGTGATTTTGTGATTATGATTGTATGATTGTGATTGTATGATAGTAATTGTATGACTGTGATGGTATTATTGTGATTGTATGATCGTGATTGTATGATCGTGATTGTATGATTGTGATTGTATGATTGTGATTGTGAGATTGTGATTGTATGATTCTGACTGTTTGATTGTGATTGTATGATTGTGATTGTATGATTGTGATTGTATGATTGTGATTGTATGATTGTGATTGTATGATTGTGATTGTATGATTGTGATTGTATGATTGTGATTCTATGATTGTGATTGTATGATTGTGATTGTATGATTGTGATTGTATGATTGTGATTGTATGATTGTGACTGTATGATTGTGATTGTATGATTGTGATTGTATGATTGTGATTGTATGATTGTAATTGTATGACTGTGATTGTATGACTGTGATTGTATGATTGTGATTGTATGATTGTGATTGTATGATTGTGATTGTATGATTGTGATTGTATGATTGTGATTGTATGACTGTGATTGTATGATTGTGATTGTATGATTGTGATTGTATGATTGTGATTGTATGGTTGCGATTGTATGATTGTGATTTTGTGATTATGATTGTATGATTGTGATTGTATGATTGTAATTGTATGACTGTGATGGTATTATTGTGATTGTATGATCGTGATTGTATGATCGTGATTGTATGATTGTGATTGTATGATTGTGATTGTGAGATTGTGATTGTATGATTCTGACTGTTTGATTGTGATTGTATGATTGTGATTGTATGATTGTAATCGTATGATTGTTATTGTATGATTGTCATTTTATGATTGCGATTGTATGATTGTGATTGTATGATTGTGATTGTTTGATTGTGATTGTATGATTGTGATTGTATGATTGTGATTCTATGATTGTGATTGTTTGACTGTGATTGTATGATTGCTATTGTATGATTGTGATTGTATGATTGTGATTGTATGATTGTGATCGTATGATTGTGATCGTATGATTGTGATTGTATAATTGTGATTGTATGATTGTGATTGTATGATTGCGATTGTATGATTGTGATTTTATGATTGTGATTGTATGATCGTGATTGTATGATCGTGATTGTATGATCGTGATTGTATGATTGTGATTATATGATAGTGATTTTGTGATTATGATTGTATGATTGTGATTGTATGATTGTAATTGTATGACTTTGGTTGTATGATTGTGATTGTATGATCGCGATTGTATGATTGTGATTGTATGATTGTGATTGTATGATTGTGATTGTATGATTGTGATTGTATGATTGTGCTTGTATGATTGTGGTTGTATAATTAAGGTTGTATGATTGTTTTTGTATGATTGTGATTGTATGATTGTGATTGTATGATTGTGATTGTATGATTGTGATTGTATGATTGTGATTGTATGATTGTGATTGTATGATTGTGATTGTATGATTGTGATTGTATGATTGTGATGGTATGATTGTGATCGTATGATTGTGATCGTATGATTGTGATTGTAAGATTGTGGTTGTGTGATTGCGATTGTATGATTGTGACTGTATGATTGTGATTGTATGATTGTCCTTGTATGATTGTGATTGTATGATAATGATTGTATGATTGTGATTGTATGATTGTGATTGTATGATTGTGATCGTATGATAGTGGTTCTTTGATTGCGATTGTATGATTGTGATTGTATGATTGTGATTGTATGATTGTGATTGTATGATTGTGATTGTATGATTGTGATTATATGATTGTGATTGTATGATTGTGATTGTATGACTGTGATTGTATGATTGTGATTGTATGATTGTGATTGTATGATTGCGATTGTATGATTGTGATTGTATGATTGTGACTGTATGATTGTGATTGTATGATTGTGATTGTATGATTGTGATCGTATGATTGTGGTTGTATAATTAAGGTTGTATGACTGTTTCTGTATGATTGTGATTGTATGATTGCGATTGTATGATTGTGATTGTGTGATTGTGATTGTATGATTGCGATCGTATGATTGTGATTCTTTGATTGCGATTGTATGATTGTGATTGTATGATTGTGATTGTATGATTGTGATTGTATGATTGTGATTGTATGATTGCGATTGTATGATTGTGATTGTATGATTGTGATTGTATGATTGTGATCGTATGATTGTGATTGTATGATTGTGATTGTATGATTGTGATTGTATGACTGCGATTGTATGATTGTGATGGTATGATTGTGATCGGATGATTGTGATCGTATGATTGTGATTGTAAGATTGTGGTTGTGTGATTGCGATTGTATGATTGTGACTGTATGATTGTGATTGTATGATTGTCCGTGTATGATTGTGATTGTATGATAATGATTGTACGATTGTGATTGTATGATTGTGATTGTATGATTGTCACTGTATGATTGTGATTGTATGATTGTGATTGTATGATTGTGATCGTATGATTGTGGTTGTATAATTAAGGTTGTATGACTGTTTCTGTATGATTGTGATTGTATGATTGCGATTGTATGATTGTGATTGTGTGATTGTGATTGTATGATTGCGATCGTATGATTGTGATTCTTTGATTGCGATTGCATGATTGTGATTGTATGATTGTGATTGTATGATTGTGATTGTATGATTGCGATTGTATGATTGTGATTGTATGATTGTGATTGTATGATTGTGATCGTATGATTGTGATTCTTTGATTGCGATTGTATGATTGCGATTGTATGATTGTGATTGTATGATTGTGATTGTATGATTGTGATTGTATGATTGTGATTGTATGATTGTGATGGTATGATTGTGATCGTATGATTGTGATTGTATGATTGTGATTATATGATTGTGATTGTATGATTGCGATTGTATGATTGCGATTGTATGATTGTGATTGTATGATTGTGATCGTATGATTGTAATTCTTTGATTGCGATTGTATGATTGTGATTGTATGATTGTGATTGTATGATTGTGATTGTATGATTGTGATTGTATGATTGTGATTGTATGATTGTGATTGTATGATTGTGATTGTATGATTGTGATTGTATGATTGTGATTGTATGATTGTGATTGTATGATTGTGATTGTATGATTGCGATTGTATGATTGTGATTGTATGATTGTGACTGTATGATTGTGATTGTATGATTGTGATTGTATGATTGTGATCGTATGATTGTGGTTGTATAATTAAGGTTGTATGACTGTTTCTGTATGATTGTGATTGTATGATTGCGATTGTATGATTGTGATTGTGTGATTGTGATTGTACGATTGCGATGGTATGATTGTGATTCTTTGATTGCGATTGTATGATGGTGATTGTATGATTGTGATTGTATGATTGTGATTGTATGATTGTGATTGTATGATTGTGATTGTATGATTGCGATTGTATGATTGTGATTGTATGATTGTGATTGTATGATTGTGATCGTATGATTGTGATTCTTTGATTGCGATTGTATGATTGTGATTGTATGATTGTGATTGTATGATTGTGATTGTATGATTGTGATTGTATGATTGTGATCGTATGATTGTGATTGTATGATTGTGATTGTGTGATAGTGATTGTATGATTGTGATTGTATGATTGTGATTGTGTGAATGTGATTGTATGATTTTGATTTTATGATTGTGATTGTATGATTGTGATTGTATGATTGTGATTGCTTGATTGTGATTGTATGATTGTGATTGTATGATTGTGATTCTATGATTGTGATTGTTTGATTGTGATTTTTTGATTATGATTGTTTGATTGTGATTGTATGATTGCTATTGTATGATTGTGATTGTATGATTGTGATTGTATGATTGTGATTCTTTTATTGCGATTGTATGATTGTGATTGTATGATTGTGATTGTATGATTGTGATTGTATGATTGTGATTGTATGATTGTGATTGTATGATTGTCATTGTATGATTGTGATTGTATGATTGTGATTGTATGATTGTGATTGTATGATAGTGATTGTATGATTGTGATTGTATGATTGTGATTGTGTGATTGTGATTGTATGATTGTGATTGTATGATTGCGATTGTATGATTGTGATTGTTTGATTGTGATTGTATGATTGTGATTGTATGATTGTGACTGCATGATTGTGATTGTATGATTGTCCTTGTATGATTGTGATTGTATGATTATGATTGTATGATTGTGATTGTATGATTGTGATTGTATGATTGTGATTGTATGACTGTGATTGTATGATTGTGATCGTATGATTGTTATTGTATGATTGTGATTTTATGATTGTGATTGTATGATTGTGATTGTATGATTGTGATTGTATGATTGTGATTGTTTGATTGTGATTGTATGATTGTGATTGTATGATTGTGATTCTATGATTGTGATAGTTTGATTGTGATTGTATGATTGCTATTGCATGATTGTGATTGTATGATTGTGATTGTATGATTGTGATTCTTTTATTGCGATTGTATGATTGTGATTGTATGATTGTGATTGTATGATTGTGATTGTATGATTGTGATTGTATGATTGTGATTCTATGATTGTGAGTGTATGATTGTGATGGTACGACTGTGATTGTATGATTGTGATTTTATGACTGTGATTGTATGATTGTGATTGTATGATTGTGATTGTATAATTGTGATTGTATGATTGTGATGGTATGATTGTGATCGTATGATTGTGATTGTAAGATTGTGGTTGTGTGATTGCGATTGTATGATTGTGACTGCATGATTGTGATTGTATGATTGTCCTTGTATGATTGTGATTGTATGATTATGATTGTATGATTGTGATTGTATGATTGTGATTGTATGATTGTGATTTTGTGATTATGATTGTATGATTGTGATTGTATGATTGTAATTGTATGACTGTGATGATATTATTGTGATTGTATGATCGTGATTGTATGATCGTGATTGTATGATTGTGATTGTATGATTGTGATTGTGAGATTGTGATTGTATGATTCTGACTGTTTGATTGTGATTGTATGATTGTGATTGTATGATTGTGATTGTATGATTGTGATTGTATGATTGTGATTGTATGATTGTGATTGTATGATTGTGATTGTATGATTGTGATTGTATTATTGCTATTGTATGATTGTGATTGTATGATTGTGATTGTATGATTGTGATTCTTTTATTGCGATTGTATGATTGTGATTGTATGATTGTGATTGTATGATTGTGATTGTATGATTGTGATTGTATGATTGTGATTGTATGATTGTGATTGTATGATTGTGATTGTATGATAGTGCTTGTATGATTGTGATTGTATGATTGTGATTGTGTGATTGTGATTGTATGATTGTGATTGTATGTTTGCGATTGTATGATTGTGATTGTTTGATTGTGATTGTATGATTGTGATTGTATGATTGTGATTGCTTGATTTTGATTGTATGATTGTGATTGTATGATTGTGATTCTATGATTGTGATTGTATGATTGTGATTGTATGATTGTGATTGTATGATTGTGATTGTATGATTGTGATTGTATGATTGTGATTGTTTGATTGTGATTGTATGATTGCTATTGCATGATTGTGATTGTATGATTGTGACTGTACGATTGTGATTGTATGACTGTGATTGTATGATTGTGATTGTATGACTGTGATTGTATGATTGTGATTGTATGATTGTGATTGTATGATTGTGATTGTATGATTGTGATCGTATGATTGTGATTGTAAGATTGTGGTTGTGTGATTGCGATTGTATGATTGTGACTGCATGATTGTGATTGTATGATTGTCCTTGTATGATTGTGATTGTATGATTATGATTGTATGATTGTGATTGTATGATTGTGATTGTATGATTGTGATTGTATGACTGTGATTGTATGATTGTGATCGTATGATTGTTATTGTATGATTGTGATTTTATGATTGTGATTGTATGATTGTGATTGTATGATTGTGATTGTATGATTGTGATTGTTTGATTGTGATTGTATGATTGTGATTGTATGATTGTGATTCTATGATTGTGATTGTTTGATTGTGATTGTATGATTGCTATTGCATGATTGTGATTGTATGATTGTGATTGTATGATTGTGATTCTTTTATTGCGATTGTATGATTGTGATTGTATGATTGTGATTGTATGATTGTGATTGTATGATTGTGATTGTATGATTGTGATTCTATGATTGTGAGTGTATGATTGTGATGGTACGACTGTGATTGTATGATTGTGATTTTATGACTGTGATTGTATGATTGTGATTGTATGATTGTGATTGTATGATTGTGATTGTATGATTGTGACTGTATGATTGTGATTGTGAGATTGTGATTGTATGATTGTGATTGTATGATTGTGATTGTATGATTGTGATTGTATGATTGTGATTGTATGATTGTGATTGTATGATTGTGATGGTATGATTGTGATCGTATGATTGTGATCGTATGATTGTGATTGTAAGATTGTGGTTGTGTGATTGCGATTGTATGATTGCGACTGTATGATTGTGATTGTATGATTGTCCTTGTATGATTGTGATTGTATGATAATGATTGTATGATTGTGATTTTATGGTTGTGATTGTATGATTGTGACTGTATGATTGTGATTGTATGATTGTGATTGTATGATTGTGATCGTATGATTGTGGTTGTATAATTAAGGTTGTATGATTGTTTCTGTATGATTGGGATTGTATGATTGCGATTTTATGATTATGATTGTATGATTGTGATTGTATGATTGTGATTGTGTGATTGTGATTGTGAGATTGTGATTGTATGATCGTGATTGTATGATCGTGATTGTGAGATTGTGATTGTATGATTGCGATTGAATGATTGTGATTGTATGATTGTGATTGTATGATTGTGATTGTATGATTGTGATTGTATGATTGTGATTGTATGATTGTGATTGTATGATTGTGATCGTATGATTGTGATTCTTTGATTGTGATTGTATGACTGTCATTGTATGACTGTGATTGTATGATTGTGATTGTATGATCGTGATTGTATGATCGTGATTGTATGATCGTGATTGTATGATTGTGATTATATGATTGTGATTGTATGATTGTGATTGTATGATTGTGATTGTATGATTGTGATTGTATAATTGTGATTGTATGATTGTGATTGTATGATTGTGATTGTATGATTGTGATTGTATGATTGTGATTGTATGATTGTGATTGTATGATTGTGATTGTATGATTGTGATTGTATGATTGTGATTGTATGATTGTGATTGTATGATTGTGATTGTATGATAGAGATCGTATGATTGTGATTGTGTGGTAGTAATTGTATGATTGTGATCGTATGATTGTGATTGTATGATTGTGATTGTATGATTGTGGATGTATGATTGTGATTGTATGATTGTGATTGTATGATTGTGATTGTATGATTGTGATTGTATGATTGTGATTGTATGATTGTGATTTTGTGATTGTGATTGTATGATTGTGATTGTAAGATTGTGATTGTATGATTGTGATTGTATGATTGTGATAGTATTATTGTGATTGTATGATTGTGATTGTATGATCGCGATTGTATGATTGTGATTGTATGATTGTGATTGTATGATTGTGATTGTATGATTGTGGTTGTATAATTAAGGTTGTATGATTGTTTTTGTATGATTGTGATTGTATGATTGTGATTGTATGATTGTGATTGTATGATTGTGCTTGTATGATTGTGGTTGTATAATTAAGGTTGTATGATTGTTTTTGTATGATTGTGATTGTATGATTGTGATTGTATGGTTGTGATTGTATGATTGTGATTGTATGATTGTGATTGTATGATTGTGATTGTATGATTGTCATTGTATGATTGTGATTGTATGATTGTGATTGTATGATTGTGATTGTATGATTGTGATTGTATGATTGTGATTGTATGATTGTGATTGTATGATTGTGATTGTATGATTGTGATTGTATGATTGTGATTGTATGATTGTGATTGTATGATTGTGATTGTATGATTGTGATGGTATGATTGTGATCGTATGATTGTGATCGTATGATTGTGATTGTAAGATTGTGGTTGTGTGATAGCGATTGTATGATTGTGACTGTATGATTGTGATTGTATGATTGTCCTTGTATGATTGTGATTGTATGATAATGATTGTATGATTGTGATTGTATGATTGTGATTGTATGATTGTGACTGTACGATTGTGATTGTATGATGGTGATTGTATGATTGTGATCGTATGATTGTGGTTGAATAATTGAGGTTGTATGATTGTTTCTGTATGATTGTGATTGTATGATTGCGATTGTATGATTGTGATTGTATGATTGTGATTGTATGATTGCGATCGTATGATTGTGATTCTTTGATTGCGATTGTATGATTGTGATTGTATGATTGTGATTGTATGATTGTGATTGTATGATTGCGATTGTATGATTGTGATTGTATGATTGTGATTGTATGATTGTGATCGTATGATTGTGATTCTTTGATTGCGATTGTATGATTGTGATTGTATGATTGTGATTGTATGATTGTGATCGTATGATTGTGATTCTTTGATTGCGATTGTATGATTGTGATTGTATGATTGTGATTGTATGATTGTGATTGTATGATTGTGATTGTATGATTGTGATTGTATGATTGTGATTGTATGATTGTGATTGTATGATTGTGATTGTATGATTGTGATCGTATGATTGTGATTGTATGATTGTGATTGTATGATTGTGATTGTATGATTGTGATTGTATGATTGTGATTGTGTGATTGTGATTGTATGATTTTGATTTTATGATTGTGATTGTATGATTGTGATTGTATGATTGTGATTGCTTGATTGTGATTGTATGATTGTGATTGTATGATTGTGATTCTATGATTGTGATTGTTTGATTGTGATTTTTTGATTATGATTGTTTGATTGTGATTGTATGATTGCTATTGTATGATTGTGATTGTATGATTGTGATTGTATGATTGTGATTCTTTTATTGCGATTGTATGATTGTGATTGTATGATTGTGATTGTATGATTGTGATTGTATGATTGTGATTGTATGATTGTGATTGTATGATTGTGATTGTATGATTGTGATTGTATGATTGTGATTGTATGATTGTGATTGTATGATTGTGATTGTATGATTGTGATTGTATGATTGTGATTCTATGATTGTGAGTGTATGATTGTGATGGTATGACTGTGATTGTATGATTGTGATTTTATGTCTGTGATTGTATGATTGTGATTGTATGATTGTGATTGTATGATTGTGATTGTATGATTGTGATTGTATGATTGTGATTGTATGACTGTGATTGTGTGATTGTGATTGTATGTTTGCGATCGTATGATTGTGATTCTTTGATTGCGATTATATGATTGTGATTGTATGATTGTGATTGTATGATAGAGATCGTACGATTGTGATTGTGTGGTAGTAATTGTATGATTGTGATCGTATGATTGTGATTGTATGATTGTGATTGTATGATTGTGGATGTATGATTGTGATTGTATGATTGTGATTGTATGATTGTGATTGTATGATTGTGATTGTATGATTGTGATTGTATGATTGTGATTGTATGATTGTGATTGTATGATTGTGATTTTGTGATTGTGATTGTATGATTGTGATTGTAAGATTGTGATTGCATGATTGTGATTGTATGATTGTGATAGTATTATTGTGATTGTATGATTGTGATTGTATGATCGCGATTGTATGATTGTGATTGTATGATTGTGATTGTATGATTGTGATTGTATGATTGTGGTTGTATAATTAAGGTTGTATGATTGTTTTTGTATGATTGTGATTGTATGATTGTGATTGTATGATTGTGATTGTATGATTGTGCTTGTATGATTGTGGTTGTATAATTAAGGTTGTATGATTGTTTTTGTATGATTGTGATTGTATGATTGTGATTGTATGATTGTGATTGTATGTTTGCGATCGTATGATTGTGATTCTTTGATTGCGATTATATGATTGTGATTGTATGATTGTGATTGTATGATAGAGATCGTACGATTGTGATTGTCTGGTAGTAATTGTATGATTGTGATCGTATGATTGCGATTGTATGATTGTGATTGTATGATTGTGGATGTATGATTGTGATTGTATGATTGTGATTGTATGATTGTGATTGTATGATTGTGATTGTATGATTGTGATTGTATGATTGTGATTGTATGATTGTGATTTTGTGATTGTGATTGTATGATTGTGATTGTAAGATTGTGATTGCATGATTGTGATTGTATGATTGTGATAGTATTATTGTGATTGTATGATTGTGATTGTATGATCGCGATTGTATGATTGTGATTGTATGATTGTGATTGTATGATTGTGATTGTATGATTGTGGTTGTATAATTAAGGTTGTATGATTGTTTTTGTATGATTGTGATTGTATGATTGTGATTGTATGATTGTGATTGTATGATTGTGCTTGTATGATTGTGGTTGTATAATTAAGGTTGTATGATTGTTTTTGTATGATTGTGATTGTATGATTGTGATTGTATGATTGTGATTGTATGATTGTGATTGTATGATTGTGATTGTATGATTGTGATTGTATGATTGTGATTGTATGATTGTGATTGTATGATAATGATTGTATGATTGTGATTGTATGATTGTGATTGTATGATTGTGACTGTATGATTGTGATTGTATGATTGTGATTGTATGATTGTGATTGTATGATTGTGATTCTATGATTGTGAGTGTATGATTGTGATGGTATGACTGTGATTGTATGATTGTGATTTTATGACTGTGATTGTATGATTGTGATTGTATGATTGTGATTGTATGATTGTGATTGTATGATTGTGATTGTATGATTGTGATTGTATGATTGTGATTGTATGACTGTGATTGTGTGATTGTGATTGTACGTTTGCGATCGTATGATTGTGATTCTTTGATTGCGATTATATGATTGTGATTGTATGATTGTGATTGTATGATAGAGATCGTACGATTGTGATTGTGTGGTAGTAATTGTATGATTGTGATCGTATGATTGTGATTGTATGATTGTGATTTTATGATTGTGGATGTATGATTGTGATTGTATGATTGTGATTGTATGATTGTGATTGTATGATTGTGATTGTATGATTGTGATTGTATGATTGTGATTGTATGATTGTGATTTTGTGATTGTGATTGTATGATTGTGATTGTAAGATTGTGATTGCATGATTGTGATTGTATGATTGTGATAGTATTATTGTGATTGTATGATTGTGATTGTATGATCGCGATTGTATGATTGTGATTGTATGATTGTGATTGTATGATTGTGATTGTATGATTGTGGTTGTATAATTAAGGTTGTATGATTGTTTTTGTATGATTGTGATTGTATGATTGTGATTGTATGATTGTGATTGTATGATTGTGCTTGTATGATTGTGGTTGTATAATTAAGGTTGTATGATTGTTTTTGTATGATTGTGATTGTATGATTGTGATTGTATGATTGTGATTGTATGATTGTGATTGTATGATTGTGATTGTATGATTGTGATTGTATGATTGTGATTGTATGATTGTGATTGTATGATTGTTATTGTATGATTGTGATTGTATGATTGTGATTGTATGATAATGATTGTATGATTGTGATTGTATGATTGTGATTGTATGATTGTGACTGTATGATTGTGATTGTATGATTGTGATTGTATGATTGTGATCGTATGATTGTGGTTGTATAATTAAGGTTGTATGATTGTTTCTGTATGATTGTGATTGTATGATTGCGATTGTATGATTGTGATTGTATGATTGTGATTGTATGATTGTGATTTTGTGATTGTGATTGTATGATTGTGATTGTAAGATTGTGATTGCATGATTGTGATTGTATGATTGTGATAGTATTATTGTGATTGTATGATTGTGATTGTATGATTGTGATTGTATGATTGTGATTGTATGATTGTGATTGTATGATTGTGATTGTATGATTGTGATTGTATGATTGTGATTGTATGATTGTTATTGTATGATTGTGATTGTATGATTGTGATTGTATGATTGAGATTGTATGATTGTGATTGTATGATTGCGATTGTATGATTGTGATTGTATGATTGTGATTGTATGACTGTGATTGTGTGATTGTGATTGTATGATTGCGATCGTATGATTGTGATTCTTTGATTGCGATTATATGATTGTGATTGTATGATTGTGATTGTATGATTGTGATTGTATGATAGAGATCGTATGATTGTGATTGTGTGGTAGTAATTGTGTGATTGTGATCGTATGATTGTGATTGTATGATTGTGATTGTATGATTGTGATTGTATGATTGTGGATGTATGATTGTGATTGTATGATTGTGATTGTATGATTGTGATTGTATGGTAGTGATTTTATGATTGTGATTGTATGATTGTGATTGTATGATTGTGATTGCTTGATTGTGATTGTATGATTGTGATTGTATGATTGTGATTCTATGATTGTGATTGTTTGATTGTGATTTTTTGATTATGATTGTTTGATTGTGATTGTATGATTGCTATTGTATGATTGTGATTGTATGATTGTGATTCTTTTATTGCGATTGTATGATTGTGATTGTATGATTGTGATTGTATGATTGTGATTGTATGATTGTGATTGTATGATTGTGATTGTATGATTGTGATTGTATGATTGTGATTGTATGATTGTGATTGTATGATTGTGATTGTATGATTGTGATTGTATGATTGTGATTGTATGATTGTGATTGTATGATTGTGATTCTATGATTGTGATTCTATGATTGTGAGTGTATGATTGTGATGGTATGACTGTGATTGTATGATTGTGATTTTATGACTGTGATTGTATGATTGTGATTGTATGATTGTGATTGTATGATTGTGATTGTATGATTGTGATTGTATGACTGTGATTCTTTGATTGCGATTATATGATTGTGATTGTATGATTGTGATTGTATGATTGTGATTGTATGATAGAGATCGTATGATTGTGATTGTGTGGTAGTAATTGTATGATTGTGATCGTATGATTGTGATTGTATGATTGTGATTGTATGATTGTGGATGTATGATTGTGATTGTATGATTGTGATTGTATGATTGTGATTGTATGATTGTGATTGTATGATTGTGATTGTATGATTGTGATTGTATGATTGTGATTGTATGATTGTGATCTTGTGATTGTGATTGTATGATTGTGATTGTATGATTGTGATTGTATGATTGTGATTCTATGATTGTGAGTGTATGATTGTGATGGTATGACTGTGATTTTGTGACTGTGATTGTATGATTGTGATTGTATGATTGTGATCGTATGATTGTGATTCTTTGATTGCGATTGTATGATTGTGACTGTATGATTGTGATTGTATGATTGTGATTGTATGATTGTGATTGTATGATTGTGATTGTATGATTGTGATTGTATGATTGTGATTGTATGATTGTGATTGTATGATTGTGATTGTATGATTGTGATTGTATGATTGTGATTGCATGATTGTGATTGTATGATAGTAATTGTATGATTGTGATTGTATGATTGTGATTGTATGATTGCGATCGTATGATTGTGATTCTTTGATCGCGATTGTATGATTGTGATTGTATGATTGTGATTGTATGATTGTGATTGTATGATTGTGATTGTATGATTGTGATTGTATGATTGTGATTGTATGATTGTGATTGTATGATTGTGATTGTATGATTGTGATCGTATGATTGTGATTCTTTGATTGCGATTATATGATTGTGATTGTATGATTGTGATTGTATGATTGTGATTGTATGATTGTGATTGTATGATAGAGATCGTATGATTGTGATTGTGTGGTAGTAATTGTATGATTGTGATCGTATGATTGTGATTGTATGATTGTGATTGTATGATTGTGGATGTATGGTTGTGATTGTATGATTGTGATTTTATGATTGTGATTGTATGATTGTGATTGTATGATTGTGATTGTATGATTGTGATTGTATGATTGTGATTGTATGATTGTGATTTTGTGATTGTGATTGTATGATTGTGATTGTAAGATTGTGATTGTATGATTGTGATTGTATGATTGTGATAGTATTATTGTGATTGTATGATTGTGATTGTATGATCGCGATTGTATGATTGTGATTGTATGATTGTGATTGTATGATTGTGATTGTATGATTGTGATTGTATGATTGTGATTGTATGATTGTGATTGTATGATTGTGATTGTATGATTGTGATTGTATGATTGTGATTGTATGATTGTGATTGTATGATTGTGATTGTATGATTGTGATGGTATGATTGTGATCGTATGATTGTGATCGTATGATTGTGATCGTATGATTGTGGTTGTAAGATTGTGGTTGTGTGATTGCGATTGTATGATTGTGACTGTATGATTGTGATTGTATGATTGTCCTTGTATGATTGTGATTGTATGATAATGATTGTATGATTGTGATTGTATGATTGTGATTGTATGATTGTGATTCTATGATTGTGAGTGTATGATTGTGATGGTATGACTGTGATTGTATGATTGTGATTGTATGATTGTGATTGTATGATTGTGATTGTATGATTGTGATTGTATGATTGTGATTGTATGACTCTGATTGTGTGATTGTGATTGTATGATTGCGATCGTATGATTGTGATTCTTTGATTGCGATTATATGATTGTGATTGTATGATTGTGATTGTATGATTGTGATTGTATGTTTGTGATTGTATGATTGTGATTGTATGATTGTGATTGTATGATTGTGATTGCATGATTGTGATTGTATGATTGTGATGGTATGATTGTGATTGTATGATTGTGATTGTATGATAGTGATTGTATGATTGTTTCTGTATGATTGTGATTGCATGATTGCGATTGTATGATTATGATTGTATGATTGTGATTGTATGATTGTGATTGTGTGATTGTGATTGTGAGATTGTGATTGTATGATCGTGATTGTATGATCGTGATTGTGAGATTGTGATTGTATGATTGCGATTGAATGATTGTGATTGTATGACTGTGATTCTTTGATTGCGATTGTATGATTGTGATTGTATGATTGTGATTGTATGATTGTGATTGTATGATTGTGATTGTATGATTGTGATTGTATGATTGTGATCGTATGATTGTGATCGTGTGATAGTAATTGTATGATTGTGATCGTATGATTGTGATTGTATGATTGTGATTGTATGATTGTGATTGTGAGATTGTGATTGTATGATTGCGATTGAATGATTGTGATTGTATGATTGTGATTCTTTGATTGCGATTGTATGATTGTGATTGTATGATTGTGATTGTATGATTGTGATTGTATGATTGTGATTGTATGATTGTGATTGTATGATTGTGATCGTATGATTGTGATCGTGTGATAGTAATTGTATGATTGTGATCGTATGATTGTGATTGTATGATTGTGATTGTATGATTGTGATTGTATGATTGTGATTGTATGATTGTGATTGTATGATTGTGATTGTATGATTGTGATTGTATGATTGTGATTGTATGATTGTGATTCTTTGATTGCGATTATATGATTGTGATTGTATGATTGTGATTGTATGATTGTGATTGTATGTTTGTGATTGTATGATTGTGATTGTATGATTGTGATTGTATGATTGTGATTGCATGATTGTGATTGTATGATTGTGATGGTATGATTGTGATTGTATGATTGTGATTGTATGATAGTGATTGTATGATTGTTTCTGTATGATTGTGATTGCATGATTGCGATTGTATGATTATGATTGTATGATTGTGATTGTATGATTGTGATTGTGTGATTGTGATTGTGAGACTGTGATTGTATGATCGTGATTGTATGATCGTGATTGTGAGATTGTGATTGTATGATTGCGATTGAATGATTGTGATTGTATGATTGTAATTCTTTGATTGCGATTGTATGATTGTGATTGTATGATTGTGATTGTATGATTGTGATTGTATGATTGTGATTGTATGATTGTGATTTTATGATTGTGATTGTATGATTGTGATTGTATGATTGTGATTGTATGATTGTGATTCTTTGATTGCGATTGTATGATTGTGATTGTATGATTGTGACTGTATGATTGTGATTGTATGATTGCGATTGTATGATTGTGATTGTATGATTGTGATTGTATGATTGTGATCGTATGATTGTGATTCTTTGATTGCGATTGTATGATTGTGATTGTATGATTGTGATTGTGTGATTGTGATTGTATGAATTTGATTATATGATTGTGATTGTATGATTGTGATTGTATGATTGTGATTGTATGATTGTGATTCTATGATTGTGATTGTTTGATTGTGATTTTTTGATTATGATTGTTTGATTGTGATTGTATGATTGCTAATGTATGATTGTGATTGTATGATTGTGATTATATGATTGTGATTCTTTTATTGCGATTGTATGATTGTGATTGTATGATTGTGATTGTATGATTGTGATTGTATGATTGTGATTGTATGATTGTGATTCTATGATTGTGAGTGTATGATTGTGATGGTATGACTGTGATTGTATGATTGTGATTGTATGATTGTGGATGTACGGTTGTGATTGTATGATTGTGATTGTATGATTGTGATTGTATGATTGTGATTGTATGATTGTGATTGTATGATTGTGATTGTATGATTGTGATTTTGTGATTGTGATTGTATGATTGTGATTGTAAGATTGTGATTGTATGATTGTGATTGTATGATTGTGATAGTATTATTGTGATTGTATGATTGTGATTGTATGATCGCGATTGTATGATTGTGATTGTATGATTGTGATTGTATGATTGTGATTGTATGATTGTGATTGTATGATTGTGATTGTATGATTGTGATTGTATGATTGTGATTGTATGATTGTGATTGTATGATTGTGATTGTATGATTGTGATCGTATGATTGTGATTCTTTGATTGCGATTATATGATTGTGATTGTATGATTGTGATTGTATGATTGTGATTGTATGATAGAGATCGTATGATTGTGATTGTGTGGTAGTAATTGTATGATTGTGATCGTATGATTGTGATTGTATGATTGTGATTGTATGATTGTGGATGTATGGTTGTGATTGTATGATTGTGATTTTATGATTGTGATTGTATGATTGTGATTGTATGATTGTGATTGTATGATTGTGATTGTATGATTGTGATTTTGTGATTGTGATTGTATGATTGTGATTGTAAGATTGTGATTGTACGATTGTGATTGTATGATTGTGATAGTATTATTGTGATTGTATGATTGTGATTGTATGATCGCGATTGTATGATTGTGATTGTATGATTGTGATTGTATGATTGTGATTGTATGATTGTGATTGTATGATTGTGATTGTATGATTGTGATTGTATGATTGTGATTGTATGATTGTGATTGTATGATTGTGATTGTATGATTGTGATTGTATGATTGTGATGGTATGATTGTGATCGTATGATTGTGATCGTATGATTGTGGTTGTAAGATTGTGGTTGTGTGATTGCGATTGTATGATTGTGACTGTATGATTGTGATTGTATGATTGTCCTTGTATGATTGTGATTGTATGATAATGATTGTATGATTGTGATTGTATGATTGTGATTGTATGATTGTGATTCTATGATTGTGAGTGTATGATTGTGATGGTATGACTGTGATTGTATGATTGTGATTTTATGACTGTGATTGTATGATTGTGATTGTATGATTGTGATTGTATGATTGTGATTGTATGATTGTGATTGTATGACTCTGATTGTGTGATTGTGATTGTATGATTGCGATCGTATGATTGTGATTCTTTGATTGCGATTATATGATTGTGATTGTATGATTGTGATTGTATGATTGTGATTGTATGTTTGTGATTGTATGATTGTGATTGTATGATTGTGATTGTATGATTGTGATTGCATGATTGTGATTGTATGATTGTGATGGTATGATTGTGATTGTATGATTGTGATTGTATGATAGTGATTGTATGATTGTTTCTGTATGATTGTGATTGCTTGATTGTGATTGTATGATTGTGATTGTATGATTGTGATTCTATGATTGTGATTGTTTGATTGTGATTTTTTGATTATGATTGTTTGATTGTGATTGTATGATTGCTATTGTATGATTGTGATTGTATGATTGTGATTGTATGATTGTGATTCTTTTATTGCGATTGTATGATTGTGATTGTATGATTGTGATTGTATGATCGCGATTGTATGATTGTGATTGTATGATTGTGATTGTATGATCGTGATTGTATGATTGTGATTGTATGATTGTGATTGTATGATTGTGATTGTATGATTGTGATTGTATGATTGTGATTGTATGATTGTGATTGTATGATTGTGATTGTATGATTGTGATTGTATGATTGTGATTGTATGATTGTGATTGTATGATTGTGATGGTATGATTGTGATCGTATGATTGTGATCGTATGATTGTGATCGTATGATTGTGGTTGTAAGATTGTGGTTGTGTGATTGCGATTGTATGATTGTGACTGTATGATTGTGATTGTATGATTGTCCTTGTATGATTGTGATTGTATGATAATGATTGTATGATTGTGATTGTATGATTGTGATTGTATGATTGTGATTCTATGATTGTGAGTGTATGATTGTGATGGTATGACTGTGATTGTATGATTGTGATTTTATGACTGTGATTGTATGATTGTGATTGTATGATTGTGATTGTATGATTGTGATTGTATGATTGTGATTGTATGACTCTGATTGTGTGATTGTGATTGTATGATTGCGATCGTATGATTGTGATTCTTTGATTGCGATTATATGATTGTGATTGTATGATTGTGATTGTATGATTGTGATTGTATGTTTGTGATTGTATGATTGTGATTGTATGATTGTGATTGTATGATTGTGATTGCATGATTGTGATTGTATGATTGTGATGGTATGATTGTGATTGTATGATTGTGATTGTATGATAGTGATTGTATGATTGTTTCTGTATGATTGTGATTGCATGATTGCGATTGTATGATTATGATTGTATGATTGTGATTGTATGATTGTGATTGTGTGATTGTGATTGTGAGATTGTGATTGTATGATCGTGATTGTATGATCGTGATTGTGAGATTGTGATTGTATGATTGCGATTGAATGATTGTGATTGTATGATTGTGATTCTTTGATTGCGATTGTATGATTGTGATTGTATGATTGTGATTGTATGATTGTGATTGTATGATTGTGATTGTATGATTGTGATTGTATGATTGTGATCGTATGATTGTGATCGTGTGATAGTAATTGTATGATTGTGATCGTATGATTGTGATTGTATGATTGTGATTGTATGATTGTGATTGTGAGATTGTGATTGTATGATTGCGATTGAATGATTGTGATTGTATGATTGTGATTCTTTGATTGCGATTGTATGATTGTGATTGTATGATTGTGATTGTATGATTGTGATTGTATGATTGTGATTGTATGATTGTGATTGTATGATTGTGATCGTATGATTGTGATCGTGTGATAGTAATTGTATGATTGTGATCGTATGATTGTGATTGTATGATTGTGATTGTATGATTGTGATTGTATGATTGTGATTGTATGATTGTGATTGTATGATTGTGATTGTATGATTGTGATTGTATGATTGTGATTGTATGATTGTGATTGTATGATTGTGATTCTTTGATTGCGATTATATGATTGTGATTGTATGATTGTGATTGTATGATTGTGATTGTATGATTGTGATTGTATGTTTGTGATTGTATGATTGTGATTGTATGATTGTGATTGTATGATTGTGATTGCATGATTGTGATTGTATGATTGTGATGGTATGATTGTGATTGTATGATTGTGATTGTATGATAGTGATTGTATGATTGTTTCTGTATGATTGTGATTGCATGATTGCGATTGTATGATTATGATTGTATGATTGTGATTGTATGATTGTGATTGTGTGATTGTGATTGTGAGACTGTGATTGTATGATCGTGATTGTATGATCGTGATTGTGAGATTGTGATTGTATGATTGCGATTGAATGATTGTGATTGTATGATTGTAATTCTTTGATTGCGATTGTATGATTGTGATTGTATGATTGTGATTGTATGATTGTGATTGTATGATTGTGATTGTATGATTGTGATTTTATGATTGTGATTGTATGATTGTGATTGTATGATTGTGATTGTATGATTGTGATTCTTTGATTGCGATTGTATGATTGTGATTGTATGATTGTGACTGTATGATTGTGATTGTATGATTGCGATTGTATGATTGTGATTGTATGATTGTGATTGTATGATTGTGATCGTATGATTGTGATTCTTTGATTGCGATTGTATGATTGTGATTGTATGATTGTGATTGTGTGATTGTGATTGTATGAATTTGATTATATGATTGTGATTGTATGATTGTGATTGTATGATTGTGATTGTATGATTGTGATTCTATGATTGTTATTGTTTGATTGTGATTTTTTGATTATGATTGTTTGATTGTGATTGTATGATTGCTAATGTATGATTGTGATTGTATGATTGTGATTATATGATTGTGATTCTTTTATTGCGATTGTATGATTGTGATTGTATGATTGTGATTGTATGATTGTGATTGTATGATTGTGATTCTATGATTGTGAGTGTATGATTGTGATGGTATGACTGTGATTGTATGATTGTGATTGTATGATTGTGGATGTACGGTTGTGATTGTATGATTGTGATTGTATGATTGTGATTGTATGATTGTGATTGTATGATTGTGATTGTATGATTGTGATTTTGTGATTGTGATTGTATGATTGTGATTGTAAGATTGTGATTGTATGATTGTGATTGTATGATTGTGATAGTATTATTGTGATTGTATGATTGTGATTGTATGATCGCGATTGTATGATTGTGATTGTATGATTGTGATTGTATGATTGTGATTGTATGATTGTGATTGTATGATTGTGATTGTATGATTGTGATTGTATGATTGTGATTGTATGATTGTGATTGTATGATTGTGATTGTATGATTGTGATCGTATGATTGTGATTCTTTGATTGCGATTATATGATTGTGATTGTATGATTGTGATTGTATGATTGTGATTGTATGATAGAGATCGTATGATTGTGATTGTGTGGTAGTAATTGTATGATTGTGATCGTATGATTGTGATTGTATGATTGTGATTGTATGATTGTGGATGTATGGTTGTGATTGTATGATTGTGATTTTATGATTGTGATTGTATGATTGTGATTGTATGATTGTGATTGTATGATTGTGATTGTATGATTGTGATTGTATGATTGTGATTTTGTGATTGTGATTGTATGATTGTGATTGTAAGATTGTGATTGTATGATTGTGATTGTATGATTGTGATAGTATTATTGTGATTGTATGATTGTGATTGTATGATCGCGATTGTATGATTGTGATTGTATGATTGTGATTGTATGATTGTGATTGTATGATTGTGATTGTATGATTGTGATTGTATGATTGTGATTGTATGATTGTGATTGTATGATTGTGATTGTATGATTGTGATTGTATGATTGTGATTGTATGATTGTGATGGTATGATTGTGATCGTATGATTGTGATCGTATGATTGTGGTTGTAAGATTGTGGTTGTGTGATTGCGATTGTATGATTGTGACTGTATGATTGTGATTGTATGATTGTCCTTGTATGATTGTGATTGTATGATAATGATTGTATGATTGTGATTGTATGATTGTGATTGTATGATTGTGATTCTATGATTGTGAGTGTATGATTGTGATGGTATGACTGTGATTGTATGATTGTGATTTTATGACTGTGATTGTATGATTGTGATTGTATGATTGTGATTGTATGATTGTGATTGTATGATTGTGATTGTATGACTCTGATTGTGTGATTGTGATTGTATGATTGCGATCGTATGATTGTGATTCTTTGATTGCGATTATATGATTGTGATTGTATGATTGTGATTGTATGATTGTGATTGTATGTTTGTGATTGTATGATTGTGATTGTATGATTGTGATTGTATGATTGTGATTGCATGATTGTGATTGTATGATTGTGATGGTATGATTGTGATTGTATGATTGTGATTGTATGATAGTGATTGTATGATTGTTTCTGTATGATTGTGATTGCTTGATTGTGATTGTATGATTGTGATTGTATGATTGTGATTCTATGATTGTGATTGTTTGATTGTGATTTTTTGATTATGATTGTTTGATTGTGATTGTATGATTGCTATTGTATGATTGTGATTGTATGATTGTGATTGTATGATTGTGATTCTTTTATTGCGATTGTATGATTGTGATTGTATGATTGTGATTGTATGATCGCGATTGTATGATTGTGATTGTATGATTGTGATTGTATGATCGTGATTGTATGATTGTGATTGTATGATTGTGATTGTATGATTGTGATTGTATGATTGTGATTGTATGATTGTGATTGTATGATTGTGATTGTATGATTGTGATTGTATGATTGTGATTGTATGATTGTGATTGTATGATTGTGATTGTATGATTGTGATGGTATGATTGTGATCGTATGATTGTGATTGTATGATTGTGATTGTATGATTGTGATTGTATGATTGTGATTGTATGATTGTGATTGTATGATAGTGATTGTATGATTGCGATTGTATGATTGTGATTGTGTGATTGTGATTGTATGATTTTGATTTTATGATTGTGATTGTATGATTGTGATTGTATGATTGTGATTGCTTGATTGTGATTGTATGATTGTGATTGTATGATTGTGATTCTATGATTGTGATTGTTTGATTGTGATTTTTTGATTATGATTGTTTGATTGTGATTGTATGATTGCTATTGTATGATTGTGATTGTATGATTGTGATTGTATGATTGTGATTGTATGATTGTGATTGTATGATTGTGATTTTGTGATTGTGATTGTATGATTGTGATTGTAAGATTGTGATTGCATGATTGTGATTGTATGATTGTGATAGTATTATTGTGATTGTATGATTGTGATTGTATGATCGCGATTGTATGATTGTGATTGTATGATTGTGATTGTATGATTGTGATTGTATGATTGTGGTTGTATAATTAAGGTTGTATGATTGTTTTTGTATGATTGTGATTGTATGATTGTGATTGTATGATTGTGATTGTATGATTGTGATTGTATGATTGTGATTGTATGATTGTGATTGTATGATTGTGATTCTATGATTGTGAGTGTATGATTGTGATGGTATGACTGTGATTGTATGATTGTGATTTTATGACTGTGATTGTATGATTGTGATAGTATGATTGTGATTGTATGATTGTGATTGTATGATTGTGATTGTATGACTGTGATTGCGTGATTGTGATTTTATGATTGCGATCGTATGATTGTGATTCTTTGATTGCGATTATATGATTGTGATTGTATGATTGTGATTGTATGATGGAGATCGTATGATTGTGATTGTGTGGTAGTAATTGTATGATTGTGATCGTATGATTGTGATTGTATGATTGTGATTGTATGATTGTGGATGTATGATTGTGATTGTATGATTGTGATTGTATGATTGTGATTGTATGATTGTGATTGTATGATTGTGATTGTATGATTGTGATTGTATGATTGTGATTGTATGATTGCGATTGTATGATTGTGATTGTATGATTGTGATTGTATGATTGTGATCGTATGATTGTGATTGTATGATTGTGATTGTATGATTGTGATTGTATGATTGTGATTGTATGATTGTGATTGTGTGATTGTGATTGTATGATTTTGATTTTATGATTGTGATTGTATGATTGTGATTGCTTGATTGTGATTGTATGATTGTGATTGTATGATTGTGATTCTATGATTGTGATTGTTTGATTGTGATTTTTTGATTATGATTGTTTGATTGTGATTGTATGATTGCTATTGTATGATTGTGATTGTATGACTGTGATTGTATGATTGTGATTCTTTTATTGCGATTGTATGATTGTGATTGTATGATTGTGATTGTATGATTGTGATTGTATGATTGTGATTGTATGATTGTGATTGTATGATTGTGATTGTATGACTGTGATTGTGTGATTGTGATTGTATGTTTGCGATCGTATGATTGTGATTCTTTGATTGCGATTATATGATTGTGATTGTATGATTGTGATTGTATGATAGAGATCGTATGATTGTGATTGTGTGGTAGTAATTGTATGATTGTGATCGTATGATTGTGATTGTATGATTGTGATTGTATGATTGTGGATGTATGATTGTGATTGTATGATTGTGATTGTATGATTGTGATTGTATGATTGTGATTGTATGATTGTGATTGTATGATTGTGATTGTATGATTGTGATTTTGTGATTGTGATTGTATGATTGTGATTGTAAGATTGTGATTGCATGATTGTGATTGTATGATTGTGGTTGTATAATTAAGGTTGTATGATTGTTTTTGTATGATTGTAATTGTATGATTGTGATTGTATGATTGTGATTGTATGATTGTGCTTGTATGATTGTGGTTGTATAATTAAGGTTGTATGATTGTTTTTGTATGATTGTGATTGTATGATTGTGATTGTATGATTGTGATTGTATGATTGTGATTGTATGATTGTGATTGTATGATTGTGATTGTATGATTGTGATTGTATGATTGTGATTGTATGATTGTGATTGTATGATAGTGATTTTATGATTGTGATTGTATGATTGTGATTGTATGATTGTGATTGCTTGATTGTGATTGTATGATTGTGATTGTATGATTGTGATTCTATGATTGTGATTGTTTGATTGTGATTTTTTGATTATGATTGTTTGATTGTGATTGTATGATTGCTATTCTATGATTGTGATTGTATGATTGTGATTCTTTTATTGCGATTGTATGATTGTGATTGTATGATTGTGATTGTATGATTGTGATTGTATGATTGTGATTGTATGATTGTGATTGTATGATTGTGATTGTATGATTGTGATTGTATGATTGTGATTCTATGATTGTGAGTGTATGATTGTGATGGTATGACTGTGATTGTATGATTGTGATTTTATGACTGTGATTGTATGATTGTGATTGTATGATTGTGATTGTATGATTGTGATTGTATGATTGTGATTGTATGATTGTGATTGTATGATTGTGATTGTATGACTGTGATTGTGTGATTGTGATTGTATGTTTGCGATCGTATGATTGTGATTCTTTGATTGCGATTATATGATTGTGATTGTATGATTGTGATTCTTTTATTGCGATTGTATGATTGTGATTGTATGATTGTGATTGTTTGATTGTGATTGTATGATTGTGATTGTATGATTGTGATTGTATGATTGTGATTGTATGATTGTGATTGTATGATTGTGATTGTATGATTGTGATTCTATGATTGTGATTCTATGATTGTGAGTGTATGATTGTGATGGTATGACTGTGATTGTATGATTGTGATTGTATGATTGTGATTGTATGATTGTGATTGTATGATTGTGATTGTATGATTGTGATTTTGTGATTGTGATTGTATGATTGTGATTGTAAGATTGTGATTGCATGATTGTGATTGTATGATTGTGATAGTATTATTGTGATTGTATGATTGTGATTGTATGATCGCGATTGTATGATTGTGATTGTATGATTGTGATTGTATGATTGTGATTGTATGATTGTGGTTGTATAATTAAGGTTGTATGATTGTTTTTGTATGATTGTGATTGTATGATTGTGATTGTATGATTGTGATTGTATGATTGTGCTTGTATGATTGTGGTTGTATAATTAAGGTTGTATGATTGTTTTTGTATGATTGTGATTGTATGATTGTGATTGTATGATTGTGATTGTATGATTGTGATTGTATGATTGTGATTGTATGATTGTGATTGTATGATTGTGATTGTATGATTGTGATTGTATGATTGTGATTGTATGATTGTGCTTGTATGATTGTGGTTGTATAATTAAGGTTGTATGATTGTTTTTGTATGATTGTGATTGTATGATTGTGATTGTATGATTGTGATTGTATGATTGTGATTGTATGATTGTGATTGTATGATTGTGATTGTATGATTGTGATTGTATGATTGTGATTGTATGATTGTGATTGTATGATTGTGATTGTATGATTGTGATTGTATGATTGTGATGGAATGATTGTGATCGTATGATTGTGATCGTATGATTGTGATTGTAAGATTGTGGTTGTGTGATTGCGATTGTATGGTTGTGACTGTATGATTGTGATTGTATGATTGTCCTTGTATGATTGTGATTGTATGATAATGATTGTATGATTGTGATTGTATGATTGTGATTGTATGATTGTGACTGTATGATTGTGATTGTATGATTGTGATTGTATGATTGTGATCGTATGATTGTGGTTGTATAATTAAGATTGTATGATTGTTTCTGTATGATTGTGATTGTATGATTGCGATTGTATGATTGTGATTGTATGATTGTGATTGTATGATTGCGATCGTATGATTGTGATTCTTTGATTGCGATTGTATGATTGTGATTGTATGATTGTGATTGTATGATTGTGATTGTATGATTGCGATTGTATGATTGCGATTGTATGATTGTGATTGTATGATTGTGATTGTATGATTGTGATCGTATGATTGTGATTCTTTGATTGCGATTGTATGATTGTGATTGTATGATTGTGATTGTATGATTGTGATTGTATGATTGTGATTGTATGATTGTGATTGTATGATTGTGATTGTATGATTGTGATTGTATGATTGTGATTGTATGATTGTGATTGTATGATTGTGATTGTATGATTGTGATTGCATGATTGTGATTGTATGATAGTAATTGTATGATTGTGATTGTATGATTGTGATTGTATGATTGCGATCGTATGATTGTGATTCTTTGATTGCGATTGTATGATTGTGATTGTATGATTGTGATTGTATGATTGTGATTGTATGATTGCGATTGTATGATTGCGATTGTATGATTGTGATTGTATGATTGTGATTGTATGATTGTGATCGTATGATTGCGATTCTTTGATTGCGATTGTATGATTGTGATTGTATGATTATGATTGTATGATTGTGATTGTATGATTGTGATTGTATGATTGTGATTGTATGATTGTGATTGTATGATTGTGATTGTATGATTGTGATTGTATGATTGTGATTGCATGATTGTGATTGTATGATAATAATTGTATGATTGTGATCGTATGATTGTGATTGTATGATTGTGATTGTATGATAGTGATTGTATGATTGTGATTGTATGATTGTGATTGTGTGATTGTGATTGTATGATTTTGATTTTATGATTGTGGTTGTATGATTGTGATTGTATGATTGTGATTGTATGATTGTGATTGCTTGATTGTGATTGTATGATTGTGATTGTATGATTGTGATTCTATGATTGTGATTGTTTGATTGTGATTTTTTGATTATGATTGTTTGATTGTGATTGTATGATTGCTATTGTATGATTGTGATTCTTTGATTGCGATTATATGATTGTGATTGTATGATTGTGATTGTATGATAGAGATCGTATGATTGTGATTGTGTGGTAGTAATTGTATGATTGTGATCGTATGATTGTGATTGTATGATTGTGATTGTATGATTGTGGATGTATGATTGTGATTGTATGATTGTGATTGTATGATTGTGATTGTATGATTGTGATTGTATGATTGTGATTGTATGATTGTGATTGTATGATTGTGATTGTATGATTGTGATTTTGTGATTGTGATTGTATGATTGTGATTGTATGATTGTGATTCTTTTATTGCGATTGTATGATTGTGATTGTATGATTGTGATTGTATGATTGTGATTGTATGATTGTGATTGCATGATTGTGATTGTATGATAGTAATTGTATGATTGTGATTGTATGATTGTGATTGTATGATTGCGATCGTATGATTGTGATTCTTTGATTGCGATTGTATGATTGTGATTGTATGATTGTGATTGTATGATTGTGATTGTATGATTGTGATGGTATGATTGTGATCGTATGATTGTGATCGTATGATTGTGATTGTAAGATTGTGGTTGTGTGATTCCGATTGTATGATTGTGACTGTATGATTGTGATTGTACGATTGTCCTTGTATGATTGTGATTGTATGATAATGATTGTATGATTGTGATTGTATGATTGTGATTCTTTTATTGCGATTGTATGATTGTGATTGTATGATTGTGATTGTTTGATTGTGATTGTATGATTGTGATTGTATGATTGTGATTGTATGATTGTGATTGTATGATTGTGATTGTATGATTGTGATTGTATGATTGTGATTCTATGATTGTGATTCTATGATTGTGAGTGTATGATTGTGATGGTATGACTGTGATTGTATGATTGTGATTTTATGACTGTGATTGTATGATTGTGATTGTATGATTGTGATTGTATGATTGTGATTGTATGATTGTGATTGTATGACTGTGATTGTGTGATTGTGATTGTATGATTGCGATCGTATGATTGTGATTCTTTGATTGCGATTATATGATTGTGATTGCATGATTGTGATTGTATGATTGTGATTGTATGATAGAGATCGTATGATTGTGATTGTGTGGTAGTAATTGTATGATTGTGATCGTATGATTGTGATTGTATGATTGTGATTGTATGATTGTGGATGTATGATTGTGATTGTATGATTGTGATTGTATGATTGTGATTGTATGATTGTGATTGTATGATTGTGATTGTATGATTGTGATTGTATGATTGTGATTTTGTGATTGTGATTGTATGATTGTGATTGTAAGATTGTGATTGCATGATTGTGATTGTATGATTGTGATAGTATTATTGTGATTGTATGATTGTGATTGTATGATCGCGATTGTATGATTGTGATTGTATGATTGTGATTGTATGATTGTGATTGTATGATTGTGGTTGTATAATTAAGGTTGTATGATTGTTTTTGTATGATTGTGATTGTATGATTGTGATTGTATGATTGTGATTGTATGATTGTGCTTGTATGATTGTGGTTGTATAATTAAGGTTGTATGATTGTTTTTGTATGATTGTGATTGTATGATTGTGATTGTATGATTGTGATTGTATGATTGTGATTGTATGATTGTGATTGTATGATTGTGATTGTATGATTGTGATTGTATGATTGTGATTGTATGATTGTGATTGTATGATTGTGCTTGTATGATTGTGGTTGTATAATTAAGGTTGTATGATTGTTTTTGTATGATTGTGATTGTATGATTGTGATTGTATGATTGTGATTGTATGATTGTGATTGTATGATTGTGATTGTATGATTGTGATTGTATGATTGTGATTGTATGATTGTGATTGTATGATTGTGATTGTATGATTGTGATTGTATGATTGTGATTGTATGATTGTGATTGTATGATTGTGATTGTATGATTGTGATGGAATGATTGTGATCGTATGATTGTGATCGTATGATTGTGATTGTAAGATTGTGGTTGTGTGATTGCGATTGTATGGTTGTGACTGTATGATTGTGATTGTATGATTGTCCTTGTATGATTGTGATTGTATGATAATGATTGTATGATTGTGATTGTATGATTGTGATTGTATGATTGTGACTGTATGATTGTGATTGTATGATTGTGATTGTATGATTGTGATCGTATGATTGTGGTTGTATAATTAAGATTGTATGATTGTTTCTGTATGATTGTGATTGTATGATTGCGATTGTATGATTGTGATTGTATGATTGTGATTGTATGATTGCGATCGTATGATTGTGATTCTTTGATTGCGATTGTATGATTGTGATTGTATGATTGTGATTGTATGATTGTGATTGTATGATTGCGATTGTATGATTGCGATTGTATGATTGTGATTGTATGATTGTGATTGTATGATTGTGATCGTATGATTGTGATTCTTTGATTGCGATTGTATGATTGTGATTGTATGATTGTGATTGTATGATTGTGATTGTATGATTGTGATTGTATGATTGTGATTGTATGATTGTGATTGTATGATTGTGATTGTATGATTGTGATTGTATGATTGTGATTGTATGATTGTGATTGCATGATTGTGATTGTATGATAGTAATTGTATGATTGTGATTGTATGATTGTGATTGTATGATTGCGATCGTATGATTGTGATTCTTTGATTGCGATTGTATGATTGTGATTGTATGATTGTGATTGTATGATTGTGATTGTATGATTGCGATTGTATGATTGCGATTGTATGATTGTGATTGTATGATTGTGATTGTATGATTGTGATCGTATGATTGCGATTCTTTGATTGCGATTGTATGATTGTGATTGTATGATTATGATTGTATGATTGTGATTGTATGATTGTGATTGTATGATTGTGATTGTATGATTGTGATTGTATGATTGTGATTGTATGATTGTGATTGTATGATTGTGATTGCATGATTGTGATTGTATGATAGTAATTGTATGATTGTGATCGTATGATTGTGATTGTATGATTGTGATTGTATGATAGTGATTGTATGATTGTGATTGTATGATTGTGATTGTGTGATTGTGATTGTATGATTTTGATTTTATGATTGTGGTTGTATGATTGTGATTGTATGATTGTGATTGTATGATTGTGATTGCTTGATTGTGATTGTATGATTGTGATTGTATGATTGTGATTCTATGATTGTGATTGTTTGATTGTGATTTTTTGATTATGATTGTTTGATTGTGATTGTATGATTGCTATTGTATGATTGTGATTGTATGATTGTGATTGTATGATTGTGATTCTTTTATTGCGATTGTATGATTGTGATTGTATGATTGTGATTGTATGATTGTGATTGTATGATTGTGATTGCATGATTGTGATTGTATGATAGTAATTGTATGATTGTGATTGTATGATTGTGATTGTATGATTGCGATCGTATGATTGTGATTCTTTGATTGCGATTGTATGATTGTGATTGTATGATTGTGATTGTATGATTGTGATGGTATGATTGTGATCGTATGATTGTGATCGTATGATTGTGATCGTATGATTGTGATTGTAAGATTGTGGTTGTGTGATTCCGATTGTATGATTGTGACTGTATGATTGTGATTGTACGATTGTCCTTGTATGATTGTGATTGTATGATAATGATTGTATGATTGTGATTGTATGATTGTGATTGTATGATTGTGACTGTATGATTGTGATTGTATGATTGCGATTGTATGATTGTGATTGTATGATTGTGATTGTATGATTGTGATCGTGTGATTGTGATTCTTTGATTGCGATTGCATGATTGTGATTGTATGATTGTGATTGTATGATTGTGATTGTATGATTGTGATTGTATGATTGTGATTGTATGATTGTGATTGTATGATTGTGATTGTATGATTGTGATTGTATGATTGTGATTGTATGATAGTGATTGTATGATTGTGATTGTATGATTGTGATTGTGTGATTGTGATTGTATGAATTTGATTTTATGATTGTGATTGTATGATTGTGATTGTATGATTGTGATTGCTTGATTGTGATTGTATGATTGTGATTGTATGATTGTGATTCTATGATTGTGATTGTTTGATTGTGATTTTTTGATTATGATTGTTTGATTGTGATTGTATGATTGCTATTGTACGATTGTGATTGTATGATTGTGATTGTATGATTGTGATTCTTTTATTGCGATTGTATGATTGTGATTGTATGATTGTGATTGTGTGATTGTGATTGTATGATTTTGATTTTATGATTGTGATTGTATGATTGTGATTGTATGATTGTGATTGCTTGATTGTGATTGTATGATTGTGATTGTATGATTGTGATTCTATGATTGTGATTGTTTGATTGTGATTTTTTGATTATGATTGTTTGATTGTGATTGTATGATTGCTATTGTATGATTGCGATTGTATGATTGTGATTCTTTTATTGCGATTGTATGATTGTGATTGTATGATTGTGATTGTATGATTGTGATTGTATGATTGTGATTGTATGATAGAGATCGTATGATTGTGATTGTGTGGTAGAAATAGTATGATTGTGATCGTATGATTGTGATTGTATGATTGTGATTGTATGATAATGATTGTATGATTGTGATTGTATGATTGTGATTGTATGATTGTGATTGTATGATTGTGATTGTATGATTGTGATTGTATGATTGTGATTGTATGATTGTGATTGTATGATTGTGATTGTATGATTGTGATTTTATGGTTGTGATTGTATGATTGTGATTGTATGATTGTGATTGTATGACTGTGATTGTGTGATTGTGATTGTATGATTGCGATCGTATGATTGTGATTCTTTGATTGCGATTATATGATTGTGATTGTATGATTGTGATTGTATGATTGTGATTCTATGATTGTGGTTGTATGATTGTGATTGTATGATTGTGATTGTATGATTGTGATTGTATGATTGTGATTGTATGATTGTGATTGTATGATTGTGATTGCATGATTGTGATTGTATGATTGTGATTGTATGGTTGTGATTGTATGATTGTGACTGTATGATTGTGATTGTATTATTGTGATTGTATGATTGTGATCGTATGATTGTGGTTGTATAATTAAGGTTGTATGATTGTTTCTGTATGATTGTGATTGTATGATTGCGATTGTATGATTGTGATTGTATGATTGTGATTGTATGATTGCGATCGTATGATTGTGATTCTTTGATTGCGATTATATGATTGTGATTGTATGATTGTGATTGTATGATTGTGATTGTATGATTGTGATTGTATGATTGTGATTGTATGATTGTGATTGTATGATTGTGATTGTATGATTGTGATTGTATGATTGTGATTGTATGATTGTGATTGCATGATTGTGATTGTATGATTGTGATGGTATGATTGTGATTGTATGATTGTGATTGTATGATAGTGATTGTATGATTGTTTCTGTATGATTGTGATTGCATGATTGCGATTGTATGATTATGATTGTATGATTGTGATTGTATGATTGTGATTGTGTGATTGTGATTGTGAGATTGTGATTGTATGATCGTGATTGTATGATCGTGATTGTGAGATTGTGATTGTATGATTGCGATTGAATGATTGTGATTGTATGATTGTGATTGTATGATTGTGATTGTATGATTGCGATTGTATGATTGTGATTGTATGATTGTGATTGTATGATTGTGATTGTATGATTGTGATTGTATGATTGTGATTGCTTGATTGTGATTGTATGATTGTGATTGTATGATTGTGATTCTATGATTGTGATTGTTTGATTGTGATTTTTTGATTATGATTGTTTGATTGTGATTGTATGATTGCTATTGTATGATTGTGATTGTATGATTGTGATTGTATGATTGTGATTCTTTTATTGCGATTGTATGATTGTGATTGTATGATTGTGATTGTGTGATTGTGATTGTATGATTTTGATTTTATGATTGTGATTGTATGATTGTGATTGTATGATTGTGATTGCTTGATTGTGATTGTATGATTGTGATTGTATGATTGTGATTCTATGATTGTGATTGTTTGATTGTGATTTTTTGATTATGATTGTTTGATTGTGATTGTATGATTGCTATTGTATGATTGTGATTGTATGATTGTGATTGTATGATTGTGATTCTTTTATTGCGATTGTATGATTGTGATTGTATGATTGTGATTGTATGATTGTGATTGTATGATAGAAATCGTATGATTGTGATTGTGTGGTAGTAATTGTATGATTGTGATCGTATGATTGTGATTGTATGATTGTGATTGTATGATAATGATTGTATGATTGTGATTGTATGATTGTGATTGTATGATTGTGGATGTATGGTTGTGATTGTATGATTGTGATTGTATGATTGTGATTGTATGATTGTGATTGTACGATTGTGATTGTATGATTGTGATTTTGTGATTGTGATTGTATGATTGTGATTGTAAGATTGTGATTGTATGATTGTGATTGTATGATTGTGATAGTATTATTGTGATTGTATGATTGTGATTGTATGATCGCGATTGTATGATTGTGATTGTATGATTGTGATTGTATGATTGTGATTGTATGATTGTGATTGTATGATTGTGATTGTATGATTGTGATTGTATGATTGTGATTGTATGATTGTGATTGTTTGATTGTGATTTTTTGATTATGATTGTTTGATTGTGATTGTATGATTGCTATTGTATGATTGTGATTGTATGATTGTGATTGTATGATTGTGATTCTTTTATTGCGATTGTATGATTGTGATTGTATGATTGTGATTGTATGATTGTGATTGTATGATTGTGATTGCATGATTGTGATTGTATGATAGTAATTGTATGATTGTGATTGTATGATTGTGATTGTATGATTGCGATCGTATGATTGTGATTCTTTGATTGCGATTGTATGATTGTGATTGTATGATTGTGATTGTATGATTGTGATTTTATGACTGTGATTGTATGATTGTGATTGTATGATTGTGATTGTATGATTGTGATTGTATGATTGTGATTGTATGACTGTGATTGTGTGATTGTGATTGTATGATTGCGATCGTATGATTGTGATTCTTTGATTGCGATTGTATGATTGTGATTGTATGATTGTGATTGTATGATTGTGATTGTATGATTGTGATTGTATGATTGTGATTGTATGATTGTGATTGTATGATTGTGATGGTATGATTGTGATCGTATGATTGTGATCGTATGATTGTGATTGTAAGATAGTGGTTGTGTGATTCCGATTGTATGATTGTGACTGTATGATTGTGATTGTACGATTGTCCTTGTATGATTGTGATTGTATGATAATGATTGTATGATTGTGATTGTATGATTGTGATTGTATGATTGTGACTGTATGATTGTGATTGTATGATTGTGATTGTATGATTGTGATCGTATGATTGTGGTTGTATAATTAAGGTTGTATGGTTGTTTCTGTATGATTGTGATTGTATGATTGCGATTGTATGATTGTGATTGTATGATTGTGATTGTATGATTGTGATCGTGTGATTGTGATTCTTTGATTGCGATTGTATGATTGTGATTGTATGATTGTGATTGTATGATTGTGATTGTATGATTGTGATTGTATGATTGTGATTGTATGATTGTGATTGTATGATAGTGATTGTATGATTGTGATTGTATGATTGTGATTGTGTGATTGTGATTGTATGAATTTGATTTTATGATTGTGATTGTATGATTGTGATTGTATGATTGTGATTGCTTGATTGTGATTGTATGATTGTGATTGTATGATTGTGATTCTATGATTGTGATTGTTTGATTGTGATTCTTTGATTATGATTGTTTGATTGTGATTGTATGATTGCTATTGTACGATTGTGATTGTATGATTGTGATTGTATGATTGTGATTCTTTTATTGCGATTGTATGATTGTGATTGTATGATTGTGATTGTGTGATTGTGATTGTATGATTTTGATTTTATGATTGTGATTGTATGATTGTGATTGTATGATTGTGATTGCTTGATTGTGATTGTATGATTGTGATTGTATGATTGTGATTCTATGATTGTGATTGTTTGATTGTGATTTTTTGATTATGATTGTTTGATTGTGATTGTATGATTGCTATTGTATGATTGTGATTGTATGATTGTGATTCTTTTATTGCGATTGTATGATTGTGATTGTATGATTGTGATTGTATGATTGTGATTGTATGATTGTGATTGTATGATAGAGATCGTATGATTGTGATTGTGTGGTAGTAATAGTATGATTGTGATCGTATGATTGTGATTGTATGATTGTGATTGTATGATAATGATTGTATGATTGTGATTGTATGATTGTGATTGTATGATTGTGATTGTATGATTGTGATTGTATGATTGTGATTGTATGATTGTGATTGTATGATTGTGATTGTATGATTGTGATTGTATGATTGTGATTGTATGGTTGTGATTGTATGATTGTGATTGTATGATTGTGATTGTATGACTGTGATTGTGTGATTGTGATTGTATGATTGCGATCGTATGATTGTGATTCTTTGATTGCGATTATATGATTGTGATTGTATGATTGTGATTGTATGATTGTGATTCTATGATTGTGATTGTATGATTGTGATTGTATGATTGTGATTGTATGATTGTGATTGTATGATTGTGATTGTATGATTGTGATTGTATGATTGTGATTGCATGATTGTGATTGTATGATTGTGATTGTATGGTTGTGATTGTATGATTGTGACTGTATGATTGTGATTGTATTATTGTGATTGTATGATTGTGATCGTATGATTGTGGTTGTATAATTAAGGTTGTATGATTGTTTCTGTATGATTGTGATTGTATGATTGCGATTGTATGATTGTGATTGTATGATTGTGATTGTATGATTGCGATCGTATGATTGTGATTCTTTGATTGCGATTATATGATTGTGATTGTATGATTGTGATTGTATGATTGTGATTGTATGATTGTGATTGTATGATTGTGATTGTATGATTGTGATTGTATGATTGTGATTGTATGATTGTGATTGTATGATTGTGATTGTATGATTGTGATTGCATGATTGTGATTGTATGATTGTGATGGTATGATTGTGATTGTATGATTGTGATTGTATGATAGTGATTGTATGATTGTTTCTGTATGATTGTGATTGCATGATTGCGATTGTATGATTATGATTGTATGATTGTGATTGTATGATTGTGATTGTGTGATTGTGATTGTGAGATTGTGATTGTATGATCGTGATTGTATGATCGTGATTGTGAGATTGTGATTGTATGATTGCGATTGAATGATTGTGATTGTATGATTGTGATTGTATGATTGTGATTGTATGATTGCGATTGTATGACTGTGATTGTATGATTGTGATTGTATGATTGTGATTGTATGATTGTGATTGCATGATTGTGATTGTATGATAGTAATTGTATGATTGTGATCGTATGATTGTGATTGTATGATTGTGGTTGTATGATAGTGATTGTATGATTGTGATTGTATGATTGTGATTGTGTGATTGTGATTGTATGAATTTGATTTTATGATTGTGATTGTATGATTGTGATTGTATGATTGTGATTGCTTGATTGTGATTGTATGATTGTGATTGTATGATTGTGATTGTATGATTGTGATTGTATGATTGTGATTGTATGATTGTGCTTGTATGATTGTGATTGTATGATTGTGATTGTATGATTGTGATTGTATGATTGTGATTGTATGATTGTGATTGTATGATTGTGATTGTATGATTGTGACTGTATGATTGTGATTGTATGACTGTGATTGTATGATTGTGATTGTATGACTGTGATTGTATGATTGTGATTGTATGATTGTGATTGTATGATTGTGATTGTATGACTGTGATTGTATGATTGTGGTTGTGTGATATCGATTGTATGATTGTGACTGTATGATTGTGATTGTATGATTGTGATTGTATGATTGTGATTGTATGATTGTGATTGTATGATTGTGATTGTATGATTGTGATTGTATGATTGTGATTGTATGATTGTGATTGTATGATTGTGCTTGTATGATTGTGATTGTATGATTGTGATTGTATGATTGTGATTGTATGATTGTGATTGTATGATTGTGATTGTATGATTGTGACTGTATGATTGTGATTGTATGACTGTGATTGTATGATTGTGATTGTATGATTGTGATTGTATGATTGTGATTGTATGATTGTGATTGTATGATTGTGATTGTATGACTGTGATTGTATGATTGTGGTTGTGTGATTGCGATTGTATGATTGTGACTGTATGATTGTGATTGTATGATTGTCCTTGTATGATTGTGATTGTATGATTATGATTGTATGATTGTGATTGTATGATTGCGATTGTATGATTGTGATTGTATGATTGTGATTGTATGATTGTGATGGTATGATTGTGATTGTATGATTGTGATTGTATGATAGTGATTGTATGATTGTTTCTGTGTGATTGTGATTGCATGATTGCGATTGTATGATTATGATTGTATGATTGTGATTGTATGATCGTGATTGTGAGATTGTGATTGTATGATTGTGATTGTATGATTATGATTGTATGATTGTGATTGTATGATTGCGATTGTATGATTGTGATTATATGATTGTGATTGTATGATTGTGATGGTATGACTGTGATTGTATGATTGTGATTGTATGATAGTGATTGTATGATTGTTTCTGTATGATTGTGATTGCATGATTGCGATTGTATGATTATGATTGTATGATTGTGATTGTATGATTGTGATTGTGTGATTGTGATTGTGAGATTGTGATTGTATGATCGTGATTGTATGATCGTGATTGTGAGATTGTGATTGTACGATTGCGATTGAATGATTGTGATTGTATGATAGTAATTGTATGATTGTGATTGTATGATTGCGATTGTATGATTGTGATTGTATGATTGTGATTGTAGGATTGTGATTGTATGACTGTGGTTGTATAATTAAGGTTGTATGATTGTTTCCGTATGATTGTGATTGCATGATTGCGATTGTATGATTGTGATTGTATGATTGTGATTGTATGATTGTGATCGTATGATTGTGATTCTTTGATTGCGATTGTATGATTGTAATTGTATGACTGTGATGGTATGATTGTGATTGTATGATCGTGATTGTATGATCGTGATTGTATGATCGTGATTGTATGATCGTGGTTGTATGATTCTGACTGTTTGATTGTGATTGTATGATTGTGATTGTATGATTGTGATCGTATGATTGTTATTGTATGATTGTGATTTTATGATTGTGATTGTATGATTGTGATTGTATGATTGTGATTGTATGATTATGATTGTATGATTGTGCTTGTATGATTGTGATTGTATGATTGTGACTGTATGATTGTGATTGTATGACTGTGATTGTATGATTGTGATTGTATGACTGTGATTGTATGATTGTGATTGTATGATTGTGATTGTATGATTGTGATTGTATGATTGTGATTGTATGATTGTGATTGTATGATTGTGATTCTATGATTGTGATTGATTGACTGTGATTGTATGATTGCTATTGTATGATTGTGATTGTATGATTGTGATTCTTTGATTGCGATTGTATGATTGTGATTGTATGATTGTGATTGTATGATTGTGATTGTATGATTGTGATTGTATGATTGTGATTGTATGATTGTGATTGTATGATTGTGATTGTATGATTGTGATTGTATGATTGTGATTGTATGATTGTGATTGTATGATTGTGATTGTATGATTGTGATTGTATGATTGTGATTGTATGATTGTGATTGTATGATTGTGATTGTATGATTGTGATTGTATGATTGTGATTGTATGATTGTGATTGTATGATTGTGATTGTATGATTGTGATTGTATGATTGTGATTGTATGATTGTGATTGTATGATTGTGATTGTATGATAGTGATTGTATGATTGTTTCTGCATGTTTGTGATTGTATGATTGTGATTGTAGGATTGTGATTGTATGATTGTGATTGTATGATTGTGATTGTATGATTGTGATTGTATGATTGTGATTGTATGATTGTGATTGCATGATTGTGACTGTATGATTGCGATTGTATGATTGCGATTGTATGATTGTGATTGTATGATTGTGATTGTATGATTGTGATTGTATGATTGTGATTGTATGATTGTGATTGTATGATTGTGATTGTATGATTGCGATTGTATGATTGTGATTGAATGATTGTGATTGTATGATTGTGATTGTATGATTGTCATAGTATGATTGTGATTGTATGATTGTGATTGTATGATTGTGATTGTATGATTGTGATTCTATGATTGTGATTGCATGATTGTGACTGTATGATTGTGATTGTGAGATTGTGATTGTATGATTGTGATTGTATGATTGTGATCGTATGCTTGTGATTGTATGATTGTGATTGTATGATTGTGATTGTATGATTGTGATGGTATGATTGTGATCGTATGATTGTGATCGTATGATTGTGATTGTAAGATTGGTGTTGTGTGATTGCGATTGTATGATTGTGACTGCATGATTGTGATTGTATGATTGTCCTTGTATGATTGTGATTGTATGATTATGATTGTATGATTGTGATTGTATGATTGTGATTGTATGATTGTGATTGTATGATTGTGATTGTATGATTGTGATCGTATGATTGTGGTTGTATAATTAAGGTTGTATGATTGTTTCTGTATGATTGTGATTGTATGATTGCGATTGTATGATTGCGATTGTATGATTGTGATTGTATGATTGTGATCGTATGATTGTGATTCTTTGATTGCGATTGTATGATTGTGATTGTATGATTGTGATTGTATGATTGTGATTGTATGATTGTGATTGTATGATTGTGATTGTATGATTGTGATTGTATGATTGTGATTGTATGACTGTGATTCTTTGATTGCGATTGTATGATTGTGATTGTATGATTGTGATTGTATGATTGTGATTGTATGATTGTGATTGTATGATTGTGATTGTATGATTGTGATTGTATGATTGTGATTGTATGATTGTGATTGTATGATTGTGATAGTATGATTGTGACTGTATGATTGTGATTGTATGACTGTGATTGTATGAGTGTGATTGTATGACTGTGATTGTATGATTGTGATTGTATGATTGTGATTGTATGGTTGCGATTGTATGACTGTGATTGTATGATTGTGATTGTATGATTGTGATCGTATGATTGTGATTCTTTGATTGCGATTGTATGATTGTGATTGTATGATTGTGATTGTATGATTGTGATTGTATGATTGTGATTGTATGATTGTGATTGTATGATTGTGATTGTATGATGTGATTGTATGATTGTGATTGTATGATTGTGATTGTATGATTGTGATTGTATGATTGTGATTGTATGATTGTGATTGTATGATTGTGACTGTATGATTGTGATTGTATGACTGTGATTGTATGATTGTGATTGTATGACTGTGATTGTATGATTGTGATTGTATGATTGTGATTGTATGATTGTGATTGTATGATTGTGATTGTATGACTGTGATTGTATGATTGTGGTTGTGTGATATCGATTGTATGATTGTGACTGTATGATTGTGATTGTATGATTGTCCTTGTATGATTGTGATTGTATGATTATGATTGTATGATTGTGATTGTATGATTGTGATTGTATGATTGTGACTGTATGATTGTGATTGTATGACTGTGATTGTATGATTGTGATTGTATGATTGTCCTTGTATGATTGTGATTGTATGATTATGATTGTATGATTGTGATAGTATGATTGTGATTGTATGATTGTGATTGTATGATTGTGATTCTATGATTGCGATTGTATGATTGTGATTGTATGATTGTGATTGTATGATTGTGATTGTATGATTCTGATTGTATGATTGTGATTGTATGATTGTGCTTGTATGATTGTGATTGTATGATTGTGATTGTATGATTGTGATTGTATGATTGTGATTGTATGATTGTGATTGTATGATTGTGACTGTATGATTGTGATTGTATGACTGTGATTGTATGATTGTGGTTGTATGACTGTGATTGTATGATTGTGATTGTATGATTGTGATTGTATGATTGTGATTGTATGATTGTGATTGTATGACTGTGATTGTATGATTGTGGTTGTGTGATATCGATTGTATGATTGTGACTGTATGATTGTGATTGTATGATTGTCCTTGTATGATTGTGATTGTATGATTATGATTGTATGATTGTGATTGTATGATTGTGATTGTATGATTGTGACTGTATGATTGTGATTGTATGATTGTGATTGTATGATTGTGATTGTATGATTGTGATCGTATGATTGTGGTTGTATAATTAAGGTTGTATGATTGTTTCTGTATGATTGTGATTGTATGATTGCGATTGTATGATTGTGATTGTATGATTGTGATTGTATGATTGTGATGGTATGATTGTGATTGTATGATTGTGATTGTATGATAGTGATTGTATGATTGTTTCTGTATGATTGTGATTGCATGATTGCGATTGTATGATTATGATTGTATGATTGTGATTGTATGATTGTGATTGTGTGATTGTGATTGTGAGATTGTGATTGTATGATCGTGAATGTATGATCGTGATTGTGAGATTGTGATTGTACGATTGCGATTGAATGATTATGATTGTATGATTGTGATGGTATGATTGTGATTGTATGATTGTGATTGTATGATAGTGATTGTATGATTGTGATTGTATGATAGTGATTGTATGATTGTTTCTGTATGATTGTGATTGCATGATTGCGATTGTATGATTATGATTGTATGATTGTGATTGTATGATTGTGATAGTATGATTGTGATTGTATGATTGTGATTGTATGATTGTGATTGTATGATTGTGATTGTATGATTGTGATTGTATGATTGTGATTGTATGATTGTGATTGTATGATAGTCATTGTATGATTGTGATTGTATGATTGTGATTGTATGATTGTGATTGTATGATTGTGATTGTATACTTGTGATTGTATGATTGTGATTGTATGATTGTGATCGTATGATTGTGATTCTTTGATTGCGATTGTATGATTGTGATTGTATGATTGTGATTGTATGATTGTGATTGTATGATTGTGACTGTATGATTGTGATTGTATGATTGTGATGGTATGATTGTGATTGTATGATTGTGATTGTATGATTGTGATTGTATGATTGTGATTGTATGATTGTGATTGTATGATTGTGATTGTATGATTGTGATTGTATGATTGTGATTGTATGATTGTGATTGTATGATTGTGATTGTATGATTGTGATTGTATGATTGTGATTGTATGATTGTGATTGTATGATTGTGATAGTATGATTGTGATCGTATGATTGTGATTGTAAGATTGTGATTGTGTGATTGCGATTGTATGACTGTGACTGTATGATTGTGATTGTATGATTGTCATTGTATGATTGTGATTGTATGATTATGATTGTATGATTGTGATTGTATGATTGTGATTGTGTGATTGTGATTGTATGATTTTGATTGTATGATTGTGATTGTATGATTGTGATTCTATGATTGTGATTGTATGATTGTGACTGTATGATTGTGATTGTGAGATTGTGATTGTATGATTGTGATTGTATGATTGTGATTGTATGCTTGTGATTGTATGATTGTGACTGTATGATTGTGATCGTATGATTGTGGTTGTATAATTAAGGTTGTATGATTGTTTCTGTATGATTGTGATTGTATGATTGCGATTGTATGATTGTGATTGTATGATTGTGATTGTATGATTGTGATGGTATGATTGTGATTGTATGATTGTGATTGTATGATAGTGATTGTATGATTGTTTCTGTATGATTGTGATTGCATGATTGCGATTGTATGATTATGATTGTATGATTGTGATTGTATGATTGTGATTGTGTGATTGTGATTGTGAGATTGTGATTGTATGATCGTGAATGTATGATCGTGATTGTGAGATTGTGATTGTACGATTGCGATTGAATGATTATGATTGTATGATTGTGATGGTATGATTGTGATTGTATGATTGTGATTGTATGATAGTGATTGTATGATTATTTCTGTATGATTGTGATTGCATGATTGCGATTGTATGATTATGATTGTATGATTGTGATTGTATGATTGTGATTGTGTGATTGTGATTGTGAGATTGTGATTGTATGATCGTGATTGTATGATCGTGATTGTGAGATTGTGATTGTACGATTGCGATTGAATGATTATGATTGTATGATAGTAATTGTATGATTGTGATTGTATGATTGCGATTGTACGATTGTGATTGTATGATTGTGGTTGTAGGATTGTGATTGTATGATTGTGGTTGTATAATTAAGGTTGTATGATTGTTTCCGTATGATTGTGATTGCATGATTGCGATTGTATGATTGTGATTGTATGATTGTGATTGTATGATTGTGGTCGTATGATTGTGATTCTTTGATTGCGATTGTATGATTGTAATTGTATGACTGTGATGGTATGATTGTGTTTGTATGATCGTGATTGTATGATCGTGATTGTATGATCGTGATTGTATGATCGTGGTTGTATGATTCTGACTGTTTGATTGTGATTGTATGATTGTGATTGTATGATTGTGATCGTATGATTGTTATTGTATGATTGTGATTTTATGATTGTGATTGTATGATTGTGATTGTATGATTGTGATTGTATGATTGTGATTGTATGATTGTGCTTGTATGATTGTGATTGTATGATTGCGATTGTATGATTATGATTGTATGATTGTGATTGTATGATTGTGATTGTGTGATTGTGATTGTGAGATTGTGATTGTATGATCGTGATTGTATGATCGTGATTGTGAGATTGTGATTGTACGATTGCGATTGAATGATTGTGATTGTATGATAGTAATTGTATGATTGTGATTGTATGATTGCGATTGTATGATTGTGATTGTATGATTGTGATTGTAGGATTGTGATTGTATGACTGTGGTTGTATAATTAAGGTTGTATGATTGTTTCCGTATGATTGTGATTGCATGATTGCGATTGTATGATTGTGATTGTATGATTGTGATTGTATGATTGTGATCGTATGATTGTGATTCTTTGATTGCGATTGTATGATTGTAATTGTATGACTGTGATGGTATGATTGTGATTGTATGATCGTGATTGTATGATCGTGATTGTATGATCGTGATTGTATGATCGTGGTTGTATGATTCTGACTGTTTGATTGTGATTGTATGATTGTGATTGTATGATTGTGATCGTATGATTGTTATTGTATGATTGTGATTTTATGATTGTGATTGTATGATTGTGATTGTATGATTGTGATTGTATGATTGTGATTGTATGATTGTGCTTGTATGATTGTGATTGTATGATTGTGACTGCATGATTGTGATTGTATGACTGTGATTGTATGATTGTGATTGTATGACTGTGATTGTATGATTGTGATTGTATGATTGTGATTGTATGATTGTGATTGTATGATTGTGATTGTATGATTGTGATTCTATGATTGTGATTGATTGACTGTGATTGTATGATTGCTATTGTATGATTGTGATTGTATGATTGTGATTCTTTGATTGCGATTGTATGATTGTGATTGTATGATTGTGATTGTATGATTGTGATTGTACGATTGTGATTGTATGATTGTGATTGTATGATTGTGATTGTATGATTGTGATTGTATGATTGTGATTGTATGATTGTGATCGTATGATTGTGATCGTATGATTGAGATCGTAGGATTGTGATTGTATGATTGTGATTGTATGATTGTGATTGTATGATTGTGATTGTATGATTGTGATTGCATGATTGTGACTGTATGATTGTGATTGTATGATTGTGATTGTATGATTGTGATTGTATGATTGTGATTGTATGATTGTGATTGTATGATTGTGATTGTATGATTGTGATTGTATGATTGTGATTGTATGATTGTGATTGTATGATTGTGAAGGTATGACTGTGATTGTATGATTGTGATTGTATGATTGTGATTGTATGATTGTGATTGCATGATTGTGACTGTATGATTGTGATTGTATGATTGTGATTGTATGATTGTGATTGTATGATTGTGATTGTATGATTGTGATTGTATGATTGTGATTGTATGATTGTGATTGTATGATTGTGATTGTATGATTGTGATTGTATGATTGTGATTGTATGATTGTGATTGTATGATTGTGATTGTATGATTGTGATTGTATGACTGTGATTGTATGATAGTGATTGTATGATTGTTTCTGCATGTTTGTGATTGTATGATTGCGATTGTATGATTGTGATTGTATGATTGTGATTGGATGATTGTGATGGTATGATTGTGATTGTATGATTGTGATTGTATGATAGTGATTGTATGATTGTTTCTGCATGATTGTGATTGCATGATTGCGATTGTATGATTATGATTGTATGATTGTGATTGTATGATTGTGATTGTGTGATTGTGATTGTGAGATTGTGATTGTATGATCGTGATTGTATGATCGTGATTGTGAGATTGTGATTGTATGATTGCGATTGAATGATTGTGATTGTATGATAGTAATTGTATGATTGTGATTGTATGATTGCGATTGTATGATTGTGATTGTATGATTGTGATTGTATGTTTGTGATCGTATGATTGTGATTCTTTGATTGCGATTCTTTGATTGCGATTGTATGATTGTGATTGTATGATTGTGATTTTATGATTGTGATTGTATGATTGTGATTGTATGATTGTGATTGTATGATTGTGATTGTATGATTGGGATTGTATGATTGTGATTGTATGATTGTGATTGTAGGATTGTGATTGTATGATTGTGATTGTATGATTGTGATTGTATGATTGTGATTGTATGATTGTGATTGTATGATTGTGATTGCATGATTGTGACTGTATGATTGCGATTGTATGATTGCGATTGTATGATTGTGATTGTATGATTGTGATTGTATGATTGTGATTGTATGATTGTGATTGTATGATTGTGATTGTATGATTGTGATTGTATGATTGTGATTGTATGATTGTGATTGTATGATTGTGAAGGTATGACTGTGATTGTATGATTGTGATTGTATGATTGTGATTGTATGATTGTGATTGTATGATTGTGATTGCATGATTGTGACTGTATGATTGTGATTGTATGATTGTGATTGTATGATTGTGATTGTATGATTGTGATCGTATGATTGTGATCGTATGATTGTGATTCTTTGATTGCGATTGTATGATTGTGATTGTATGATTGTGATTGTATGATTGTGATTGTATGATTGTGATTGTATGATTGTGATTGTATGCTTGTGATTGTATGATTGTGATTGTATGATTGTGATTGTATGATTGTGATTGTATGATTGTGATTGTATGATTGTGATTGTATGATTGTGATTGTATGATTGTGATTGTATGATTGTGATTGTATGATTGTGACTGTATGATTGTGATTGTATGACTGTGATTGTATGATTGTGATTGTATGACTGTGATTGTATGATTGTGATTGTATGATTGTGATTGTATGATTGTGATTGTATGATTGTGATTGTATGACTGTGATTGTATGATTGTGGTTGTGTGATATCGATTGTATGATTGCGACTGTATGATTGTGATTGTATGATTGTCCTTGTATGATTGTGATTGTATGATTATGATTGTATGATTGTGATTGTATGATTGTGATTGTATGATTGTGACTGTATGATTGTGATTGTATGACTGTGATTGTATGATTGTGATTGTATGATTGTCCTTGTATGATTGTGATTGTATGATTATGATTGTATGATTGTGATAGTATGATTGTGATTGTATGATTGTGATTGTATGATTGTGATTCTATGATTGCGATTGTATGATTGTGATTGTATGATTGTGATTGTATGATTGTGATTGTATGATTCTGATTGTATGATTGTGATTGTATGATTGTGCTTGTATGATTGTGATTGTATGATTGTGATTGTATGATTGTGATTGTATGATTGTGATTGTATGATTGTTTCTGTATGATTGTGATTGCATGATTGCGATTGTATGATTATGATTGTATGATTGTGATTGTATGATTGTGATTGTGTGATTGTGATTGTGAGATTGTGATTGTATGATCGTGAATGTATGATCGTGATTGTGAGATTGTGATTGTACGATTGCGATTGAATGATTATGATTGTATGATTGTGATGGTATGATTGTGATTGTATGATTGTGATTGTATGATAGTGATTGTATGATTATTTCTGTATGATTGTGAATGCATGATTGCGATTGTATGATTATGATTGTATGATTGTGATTGTATGATTGTGATTGTGTGATTGTGATTGTGAGATTGTGATTGTATGATCGTGATTGTATGATCGTGATTGTGAGATTGTGATTGTACGATTGCGATTGAATGATTATGATTGTATGATAGTAATTGTATGATTGTGATTGTATGATGGCGATTGTATGATTGTGATTGTATGATTGTGATTGTAGGATTGTGATTGTATGATTGTGGTTGTATAATTAAGGTTGTATGATTGTTTCCGTATGATTGTGATTGCATGATTGCGATTGTATGATTGTGATTGTATGATTGTGATTGTATGATTGTGGTCGTATGATTGTGATTCTATGATTGCGATTGTATGATTGTAATTGTATGACTGTGATGGTATGATTGTGATTGTATGATCGTGATTGTATGATCGTGATTGTATGATCGTGATTGTATGATCGTGGTTGTATGATTCTGACTGTTTGATTGTGATTGTATGATTGTGATTGTATGATTGTGATCGTATGATTGTTATTGTATGATTGTGATTTTATGATTGTGATTGTATGATTGTGATTGTATGATTGTGATTGTATGATTGTGATTGTATGATTGTGCTTGTATGATTGTGATTGTATGATTGTGACTGTATGATTGTGATTGTATGACTGTGATTGTATGATTGTGATTGTATGACTGTGATTGTATGATTGTGATTGTGTGATTGTGATTGTATGATTGTGATTGTATGATTGTGATTGTATGATTGTGATTGTATGATTGTGATTGTATGACTGTGATTGTATGATTGTGGTTGTGTGATTGCGATTGTATGATTGTGACTGTATGATTGTGATTGTATGATTGTGCTTGTATGATTGTGATTGTATGATTATGATTGTATGATAGTGATTGTATGATTGTTTCTGTATGTTTGTGATTGTATGATTATGATTGTATGATTGTGATTGTATGATTGCGATTGTATGATTGTGATTGTATGCTTGTGATTGTATGATTGTGATGGTATGATTGTGATTGTATGATTGTGATTGTATGATAGTGATTGTATGATTGTTTCTGTATGATTGTGATTGCATGATTGCGATTGTATGATTATGATTGTATGATTGTGATTGTATGATCGTGATTGTGAGATTGTGATTGTATGATTGTGATTGTATGATTGTGATAGTATGATTGTGATTGTATGATTGTGATTGTATGATTGTGATTGTATGATTGTGACTGCATGATTGTGATTGTATGACTGTGATTGTATGATTGTGATTGTATGACTGTGATTGTATGATTGTGATTGTATGATTGTGATTGTATGATTGTGATTGTATGATTGTGATTGTATGATTGTGATTCTATGATTGTGATTGATTGACTGTGATTGTATGATTGCTATTGTATGATTGTGATTGTATGATTGTGATTCTTTGATTGCGATTGTATGATTGTGATTGTATGATTGTGATTGTATGATTGTGATTGTACGATTGTGATTGTATGATTGTGATTGTATGATTGTGATTGTATGATTGTGATTGTATGATTGTGATTGTATGATTGTGATCGTATGATTGTGATCGTATGATTGAGATCGTAGGATTGTGATTGTATGATTGTGATTGTATGATTGTGATTGTATGATTGTGATTGTATGATTGTGATTGCATGATTGTGACTGTATGATTGTGATTGTATGATTGTGATTGTATGATTGTGATTGTATGATTGTGATTGTATGATTGTGATTGTATGATTGTGATTGTATGATTGTGATTGTATGATTGTGATTGTATGATTGTGATTGTATGATTGTGAAGGTATGACTGTGATTGTATGATTGTGATTGTATGATTGTGATTGTATGATTGTGATTGCATGATTGTGACTGTATGATTGTGATTGTATGATTGTGATTGTATGATTGTGATTGTATGATTGTGATTGTATGATTGTGATTGTATGATTGCGATTGTATGATTGTGATTGTATGATTGTGATTGTATGATTGTGATTGTATGATTGTGATTGTATGATTGTGATTGTATGATTGTGATTGTATGATTGTGATTGTATGATTGTGATTGTATGACTGTGATTGTATGATAGTGATTGTATGATTGTTTCTGCATGTTTGTGATTGTATGATTGCGATTGTATGATTGTGATTGTATGATTGTGATTGGATGATTGTGATGGTATGATTGTGATTGTATGATTGTGATTGTATGATAGTGATTGTATGATTGTTTCTGCATGATTGTGATTGCATGATTGCGATTGTATGATTATGATTGTATGATTGTGATTGTATGATTGTGATTGTGTGATTGTGATTGTGAGATTGTGATTGTATGATCGTGATTGTATGATCGTGATTGTGAGATTGTGATTGTATGATTGCGATTGAATGATTGTGATTGTATGATAGTAATTGTATGATTGTGATTGTATGATTGCGATTGTATGATTGTGATTGTATGATTGTGATTGTATGTTTGTGATCGTATGATTGTGATTCTTTGATTGCGATTCTTTGATTGCGATTGTATGATTGTGATTGTATGATTGTGATTTTATGATTGTGATTGTATGATTGTGATTGTATGATTGTGATTGTATGATTGTGATTGTATGATTGGGATTGTATGATTGTGATTGTATGATTGTGATTGTAGGATTGTGATTGTATGATTGTGATTGTATGATTGTGATTGTATGATTGTGATTGTATGATTGTGATTGTATGATTGTGATTGCATGATTGTGACTGTATGATTGCGATTGTATGATTGCGATTGTATGATTGTGATTGTATGATTGTGATTGTATGATTGTGATTGTATGATTGTGATTGTATGATTGTGATTGTATGATTGTGATTGTATGATTGTGATTGTATGATTGTGATTGTATGATTGTGAAGGTATGACTGTGATTGTATGATTGTGATTGTATGATTGTGATTGTATGATTGTGATTGTATGATTGTGATTGCATGATTGTGACTGTATGATTGTGATTGTATGATTGTGATTGTATGATTGTGATTGTATGATTGTGATCGTATGATTGTGATCGTATGATTGTGATTCTTTGATTGCGATTGTATGATTGTGATTGTATGATTGTGATTGTATGATTGTGATTGTATGATTGTGATTGTATGATTGTGATTGTATGCTTGTGATTGTATGATTGTGATTGTATGATTGTGATTGTATGATTGTGATTGTATGATTGTGATTGTATGATTGTGATTGTATGATTGTGATTGTATGATTGTGATTGTATGATTGTGATTGTATGATTGTGACTGTATGATTGTGATTGTATGACTGTGATTGTATGATTGTGATTGTATGACTGTGATTGTATGATTGTGATTGTATGATTGTGATTGTATGATTGTGATTGTATGATTGTGATTGTATGACTGTGATTGTATGATTGTGGTTGTGTGATATCGATTGTATGATTGCGACTGTATGATTGTGATTGTATGATTGTCCTTGTATGATTGTGATTGTATGATTATGATTGTATGATTGTGATTGTATGATTGTGATTGTATGATTGTGACTGTATGATTGTGATTGTATGACTGTGATTGTATGATTGTGATTGTATGATTGTCCTTGTATGATTGTGATTGTATGATTATGATTGTATGATTGTGATAGTATGATTGTGATTGTATGATTGTGATTGTATGATTGTGATTCTATGATTGCGATTGTATGATTGTGATTGTATGATTGTGATTGTATGATTGTGATTGTATGATTCTGATTGTATGATTGTGATTGTATGATTGTGCTTGTATGATTGTGATTGTATGATTGTGATTGTATGATTGTGATTGTATGATTGTGATTGTATGATTGTTTCTGTATGATTGTGATTGCATGATTGCGATTGTATGATTATGATTGTATGATTGTGATTGTATGATTGTGATTGTGTGATTGTGATTGTGAGATTGTGATTGTATGATCGTGAATGTATGATCGTGATTGTGAGATTGTGATTGTACGATTGCGATTGAATGATTATGATTGTATGATTGTGATGGTATGATTGTGATTGTATGATTGTGATTGTATGATAGTGATTGTATGATTATTTCTGTATGATTGTGAATGCATGATTGCGATTGTATGATTATGATTGTATGATTGTGATTGTATGATTGTGATTGTGTGATTGTGATTGTGAGATTGTGATTGTATGATCGTGATTGTATGATCGTGATTGTGAGATTGTGATTGTACGATTGCGATTGAATGATTATGATTGTATGATAGTAATTGTATGATTGTGATTGTATGATGGCGATTGTATGATTGTGATTGTATGATTGTGATTGTAGGATTGTGATTGTATGATTGTGGTTGTATAATTAAGGTTGTATGATTGTTTCCGTATGATTGTGATTGCATGATTGCGATTGTATGATTGTGATTGTATGATTGTGATTGTATGATTGTGGTCGTATGATTGTGATTCTATGATTGCGATTGTATGATTGTAATTGTATGACTGTGATGGTATGATTGTGATTGTATGATCGTGATTGTATGATCGTGATTGTATGATCGTGATTGTATGATCGTGGTTGTATGATTCTGACTGTTTGATTGTGATTGTATGATTGTGATTGTATGATTGTGATCGTATGATTGTTATTGTATGATTGTGATTTTATGATTGTGATTGTATGATTGTGATTGTATGATTGTGATTGTATGATTGTGATTGTATGATTGTGCTTGTATGATTGTGATTGTATGATTGTGACTGTATGATTGTGATTGTATGACTGTGATTGTATGATTGTGATTGTATGACTGTGATTGTATGATTGTGATTGTGTGATTGTGATTGTATGATTGTGATTGTATGATTGTGATTGTATGATTGTGATTGTATGATTGTGATTGTATGACTGTGATTGTATGATTGTGGTTGTGTGATTGCGATTGTATGATTGTGACTGTATGATTGTGATTGTATGATTGTGCTTGTATGATTGTGATTGTATGATTATGATTGTATGATAGTGATTGTATGATTGTTTCTGTATGTTTGTGATTGTATGATTATGATTGTATGATTGTGATTGTATGATTGCGATTGTATGATTGTGATTGTATGCTTGTGATTGTATGATTGTGATGGTATGATTGTGATTGTATGATTGTGATTGTATGATAGTGATTGTATGATTGTTTCTGTATGATTGTGATTGCATGATTGCGATTGTATGATTATGATTGTATGATTGTGATTGTATGATCGTGATTGTGAGATTGTGATTGTATGATTGTGATTGTATGATTGTGATTGTATGATTGTGATAGTATGATTGTGATTGTATGATTGTGATTGTATGATTGTGATTGTATGATTGTGATTGTATGATTGTGATTGTATGATTGTGACTGTATGATTGTGATTGTATGACTGTGATTGTATGATTGTGATTGTATGACTGTGATTGTATGATTGTGATTGTGTGATTGTGATTGTATGATTGTGATTGTATGATTGTGATTGTATGATTGTGATTGTATGATTGTGATTGTATGATTGTGATTGTATGACTGTGATTGTATGATTGTGGTTGTGTGATTGCGATTGTATGATTGTGACTGTATGATTGTGATTGTATGATTGTGCTTGTATGATTGTGATTGTATGATTATGATTGTATGATAGTGATTGTATGATTGTTTCTGTATGTTTGTGATTGTATGATTATGATTGTATGATTGTGATTGTATGATTGCGATTGTATGATTGTGATTGTATGCTTGTGATTGTATGATTGTGATGGTATGATTGTGATTGTATGATTGTGATTGTATGATAGTGATTGTATGATTGTTTCTGTATGATTGTGATTGCATGATTGCGATTGTATGATTATGATTGTATGATTGTGATTGTATGATCGTGATTGTGAGATTGTGATTGTATGATTGTGATTGTATGATTGTGATAGTATGATTGTGATTGTATGATTGTGATTGTATGATTGTGATTGTATGATTGTGACTGCATGATTGTGATTGTATGACTGTGATTGTATGATTGTGATTGTATGACTGTGATTGTATGATTGTGATTGTATGATTGTGATTGTATGATTGTGATTGTATGATTGTGATTGTATGATTGTGATTGTATGATTGTGATTCTATGATTGTGATTGATTGACTGTGATTGTATGATTGCTATTGTATGATTGTGATTGTATGATTGTGATTCTTTGATTGCGATTGTATGATTGTGATTGTATGATTGTGATTGTATGATTGTGATTGTATGATTGTGATTGTATGATTGTGATTGTATGATTGTGATTGTATGACTGTGATTGTATGATTGTGGTTGTGTGATTGCGATTGTATGATTGTGACTGTATGATTGTGATTGTATGATTGTGCTTGTATGATTGTGATTGTATGATTATGATTGTATGATAGTGATTGTATGATTGTTTCTGTATGTTTGTGATTGTATGATTATGATTGTATGATTGTGATTGTATGATTGCGATTGTATGATTGTGATTGTATGCTTGTGATTGTATGATTGTGATGGTATGATTGTGATTGTATGATTGTGATTGTATGATAGTGATTGTATGATTGTTTCTGTATGATTGTGATTGCATGATTGCGATTGTATGATTATGATTGTATGATTGTGATTGTATGATCGTGATTGTGAGATTGTGATTGTATGATTGTGATTGTATGATTGTGATAGTATGATTGTGATTGTATGATTGTGATTGTATGATTGTGATTGTATGATTGTGATTGTATGATTGTGATTGTATGATTGTGATTGTATGATTGTGATTGTATGATTGTGATTGTATGATTGTGATTGTATGATTGTGATTGTATGATTGTGATTGTATGATTGTGATTGTATGATTGTGATTGTATGATTGTGATTGTATGATTGTGATTGTATGATTGTGATTGTATGATTGTGATTGTATGATTGTGATTGTATGATTGTGATTGTATGATTGTGATTGTATGATTGTGATAGTATGATTGTGATCGTATGATTGTGATTGTAAGATTGTGATTGTGTCATTGCGATTGTATGACTGTGACTGTATGATTGTGATTGTATGATTGTCATTGTATGATTGTGATTGTATGATTATGATTGTATGATTGTGATTGTATGATTGTGATTGTGTGATTGTGATTGTATGATTTTGATTGTATGATTGTGATTGTATGATTGTGACTGTATGATTGTGATTGTGAGATTGTGATTGTATGATTGTGATTGTATGATTGTGATTGTATGCTTGTGGTTGTGTGATTGCGATTGTATGATTGTGACTGTATGATTGTGATTGTATGATTGTGCTTGTATGATTGTGATTGTATGATTATGATTGTATGATAGTGATTGTATGATTGTTTCTGTATGTTTGTGATTGTATGATTATGATTGTATGATTGTGATTGTATGATTGCGATTGTATGATTGTGATTGTATGCTTGTGATTGTATGATTGTGATGGTATGATTGTGATTGTATGATTGTGATTGTATGATAGTGATTGTATGATTGTTTCTGTATGATTGTGATTGCATGATTGCGATTGTATGATTATGATTGTATGATTGTGATTGTATGATCGTGATTGTGAGATTGTGATTGTATGATTGTGATTGTATGATTGTGATAGTATGATTGTGATTGTATGATTGTGATTGTATGACTGTGATTGTATGATTGTGATTGTATGATTGTGATTGTATGATTGTGATTGTATGATTGTGATTGTATGACTGTGATTGTATGATTGTGGTTGTGTGATATCGATGGTATGATTGCGACTGTATGATTGTGATTGTATGATTGTCCTTGTATGATTGTGATTGTATGATTATGATTGTATGATTGTGATTGTATGATTGTGATTGTATGATTGTGACTGTATGATTGTGATTGTATGACTGTGATTGTATGATTGTGATTGTATGATTGTCCTTGTATGATTGTGATTGTATGATTATGATTGTATGATTGTGATAGTATGATTGTGATTGTATGATTGTGATTGTATGATTGTGATTCTATGATTGCGATTGTATGATTGTGATTGTATGATTGCGATTGTATGATTGTGATTGTATGATTCTGATTGTATGATTGTGATTGTATGATTGTGCTTGTATGATTGTGATTGTATGATTGTGATTGTATGATTGTGATTGTATGATTGTGATTGTATGATTGTTTCTGTATGATTGTGATTGCATGATTGCGATTGTATGATTATGATTGTATGATTGTGATTGTATGATTGTGATTGTGTGATTGTGATTGTGAGATTGTGATTGTATGATCGTGAATGTATGATCGTGATTGTGAGATTGTGATTGTACGATTGCGATTGAATGATTATGATTGTATGATTGTGATGGTATGATTGTGATTGTATGATTGTGATTGTATGATAGTGATTGTATGATTATTTCTGTATGATTGTGAATGCATGATTGCGATTGTATGATTATGATTGTATGATTGTGATTGTATGATTGTGATTGTGTGATTGTGATTGTGAGATTGTGATTGTATGATCGTGATTGTATGATCGTGATTGTGAGATTGTGATTGTACGATTGCGATTGAATGATTATGATTGTATGATAGTAATTGTATGATTGTGATTGTATGATTGCGATTGTATGATTGTGATTGTATGATTGTGATTGTAGGATTGTGATTGTATGATTGTGGTTGTATAATTAAGGTTGTATGATTGTTTCCGTATGATTGTGATTGCATGATTGCGATTGTATGATTGTGATTGTATGATTGTGATTGTATGATTGTGGTCGTATGATTGTGATTCTATGATTGCGATTGTATGATTGTAATTGTATGACTGTGATGGTATGATTGTGATTGTATGATCGTGATTGTATGATCGTGATTGTATGATCGTGATTGTATGATCGTGGTTGTATGATTCTGACTGTTTGATTGTGATTGTATGATTGTGATTGTATGATTGTGATCGTATGATTGTTATTGTATGATTGTGATTTTATGATTGTGATTGTATGATTGTGATTGTATGATTGTGATTGTATGATTGTGATTGTATGATTGTGCTTGTATGATTGTGATTGTATGATTGTGACTGTATGATTGTGATTGTATGACTGTGATTGTATGATTGTGATTGTATGACTGTGATTGTATGATTGTGATTGTGTGATTGTGATTGTATGATTGTGATTGTATGATTGTGATTGTATGATTGTGATTGTATGATTGTGATTGTATGACTGTGATTGTATGATTGTGGTTGTGTGATTGCGATTGTATGATTGTGACTGTATGATTGTGATTGTATGATTGTGCTTGTATGATTGTGATTGTATGATTATGATTGTATGATAGTGATTGTATGATTGTTTCTGTATGTTTGTGATTGTATGATTATGATTGTATGATTGTGATTGTATGATTGCGATTGTATGATTGTGATTGTATGCTTGTGATTGTATGATTGTGATGGTATGATTGTGATTGTATGATTGTGATTGTATGATAGTGATTGTATGATTGTTTCTGTATGATTGTGATTGCATGATTGCGATTGTATGATTATGATTGTATGATTGTGATTGTATGATCGTGATTGTGAGATTGTGATTGTATGATTGTGATTGTATGATTGTGATTGTATGATTGTGATTGTATGATTGTGATAGTATGATTGTGATTGTATGATTGTGATTGTATGATTGTGATTGTATGATTGTGATTGTATGATTGTGATTGTATGATTGTGACTGTATGATTGTGATTGTATGACTGTGATTGTATGATTGTGATTGTATGACTGTGATTGTATGATTGTGATTGTGTGATTGTGATTGTATGATTGTGATTGTATGATTGTGATTGTATGATTGTGATTGTATGATTGTGATTGTATGACTGTGATTGTATGATTGTGGTTGTGTGATTGCGATTGTATGATTGTGACTGTATGATTGTGATTGTATGATTGTGCTTGTATGATTGTGATTGTATGATTATGATTGTATGATAGTGATTGTATGATTGTTTCTGTATGTTTGTGATTGTATGATTATGATTGTATGATTGTGATTGTATGATTGCGATTGTATGATTGTGATTGTATGCTTGTGATTGTATGATTGTGATGGTATGATTGTGATTGTATGATTGTGATTGTATGATAGTGATTGTATGATTGTTTCTGTATGATTGTGATTGCATGATTGCGATTGTATGATTATGATTGTATGATTGTGATTGTATGATCGTGATTGTGAGATTGTGATTGTATGATTGTGATTGTATGATTGTGATAGTATGATTGTGATTGTATGATTGTGATTGTATGATTGTGATTGTATGATTGTGATTGTATGATTGTGATTGTATGATTGTGATTGTATGATTGTGATTGTATGATTGTGATTGTATGATTGTGATTGTATGATTGTGATTGTATGATTGTGATTGTATGATTGTGATTGTATGATTGTGATTGTATGATTGTGATTGTATGATTGTGATTGTATGATTGTGATTGTATGATTGTGATTGTATGATTGTGATTGTATGATTGTGATTGTATGATTGTGATTGTATGATTGTGATAGTATGATTGTGATCGTATGATTGTGATTGTAAGATTGTGATTGTGTCATTGCGATTGTATGACTGTGACTGTATGATTGTGATTGTATGATTGTCATTGTATGATTGTGATTGTATGATTATGATTGTATGATTGTGATTGTATGATTGTGATTGTGTGATTGTGATTGTATGATTTTGATTGTATGATTGTGATTGTATGATTGTGATTCTATTTTTGTGATTGTATGATTGTGACTGTATGATTGTGATTGTGAGATTGTGATTGTATGATTGTGATTGTATGATTGTGATTGTATGCTTGTGATTGTATGATTGTGACTGTATGATTGTGATTGTATGATTGTGATTGCATGATTGTGACTGTATGATTGTGATTGTATGATTGTGATTGTATGATTGTGATTGTATGATTGTGATTGTATGATTGTGATTGTATGATTGTGATTGTATGATAGTGATTGTATGATTGTTTCTGTATGTTTGTGATTGTATGATTGCGATTGTATGATTGTGATTGTATGATTGTGATTGGATGATCGTTATTGTATGATCGTGATTGTGAGATTGTGATTGTATGATTGAGATTGTATGATTGTGATTGTATGATTGTGATTGTATGATTGTGATTGTATGATAGTGATTGTATGATTGTTTTTGCATGTTTGTGATTGTATGATTGCGATTGTATGATTGTGATTGTATGATTGTGATTGGATGATCGTTATTGTATGATCGTGATTGTGAGATTGTGATTGTATGATTGTGATTGTATGATTGTGATAGTATGATTGTGATTGTATGATTGTGATTGTATGATTGTGATTGTATGATTGTGATTGTATGATTGTGATTGTATGATTGTGATTGTATGATAGTCATTGTATGATTGTGATTGTATGATTGTGATTGTATGATTGTGATTGTATGATTGTGATTGTATGATTGTGATTGTATGATTGTGATTGTATGAATGTGATGGTATGATTGTGATCGTATGATTGTGATCGTATGATTGTGATTCTTTGATTGCGATTGTATGATTGTGATTGTATGATTGTGATTGTATGATTGCGATTGTATGATTGTGATTGTATGATTGTGATTGTATGCTTGTGATTGTATGATTGTGATTGTATGATTGTGATTGTATGATTGTGATTGTATGATTGTGATTGTATGATTGTGATTGTATGATTGTGACTGCATGATTGTGATTGTATGATTGTCCTTGTATGATTGTGATTGTATGATTATGATTGTATGATTGTGATTGTATGATTGTGATTGTATGATTGTGATTGTATGATTGTGATTGTATGATTGTGATTGTATGATTGTGATCGTATGATTGTGGTTGTATAATTAAGGTTGTATGATTGTTTCTGTATGATTGTGATTATATGATTGCGATTGTATGATTGTGATTGTATGATTGTGATTGTATGATTGTGATCGTATGATTGTGATTCTTTGATTGCGATTGTATGATTGTGATTGTATGATTGTGATAGTATGATTGTGATTGTACGATTGTGATTGTATGATTGGGATTGTATGATTGTGATTGTATGATTGTGATTGTATGATTGTGATTGTATGATAGTCATTGTATGATTGTGATTGTATGATTTTGATTGTATGATTGTGATTCTATGATTGTGATTGCATGATTGTGACTGTATGATTGTGATTGTGAGATTGTGATTGTATGATTGTGATTGTATGATTGTGATCGTATGCTTGTGATTGTATGATTGTGATTGTATGATTGTGATTGTATGATTGTGATTCTATGATTGTGATTGTATGATTGTGATTGTATGATTGTTTTTGCATGTTTGTGATTGTATGATTGCGATTGTATGATTGTGATTGTATGATTGTGATTGGATGATCGTTATTGTATGATCGTGATTGTGAGATTGTGATTGTATGATTGTGATTGTATGATTGTGATAGTATGATTGTGATTGTATGCTTGTGATTGTATGATTGTGATGGTATGATTGTGATCGTATGATTGTGATCGTATGATTGTGATTGTAAGATTGGTGTTGTGTGATTGCGATTGTATGATTGTGACTGCATGATTGTGATTGTATGATTGTCCTTGTATGATTGTGATTGTATGATTGTGATTGTATGATTGTGATTGTATGATTGTGATTGTATGATTGTGATTGTATGATTGTGATTGTATGATTGTGATTGTATGATTGTGATCGTATGATTGTGGTTGTATAATTAAGGTTGTATGATTGTTTCTGTATGATTGTGATTGTATGATTGCGATTGTATGATTGTGATTGTATGATTGTGATCGTATGATTGTGATTCTTTGATTGCGATTGTATGATTGCGATTGTATGATTGTGATTGTATGATTGTGATTGTATGATTGTGATTGTATGATTGTGATTGTATGATTGTGATTGTATGATTGTGATTCTATGATTGTGATTGTATGATTGTGATTGTATGATTGTGATTGTATGATTGTGATTGTATGATTGTGACTGTATGATTGTGACTGTATGACTGTGACTGTATGACTGTGATTGTATGACTGTGATTGTATGACTGTGATTGTATGACTGTGATTGTATGATTGTGATTGTATGATTGTGGTTGTATGATTATGATTGTATGATTGTGATTGTATGATTGCGATTGTATGATTGTGATTGTATGCTTGTGATTGTATGATTGTGATGGTATGATTGTGATTGTATGATTGTGATTGTATGATTGTGATTGTATGATTGTGATTGTATACTTGTGATTGTATGATTGTGATTGTATGATTGTGATCGTATGATTGTGATCGTATGATTGTGATTCTTTGATTGCGATTGTATGATTGTGATTGTATGATTGTGATTGAATGATTGTGATTGTATGATTGTGATGGTATGATTGTGATTGTATGATTGTGATTGTATGATTGTGATTGTATGATTGTGATTGTATGATTATGATTGTATGATTGTGATTGTATGATTGTGATTGTGTGATTGTGATTGTATGATTTTGATTGTATGATTGTGATTGTATGATTGTGATTCTATGATTGTGATTGTATGATTGTGACTGTATGATTGTGATTGTGAGATTGTGATTGTATGATTGTGATTGTATGATTGTGATTGTATGCTTGTGATTGTATGATTGTGACTGTATGATTGTGATTGTATGATTGTGATTGCATGATTGTGACTGTATGATTGTGATTGTATGATTGTGATTGTATGATTGTGATTGTATGATTGTGATTGTATGATTGTGATTGTATGATTGTGATTGTATGATAGTGATTGTATGATTGTTTCTGTATGTTTGTGATTTTATGATTGCGATTGTATGATTGTGATTGTATGATTGTGATTGGATGATCGTTATTGTATGATCGTGATTGTGAGATTGTGATTGTATGATTGAGATTGTATGATTGTGATTGTATGATTGTGATTGTATGATTGTGATTGTATGATAGTGATTGTATGATTGTTTTTGCATGTTTGTGATTGTATGATTGCGATTGTATGATTGTGATTGTATGATTGTGATTGGATGATCGTTATTGTATGATCGTGATTGTGAGATTGTGATTGTATGATTGTGATTGTATGATTGTGATAGTATGATTGTGATTGTATGATTGTGATTGTATGATTGTGATTGTATGATTGTGATTGTATGATTGTGATTGTATGATTGTGATTGTATGATAGTCATTGTATGATTGTGATTGTATGATTGTGATTGTATGATTGTGATTGTATGATTGTGATTGTATGATTGTGATTGTATGATTGTGATTGTATGAATGTGATTGTATGATTGTGATCGTATGATTGTGATCGTATGATTGTGATTCTTTGATTGCGATTGTATGATTGTGATTGTATGATTGTGATTGTATGATTGCGATTGTATGATTGTGATTGTATGATTGTGATTGTATGCTTGTGATTGTATGATTGTGATTGTATGATTGTGATTGTATGATTGTGATTGTATGATTGTGATTGTATGATTGTGATTGTATGATTGTGACTGCATGATTGTGATTGTATGATTGTCCTTGTATGATTGTGATTGTATGATTATGATTGTATGATTGTGATTGTATGATTGTGATTGTATGATTGTGATTGTATGATTGTGATTGTATGATTGTGATTGTATGATTGTGATCGTATGATTGTGGTTGTATAATTAAGGTTGTATGATTGTTTCTGTATGATTGTGATTATATGATTGCGATTGTATGATTGTGATTGTATGATTGTGATTGTATGATTGTGATCGTATGATTGTGATTCTTTGATTGCGATTGTATGATTGTGATTGTATGATTGTGATAGTATGATTGTGATTGTATGATTGTGATTGTATGATTGGGATTGTATGATTGTGATTGTATGATTGTGATTGTATGATTGTGATTGTATGATAGTCATTGTATGATTGTGATTGTATGATTGTGATTGTATGATTGTGATTGTATGATTGTGATTCTATGATTGTGATTGCATGATTGTGACTGTATGATTGTGATTGTGAGATTGTGATTGTATGATTGTGATTGTATGATTGTGATCGTATGCTTGTGATTGTATGATTGTGATTGTATGATTGTGATTGTATGATTGTGATTCTATGATTGTGATTGTATGATTGTGATTGTATGATTGTTTTTGCATGTTTGTGATTGTATGATTGCGATTGTATGATTGTGATTGTATGATTGTGATTGGATGATCGTTATTGTATGATCGTGATTGTGAGATTGTGATTGTATGATTGTGATTGTATGATTGTGATAGTATGATTGTGATTGTATGCTTGTGATTGTATGATTGTGATGGTATGATTGTGATCGTATGATTGTGATCGTATGATTGTGATTGTAAGATTGGTGTTGTGTGATTGCGATTGTATGATTGTGACTGCATGATTGTGATTGTATGATTGTCCTTGTATGATTGTGATTGTATGATTGTGATTGTATGATTGTGATTGTATGATTGTGATTGTATGATTGTGATTGTATGATTGTGATTGTATGATTGTGATTGTATGATTGTGATCGTATGATTGTGGTTGTATAATTAAGGTTGTATGATTGTTTCTGTATGATTGTGATTGTATGATTGCGATTGTATGATTGTGATTGTATGATTGTGATCGTATGATTGTGATTCTTTGATTGCGATTGTATTATTGCGATTGTATGATTGTGATTGTATGATTGTGATTGTATGATTGTGATTGTATGATTGTGATTGTATGATTGTGATTGTATGATTGTGATTGTATGATTGTGATTGTATGATTGTGATTGTATGATTGTGATTCTATGATTGTGATTGTATGATTGTGATTGTATGATTGTGATTGTATGATTGTGAGTGTATGATTGTGACTGTATGATTGTGACTGTATGACTGTGACTGTATGACTGTGATTGTATGACTGTGATTGTATGACTGTGATTGTATGACTGTGATTGTATGATTGTGATTGTATGATTGTGATTGTATGATTGTGATTGTATGATTGTGATTGTATGATTGTGATTGTATGATTGTGATTGTATGATTGTGATTGTATGATTGTGATTGTATGATTGTGATTGTATGATTGTGATTGTATGATTGTGATTGTATGACTGTGATTCTTTGATTGCGATTGTATGATTGCGATTGTATGATTGCGATTGTATGATTGCGATTGTATGATTGCGATTGTATGATTGTGATTGTATGACTGTGATTGTATGATTGTGATTGTATGATTGTGATTGTATGATTGTTATTGTATGATTGTGACTGTATGATTGTGATTGTATGACTGTGATTGTATGATTGTGATTGTATGATTGCGATTATATGACTGTGATTGTATGATTGTGATCGTATGATTGTGATTCTTTGATTGCGATTGTATGATTGCGATTGTATGATTGTGATTGTATGATTGTGATTGTATGATTGTGATTGTATGATTGTGATTGTATGATTGTGATTGTATGATTGTGATTGTATGATTGTGATTGTATGATTGTGATTGTATGATTGTGATTGTATGATTGTGATTGTATGATTGTGATTGTATGATTGTGACTGTATGATTGTGGTTGTATGACTGTGATTGTATGATTGTGATTGTATGACTGTGATTGTATGATTGTGATTGTATGATTGTGATTGTATGATTGTGATTGTATGATTGTGATTGTATGACTGTGATTGTATGATTGTGGTTGTGTGATATCGATTGTATGATTGTGACTGTATGATTGTGATTGTATGATTGTCCTTGTATGATTGTGATTGTATGATTATGATTGTATGATTGTGATTGTATGATTGTGATTGTATGATTGTGACTGTATGATTGTGATTGTATGATTGTGATTGTATGATTGTGATTGTATGATTGTGATCGTATGATTGTGGTTGTATAATTAAGGTTGTATGATTGTTTCTGTATGATTGTGATTGTATGATTGCGATTGTATGATTGTGATTGTATGATTGTGATTGTATGATTGTGATGGTATGATTGTGATTGTATGATTGTGATTGTATGATAGTGATTGTATGATTGTTTCTGTATGATTGTGATTGCATGATTGCGATTGTATGATTATGATTGTATGATTGTGATTGTATGATTGTGATTGTGTGATTGTGATTGTGAGATTGTGATTGTATGATCGTGATTGTATGATCGTGATTGTGAGATTGTGATTGTACGATTGCGATTGAATGATTGTGACTGTATGATAGTAATTGTATGATTGTGATTGTATGATTGCGATTGTATGATTGTGATTGTATGATTGTGATTGTAGGATTGTGATTGTATGATTGTGGTTGTATAATTAAGGTTGTATGATTGTTTCCGTATGATTGTGATTGCATGATTGCGATTGTATGATTGTGATTGTATGATTGTGATTGTATGATTGTGATCGTATGATTGTGATTCTTTGATTGCGATTGTATGATTGTAATTGTATGACTGTGATGGTATGATTGTGATTGTATGATCGTGATTGTATGATCGTGATTGTATGATCGTGGTTGTATGATTCTGACTGTTTGATTGTGATTGTATGATTGTGATTGTATGATTGTGATCGTATGATTGTTATTGTATGATTGTGATTTTATGATTGTGATTGTATGATTGTGATTGTATGATTGTGATTGTATGATTGTGATTGTATGATTGTGATTGTATGATTGTGATTGTATGATTGTGATTGTATGATTGTCCTTGTATGATTGTGATTGTATGATTATGATTGTATGATTGTGATTGTATGATTGCGATTGTATGATTGTGATTGTATGATTGTGATTGTATGATTGTGATGGTATGATTGTGATTGTATGATTGTGATTGTATGATAGTGATTGTATGATTGTTTCTGTATGATTGTGATTGCATGATTGCGATTGTATGATTGTGATTGTATGATTGTGATTGTATGATTGTGATTGTATGATAGTGATTGTATGATTGTGATTGCATGATTGCGATTGTATGATTATGATTGTATGATTGTGATTGTATGATTGTGATTGTGTGATTGTGATTGTGAGATTGTGATTGTATGATTGTCCTTGTATGATTGTGATTGTATGATTATGATTGTATGATTGTGATTGTATGATTGCGATTGTATGATTGTGATTGTATGATTGTGATTGTATGATTGTGATGGTATGATTGTGATTGTATGATTGTGATTGTATGATAGTGATTGTATGATTGTTTCTGTATGATTGTGATTGCATGATTGCGATTGTATGATTATGATTGTATGATTGTGATTGTATGATCGTGATTGTGAGATTGTGATTGTATGATTGTGATTGTATGATTGTGATTGTATGATTGTCATAGTATGATTGTGATTGTATGATTGTGATTGTATGATTGTGATTGTTTGATTGTGATTCTATGATTGTGATTGTATGATTGTGATTGTATGATTGTGATTGTATGATAGTCATTGTATGATTGTGATTGTATGATTGTGATTGTATGATTGTGATTGTATGATTGTGATTGTATACTTGTGATTGTATGATTGTGATTGTATGATTGTGATCGTATGATTGTGATCGTATGATTGTGATTCTTTGATTGCGATTGTATGATTGTGATTGTATGATTGTGATTGTATGATTGTGATTGTATGATTGTGATTGTATGATTGTGATTGTATGATTGTGATTGTATGATTGTGATGGTATGATTGTGATTGTATGATTGTGATTGTATGATTGTGATTGTATGATTGTGATTGTATGATTGTGATTGTATGATTGTGATTGTATGATTGTGATTGTATGATTGTGATTGTATGATTGTGATTGTATGATTGTGATTGTATGATTGTGATTGTATGATTGTGATTGTATGATTGTGATTGTATGATTGTGATAGTATGATTGTGATCGTATGATTGTGATTGTAAGATTGTGATTGTGTGATTGCGATTGTATGACTGTGACTGTATGATTGTGATTGTATGATTGTCATTGTATGATTGTGATTGTATGATTATGATTGTATGATTGTGATTGTATGATTGTGATTGTGTGATTGTGATTGTATGATTGTTTCTGCATGTTTGTGATTGTATGATTGCGATTGTATGATTGTGATTGTATGATTGTGATTGGATGATTGTGATGGTATGATTGTGATTGTATGATTGTGATTGTATGATAGTGATTGTATGATTGTGATTGTATGATTGTGATTGTATGATTGTGATTGTATGATTGTGATTGTATGATTGTGACTGCATGATTGTGATTGTATGATTGTCCTTGTATGATTGTGATTGTATGATTGTGATTGTATGATTGTGATTGTATGATTGTGATTGTATGATTGTGATTGTATGAATGTGATTGTATGATTGTGATCGTATGATTGTGATCGTATGATTGTGATTCTTTGATTGCGATTGTATGATTGTGATTGTATGATTGTGATTGTATGATTGTGATTGTATGATTGTGATTGTATGATTGTGATTGTATGATTGTGATTGTATGATTGTGATTGTATGATTGTGATTGTATGATTGTGACTGCATGATTGTGATTGTATGATTGTCCTTGTATGATTGTGATTGTATGATTATGATTGTATGATTGTGATTGTATGATTGTGATTGTATGATTGTGATTGTATGATTGTGATTGTATGATTGTGATTGTATGATTGTGATCGTATGATTGTGGTTGTATAATTAAGGTTGTATGATTGTTTCTGTATGATTGTGATTATATGATTGCGATTGTATGATTGTGATTGTATGATTGTGATTGTATGATTGTGATCGTATGATTGTGATTCTTTGATTGCGATTGTATGATTGTGATTGTATGATTGTGATAGTATGATTGTGATTGTATGATTGTGATTGTATGATTGGGATTGTATGATTGTGATTGTATGATTGTGATTGTATGATTGTGATTGTATGATAGTCATTGTATGATTGTGATTGTATGATTGTGATTGTATGATTGTGATTGTATGATTGTGATTCTATGATTGTGATTGCATGATTGTGACTGTATGATTGTGATTGTGAGATTGTGATTGTATGATTGTGATTGTATGATTGTGATCGTATGCTTGTGATTGTATGATTGTGATTGTATGATTGTGATTGTATGATTGTGATTCTATGATTGTGATTGTATGATTGTGATTGTATGATTGTTTTTGCATGTTTGTGATTGTATGATTGCGATTGTATGATTGTGATTGTATGATTGTGATTGGATGATCGTTATTGTATGATCGTGATTGTGAGATTGTGATTGTATGATTGTGATTGTATGATTGTGATAGTATGATTGTGATTGTATGCTTGTGATTGTATGATTGTGATGGTATGATTGTGATCGTATGATTGTGATCGTATGATTGTGATTGTAAGATTGGTGTTGTGTGATTGCGATTGTATGATTGTGACTGCATGATTGTGATTGTATGATTGTCCTTGTATGATTGTGATTGTATGATTGTGATTGTATGATTGTGATTCTATGATTGTGATTGTATGATTGTGATTGTATGATTGTGATTGTATGATTGTGATTGTATGATTGTGATCGTATGATTGTGGTTGTATAATTAAGGTTGTATGATTGTTTCTGTATGATTGTGATTGTATGATTGCGATTGTATGATTGTGATTGTATGATTGTGATCGTATGATTGTGATTCTTTGATTGCGATTGTATTATTGCGATTGTATGATTGTGATTGTATGATTGTGATTGTATGATTGTGATTGTATGATTGTGATTGTATGATTGTGATTGTATGATTGTGATTGTATGATTGTGATTCTATGATTGTGATTGTATGATTGTGATTGTATGATTGTGAGTGTATGATTGTGACTGTATGATTGTGACTGTATGACTGTGACTGTATGACTGTGATTGTATGACTGTGATTGTATGACTGTGATTGTATGACTGTGATTGTATGACTGTGATTGTATGATTGTGATTGTATGATTGTGATTGTATGATTGTGATTGTATGATTGTGATTGTATGATTGTGATTGTATGATTGTGATTGTATGATTGTGATTGTATGATTGTGATTGTATGATTGTGATTGTATGATTGTGATTGTATGATTGTGATTGTATGATTGTGATTGTATGATTGTGATTGTATGATTGTGATTGTATGATTGTGATTGTATGATTGTGATTGTATGATTGTGATTGTATGATTGTGATTGTATGATTGTGATTGTATGACTGTGATTCTTTGATTGCGATTGTATGATTGCGATTGTATGATTGCGATTGTATGATTGCGATTGTATGATTGCGATTGTATGATTGCGATTGTATGATTGTGATTGTATGATTGTGATTGTATGATTGTGATTGTATGATTGTGATTGTATGATTGTTATTGTATGATTGTGACTGTATGATTGTGATTGTATGACTGTGATTGTATGATTGTGATTGTATGATTGCGATTGTATGACTGTGATTGTATGATTGTGATCGTATGATTGTGATTCTTTGATTGCGATTGTATGATTGCGATTGTATGATTGTGATTGTATGATTGTGATTGTATGATTGTGATTGTATGATTGTGATTGTATGATTGTGATTGTATGATTGTGATTGTATGATTGTGATTGTATGATTGTGATTGTATGATTGTCATTGTATGATTGTGATTGTATGATTGTGATTGTATGATTGTGACTGTATGATTGTGGTTGTATGACTGTGATTGTATGATTGTGATTGTATGACTGTGATTGTATGATTGTGATTGTATGATTGTGATTGTATGATTGTGATTGTATGATTGTGATTGTATGATTGTGATTGTATGACTGTGATTGTATGATTGTGGTTGTGTGATATCGATTGTATGATTGTGACTGTATGATTGTGATTGTATGATTGTCCTTGTATGATTGTGATTGTATGATTATGATTGTATGATTGTGATTGTATGATTGTGATTGTATGATTGTGACTGTATGATTGTGATTGTATGATTGTGATTGTATGATTGTGATTGTATGATTGTGATCGTATGATTGTGGTTGTATAATTAAGGTTGTATGATTGTTTCTGTATGATTGTGATTGTATGATTGCGATTGTATGATTGTGATTGTATGATTGTGATTGTATGATTGTGATGGTATGATTGTGATTGTATGATTGTGATTGTATGATAGTGATTGTATGATTGTTTCTGTATGATTGTGATTGCATGATTGCGATTGTATGATTATGATTGTATGATTGTGATTGTATGATTGTGATTGTGTGATTGTGATTGTGAGATTGTGATTGTATGATCGTGATTGTATGATCGTGATTGTGAGATTGTGATTGTACGATTGCGATTGAATGATTGTGACTGTATGATAGTAATTGTATGATTGTGATTGTATGATTGCGATTGTATGATTGTGATTGTATGATTGTGATTGTAGGATTGTGATTGTATGATTGTGGTTGTATAATTAAGGTTGTATGATTGTTTCCGTATGATTGTGATTGCATGATTGCGATTGTATGATTGTGATTGTATGATTGTGATTGTATGATTGTGATCGTATGATTGTGATTCTTTGATTGCGATTGTATGATTGTAATTGTATGACTGTGATGGTATGATTGTGATTGTATGATCGTGATTGTATGATCGTGATTGTATGATCGTGGTTGTATGATTCTGACTGTTTGATTGTGATTGTATGATTGTGATTGTATGATTGTGATCGTATGATTGTTATTGTATGATTGTGATTTTATGATTGTGATTGTATGATTGTGATTGTATGATTGTGATTGTATGATTGTGATTGTATGATTGTGATTGTATGATTGTGCTTGTATGATTGTGACTGTATGATTGTGACTGTATGATTGTGATTGTATGACTGTGATTGTATGATTGTGATTGTATGACTGTGATTGTATGATTGTGATTGTATGATTGTGATTGTATGATTGTGATTGTATGATTGTGATTGTATGATTGTGATTGTATGACTGTGATTGTATGACTGTGGTTGTGTGATTGCGATTGTATGATTGTGACTGTATGATTGTGATTGTATGATTGTCCTTGTATGATTGTGATTGTATGATTATGATTGTATGATTGTGATTGTATGATAGTCATTGTATGATTGTGATTGTATGATTGTGATTGTATGATTGTGATTGTATGATTGTGATTGTATACTTGTGATTGTATGATTGTGATTGTATGATTGTGATCGTATGATTGTGATCGTATGATTGTGATTCTTTGATTGCGATTGTATGATTGTGATTGTATGATTGTGATTGTATGATTGTGATTGTATGATTGTGATTGTATGATTGTGATTGTATGATTGTGATTGTATGATTGTGATGGTATGATTGTGATTGTATGATTGTGATTGTATGATTGTGATTGTATGATTGTGATTGTATGATTGTGATTGTATGATTGTGATTGTATGATTGTGATTGTATGATTGTGATTGTATGATTGTGATTGTATGATTGTGATTGTATGATTGTGATTGTATGATTGTGATTGTATGATTGTGATTGTATGATTGTGATAGTATGATTGTGATCGTATGATTGTGATTGTAAGATTGTGATTGTGTGATTGCGATTGTATGACTGTGACTGTATGATTGTGATTGTATGATTGTCATTGTATGATTGTGATTGTATGATTATGATTGTATGATTGTGATTGTATGATTGTGATTGTGTGATTGTGATTGTATGATTGTTTCTGCATGTTTGTGATTGTATGATTGCGATTGTATGATTGTGATTGTATGATTGTGATTGGATGATTGTGATGGTATGATTGTGATTGTATGATTGTGATTGTATGATAGTGATTGTATGATTGTGATTGTATGATTGTGATTGTATGATTGTGATTGTATGATTGTGATTGTATGATTGTGACTGCATGATTGTGATTGTATGATTGTCCTTGTATGATTGTGATTGTATGATTGTGATTGTATGATTGTGATTGTATGATTGTGATTGTATGATTGTGATTGTATGAATGTGATTGTATGATTGTGATCGTATGATTGTGATCGTATGATTGTGATTCTTTGATTGCGATTGTATGATTGTGATTGTATGATTGTGATTGTATGATTGTGATTGTATGATTGTGATTGTATGATTGTGATTGTATGATTGTGATTGTATGATTGTGATTGTATGATTGTGATTGTATGATTGTGACTGCATGATTGTGATTGTATGATTGTCCTTGTATGATTGTGATTGTATGATTATGATTGTATGATTGTGATTGTATGATTGTGATTGTATGATTGTGATTGTATGATTGTGATTGTATGATTGTGATTGTATGATTGTGATCGTATGATTGTGGTTGTATAATTAAGGTTGTATGATTGTTTCTGTATGATTGTGATTATATGATTGCGATTGTATGATTGTGATTGTATGATTGTGATTGTATGATTGTGATCGTATGATTGTGATTCTTTGATTGCGATTGTATGATTGTGATTGTATGATTGTGATAGTATGATTGTGATTGTATGATTGTGATTGTATGATTGGGATTGTATGATTGTGATTGTATGATTGTGATTGTATGATTGTGATTGTATGATAGTCATTGTATGATTGTGATTGTATGATTGTGATTGTATGATTGTGATTGTATGATTGTGATTCTATGATTGTGATTGCATGATTGTGACTGTATGATTGTGATTGTGAGATTGTGATTGTATGATTGTGATTGTATGATTGTGATCGTATGCTTGTGATTGTATGATTGTGATTGTATGATTGTGATTGTATGATTGTGATTCTATGATTGTGATTGTATGATTGTGATTGTATGATTGTTTTTGCATGTTTGTGATTGTATGATTGCGATTGTATGATTGTGATTGTATGATTGTGATTGGATGATCGTTATTGTATGATCGTGATTGTGAGATTGTGATTGTATGATTGTGATTGTATGATTGTGATAGTATGATTGTGATTGTATGCTTGTGATTGTATGATTGTGATGGTATGATTGTGATCGTATGATTGTGATCGTATGATTGTGATTGTAAGATTGGTGTTGTGTGATTGCGATTGTATGATTGTGACTGCATGATTGTGATTGTATGATTGTCCTTGTATGATTGTGATTGTATGATTGTGATTGTATGATTGTGATTCTATGATTGTGATTGTATGATTGTGATTGTATGATTGTGATTGTATGATTGTGATTGTATGATTGTGATCGTATGATTGTGGTTGTATAATTAAGGTTGTATGATTGTTTCTGTATGATTGTGATTGTATGATTGCGATTGTATGATTGTGATTGTATGATTGTGATCGTATGATTGTGATTCTTTGATTGCGATTGTATTATTGCGATTGTATGATTGTGATTGTATGATTGTGATTGTATGATTGTGATTGTATGATTGTGATTGTATGATTGTGATTGTATGATTGTGATTGTATGATTGTGATTCTATGATTGTGATTGTATGATTGTGATTGTATGATTGTGATTGTATGATTGTGAGTGTATGATTGTGACTGTATGATTGTGACTGTATGACTGTGACTGTATGACTGTGATTGTATGACTGTGATTGTATGACTGTGATTGTATGACTGTGATTGTATGACTGTGATTGTATGATTGTGATTGTATGATTGTGATTGTATGATTGTGATTGTATGATTGTGATTGTATGATTGTGATTGTATGATTGTGATTGTATGATTGTGATTGTATGATTGTGATTGTATGATTGTGATTGTATGATTGTGATTGTATGATTGTGATTGTATGATTGTGATTGTATGATTGTGATTGTATGATTGTGATTGTATGATTGTGATTGTATGATTGTGATTGTATGATTGTGATTGTATGATTGTGATTGTATGATTGTGATTGTATGACTGTGATTCTTTGAT